>NC_040877.1:89282865-89613521 GCF_003676215.2 Rhopalosiphum maidis
AATTTTATTTTATCACGATTTATTCTATCGACATTCGACAGTTTTTATACTCTGCACACTACATATAGGTACACACGTAGCCACATAGATACCTGTACACATCGTGGTAAATCAATAGATTCTTAAGTGTCACATTCTAATTATCTATCTTAACGACTATGTTTGTTGTAAAATATAATGTCAGTATTAAATATTGTTGGGTATACCTAAGACCATTAAGATCCATTTTTTAATAATATTTAAAATAAAATAGCTGATATCGTTTATAATATAGGTACAATGTACATATATGTATAGACTTTAATTACAATAATTTAAAATATTATATTTAATATTTACCTACCACTATTTCCATAAATTAATCACATACTAACTAACCTAGGTATACTTTTAAGATATATGGAGTACAGTCATCCAGCCTACAAAAAAATATCCATAATGAATAGGTATTGAAATTTTGGATTAAAGACTGCTGACATCTCCTGATGGCAGAATTATAACTGATAACAAACAAGTACCTACCTACCTATAAAATATAGGTAGGTATTATAAAATAAATATGGAATTAGGCTGCATAATAATTTATACTTGCATTACTAATCTAGAATAATAATTGATTTTAATAGTATACAAATGATTGACTGAGAATTGAGATTAATATTCCAGCATAATACTTAAATATCTGTCAATAATTTTAAAATAATGTTTAATTTGAAACCTGTGTTCGACGTGGATTTGTTGATTAAATTGTTTTTTATCAAAACCAATAGAATGAACGTAGCTTAAATAAAAAATTAAAGAAAAAATAACAAATTAACCAACATCCGTTTGTTGTGTTTTCCATTATGTCACGTTTTTTTACTAATTATATAAACACAACATTCACTTTACTGTAAAACCAGCAAACTTTAAACAAGTATTGCCTACTTCAAATTAAATTCGACCACCATCGTTTAAGTATAGGTACTTAATTAACTACTTAGATTACAACAAAATACGTCTAGTAAAATAACAATGTTCTCATATTCCCTGTTATTTATAGACATTTGAAATTACTTACTATTTTATTGTTTTACTATATATATATTCTTATAACAAAATCTCCCAATATGCGGTCTACCGCAAAAAATGCAGTCTACCAAAATGGACGCAGTCTACTGTAATAATATTAAAAGTATAAATAAAAAAAATTAATTATTAAGGAGCCACAAAGTTATCCACAAAGCATAATTTCATATCAGAATCAAAAATGAACTGCTGTACGGTAATGCCTTAAAAATAAACCAAATTATAACCCAAATTTAGATAGACAATAAACAGTACATATTATTTTTAATTATTTGATGTAATTTTCTTTTTTTTTTTTTGTTTCTTTTTCAACAACAAAAAATCTTGCATCAATTAATAAACCATTTTCCAAAACACAACATAATTCGACTACCCACGGTCCACCAATTCTCTGACTATAATTGCGATTGGCGTCTTTTCATCTTCTTGTCTAGGTATAACTGCAGCTTTTAAATCGGCAAGTCAAAAGCGTCCTTTATTATTTTCTCGTGCGCCTCGTAACAAACATTAGTCAATTTGAACGATCTGACCAGGAAAATAAAGAGTGATTAAAAAGCTTAGAAATGTAATACAAATTTTTCTCATCTGTTACACTAGTGCCGGATATATCTAATGGATTGGTATACCTATGGTAATGGTCTGGCAATGCATACGGGCCTTGTGCTCTAAGGAGCCTCTAGAACCAAAATCTAAAATTGAAAATTATGTGTTCAATAAACCTTTAGTCTATAAAAATACGGCATGTATTTAATTTAAAGATAATTATTATTAAATTAATTTTGGTTCAAAGTTTGATATTAATAATATAATAATTAATAAGTAACAACCATATATATTAATACCTAGTATAATAGGTAAAGTTCTTGTCTAATTAGTATATATAATGTAGGTACGTATAAGATCAACAATAATTCCTTACAAATTAAAATATTAAAAAAGTACTGATTAATTGCTGTAATAATCCAAAATCAAGTAAAAATAGGTAATATTAATTTGGGGTCTGAGGTCTCCATATAAATGTGTACACCGACCTCGAGTTACCTAATAGTTGCGGCGGCACTGGCTACTATACAACTAAAAAACATAGGTATTACGACTAATTATGTATCAACCTGCTATTAAAGTTTTTACAATATTATACTATTGGTTGGTACTAATAAGAAAGTAGTAATATTCAGGTATTCCGCAAATATATAGGTACCTATTGGTTATTTCAATACTTTCAGAGTAAAAATATTCGTTCATTAAACACAAAATAATTATTATATTACTTAATATAGGTAGTAAGTGCCCATGAAACTTTTAGTTTTAATTTTACAAAAATAGAACATTCATAATAATGCACGTATTATTATACACAACAAAAAAAGGTCATGTGGATGGAATATGACACGCATTACACACAGATAATTATGCCACCGCAACACTGTTATGCTATTACGGGCATAATATACAATATGTAATATGTAACTGGAATACACGTGTTTAACGGTTTAATTTTTATTTGGCTGATATATGAATACACCTTTTGTGTTGTATTCATTACTTGTGGAATTCCATAAAAATGTTTCAATATTGAATTACTATCATAATTGATACACACAGAAAGCATTTTGTATAATATATTCGTACACGATACGAATTATTCATTATTTTTATTTGTCCGTGTCTGGTAAATATATACACACTAAATATATTAGCATATGAAATAGTCATGTATTATATACCTACGCGTATATCTACGTATACCTAATACTGCAGTGTACTGTTCACTTATTCGCGTCATTCGGTAATTGGCGCGTGCAGGTTGATCGGTCTGCAAACATCGTTCAACGAGCGATCGTCGATTAAACGAGGGTAGGGCTCACTACAGGTAGCTCTAAGTAGATAGGCACCTTTTTGTTTTCTGAATAAGTATTTATAGGTATCCAACGATATTGTGTAATGTGTACAAGTTAGGTCATCCAATAGTCGAGTCGATTGCTGGCAAAGCTACGATCGTATAGTGCGCATATACAAGTCGTTTATCATTTGCTATATCTATCGTTAAAATATATATTATTGATAGTAAAAATTGAATAATAAAAAAAAATTCAATAAGTATACCATCTTATATTCACAGCACTTGCAATTACATAAATCAAAATAAATAAATAAATATATTTTAAGTAAATTTAAAAACACTTTTAATCGGTGAATTTGCACAAACTAAAAAATATAATATGTTGGCGAGGTGATGGTGTTATCGATTCGAGAATATCTTCGGTCTTCTAAGAGGTACTGGAACGTTCATCTAGGATCTATACCTACATCTATCGCACATTTATACAATTATACGGATCCAATAAGGTACTTAGGAACCTATACTGAAATGAATCTCGCCTCCGTGGAATTTTCAGACGGTAAATAATAATTATAAATGATTAATTTTGTATTGTCTCTCTATTTTGTCCATAAAATAATTTAAATCAGGTATAGGTACATTAAATTGTATGATCCCAGTTTATCGACGCACATGATAATTGTTATGACTTAGGGAAATCGGGACTAATTTATAATAATTGTAGCTAACATACCTACCTAATATAATATGTAATTGTTGATTGACCGTTTTTATATTATTTTTCTGATATTTTTAAAATATAAATAATTTTTTTTTATGTATATAAAAATATAGATAATAGATTTAATATAATATCCTTATATATTATAAATGTATTGTAAATATTAAGTAGGTCGGTTTCCATCATGATAATGTTTTATTTATAGTGTTAAACTGTAGTTTTAAGTTAAATCAAATAAAAATAAAAACTAAAGTAAAAGAAAATACGTTTTTCATATTGATGAGGTGTACATATAAACGATTAAACAATGGTACTACGCGATGGTTCTTAATCTTTTATTCACGACGACACCCTAACTGAAATCCAAATAAAAAACGGCAAATTAAATAATTAATACCAAAAATATAATAAATAACATATGAATTTTTAAAAAAATGTTGACACATTATGGTGCAACCCACCTTGCAATAAACTGTTACAAACATTCTAAAAATATACATTTTAAATTTCAATGTAAACATTAAAATTAATTGCATTCATTGAATGAAAAGTTTCCAATAAACCTACATTAATAATGGTTTTAGAAAACATTACTCTGCAGGTAATTCTGCAATGTTCATTTAAGTTAATTTACGTTAAAAAAATATTTCAGGAAAAACCAAGACTGGTTAATTTTTGACCATTATCTCTAAAAATATATTATATTACTATATTAGTATAAGCACTAATAGTTTCGAAAAAAACTGCAAATTATTTAAAACGATAGTGTGGCGTATTATTGTAGTACCTATCAAACATGTGGTCCACGTGCTCGTATTGTTATTCAGTATTCTCGAAACTAGAAAAACCATTTACATTACAAATCAGGAGATTAATGAAATCAAAATTCTGAAACGTTAATATTTTCAGAAAAATGAACTCCACAAAAAGGCTACCTTAATTTTTTTTGAAAATAATTTAATAAAAAAAAAATTTTTTTACCAAAACATTAAAATAAATTAAAACATGAAATATTTGTAGTTTTTGTCCCTATGAATCTTATTGAAAAATCTGAATCATGATATCGCCATTACTTTAGGAGATAGTGCAATGGGTAAATTCTCACAGGACACTGTATATTATATTATTGTGACACAGTAGTGCATAGCGGGCACATCCTAATTATGGACCCAGAAAAGAGTTGATCGACAACCGAATTGCGTTTGAGGTAATTTGAAAACACCATCGTGTGACGTGAACTCACGACAATCCGGTTGAGAAGAACGTATTATTACCTATACATATTAAAATAAATATCATTAAGTATAGGTATATCGAAAGCATTGATTTGTTATCATTGTACCATTTTATAGTGATGCACTAAACAAACTTAGAATATGCTGATAACTTAAATGAAGCTGAAACTAAACATATTTAAATTGTTTTTTATTTAAAAAATAAAATTGATAAAAGTCTATTCTAACTTCACACGCATCAATTTTTTTTTGAATATATTTTATATGGAATTTGATGTAGGTACTCGTTTTATATAAAAGTCGTTTTGAACAGTTTTTATGGTTTTGTATAGGTTACGTACTGGTATATTTTATTTCACGTAATTTATTGAGTCATTTAAACATCAGTTGGCTTTGGTGATGCTTTTCAAATATAAAACTTATGTCGATAATTTATAGTACCTATAGTACATTAGTACCTATTGTAACTTGTTTGTATAAACTAATCTATAATATATCTATGCGACTATACGCACGAAGTAATATGTAAGTTATTGCTATTACCTTATAGCGGATACCCATAAGTATACCTCTTTTAAAAATATATTATAAACACGTATTCAAGTTGAGAATTTCAAATATTCAGAAGAAAATATTTTAACAGAAATTAAAATATTTCTAAAATCTACTGTTCAAAGGAATATTTAAATATTTTAAATAGTCTTTTAATTCATAATATTATAAAATAATAAGATAAAACTGTTAACTTAAATCAAAGCAAGCTGTCTAGTGTCTATAGTTTTTTTAATAGTAAAATATAAAACAACGTACTAAAATGTACTTAAATTTCATGAAAAGATTAAAAAAAAAAGAAAAGATTTATAACACTATTCAAGTGTAACTAACTAATTATAATTCATAACAATCATAACGAGATTACAGCTATTTCTAAATCCTTTCGCAATAAATCGATAAATTTAACGATACTACTATAGGGTATAGTAGTATAATAGGGTAGATCAGAAATACTACAACATTTTGGTTGAGATTTATTTTTTCTATATGTCCAATCATTTGATGACTTTTTTTAAACTTACGAAATTCCTACGAATGATATTGTTTTGGATAGTTGTGCGTTACCATCTCAATAGTAGATATCCTAGGTTAGAAACTATAATAGATATTAATCTATTATTATAAGTTATAACACTTATAAATAATAATATATTTGAGGACTTCGGACCTCCATCGTTTGTGTTGTCTATATCTTACATATGCGTGTGCTATAACTTATGTAAATATACGCGTATTGGATTCTCATTTTATTTCTCGTAATCAAATTTACATATTATTGTATGTTTAAAGGAGAATATAAATTGTGTTCGAGTGAATAGTTATTTTTTATATTTTAGATTCTTAGCGGAGCGATAAATGTATCGATTTTTATCATGATGTGTATTTTTTTGTATGAGTATACAACACTGTGTATACTATACACAGTAGATCGATTGTTTATAAAATGCTTCAATTTTAAAAAATGAATATGATTTTAGATACTAGATTGGATATATTTTGTGCTTTAGAGAGGTTAAAAATTCAAAGTACATGCTTATTTTATAATAGGGAAAAAAAACAAAACATTTAAAAAAAAACGAAAATTTTTACACAAATAAAATTTTCGACAAAATCGATTTTTTTTTTAAGTAACTCATAAACGAATAATAGTAGAAATTATAAATTTTCACCAAATGTTTGTACAGTGAAACTTCCATAGAACAAAGTCGAATAATTAATAAAAAAAATTCGTAATATGGAGGAATTCGTTAAATGGAATTACGTATTCATTAACAATGAAGGTCTTAATATAAAGTTCTTAAAAATATTTCGTTAAACAGAAAAATTCGTAAAATGGAAGTTCGTTATATGGAAATTTTACTGTATTATTGTTATCTAATAGACTACTTTGAGCTATTTATAAGCATAAGAAATTAGTTCCCGGGTAAAAATGCTATCATCCTACTGTAGTACAATACTAAAAATAAAACAAACGACTTTAATAGCTATGTAAAAAAAACTTGTTTATATTATGTGATAGACCATTTCCGCTCAAAATCGTTTTTCGTACACTCAATGTACCTATAACAGAGCGGTACCCTGGTACCTGCCTTTATTGTTTTAAAACTTAAATAATGTCGAACAAAAATAACTCTTCACTCAAACGTGTTTCTATGTATATTTTATATTTTTAGATTTACAATTTCGTATTATGTAGAAACATCATATGCCGGTTTGGCATCCTCTATAAGTTTAATATACTATGATAGTCAATAGATACAATTTTAGCATGATACTTTACACTAAGACCTTAATATGAGTGCTTAATACGAAAAATGTTTGATAACAAACAAAAAAGTGTTAAAAATATTAATAAAATGAAACCTGTATAATATATAGTAGACAGCCGAAGGAACATAAAATATGTCCGTTATAGACAGGATTTAATATTTGTTTTGTTAAACACACATACCTATTTAATAAACATTCTGTATATATATATATATATGAAAAAAGCATGAATTAACGTTATCTTTATCGGCGATGTAGGAGTATGTTAAGCATGTCAAACATAAATTATCAGGGGGGCAAAAGTATTGAATAAAATACACTCAAATAACTTGTCAAAAAAAACTTTATATACATTTCGCTGAGTACATAATACATAATAAAATAATATAATATTTATATCAAATATACATCTCTATTGTCTAACATAATAATTTATGTGATATAAAATGAAAATTGTACCTATTTTATGGTGTATATTTTTTTGTATCTATCATAAGTTATGAAGAATATTATATTAATGACCAAAATAATTAGTTCATACTAAAACCAAAAACTCTAAAAAACAATATATATATATATACATAATTATTTTATAGAAAATTCAAAATTTTGATGAAATTACTTATTTAAACGATAAATAACAATATGTTAATTATCTTGTTATAATTTAAAAACATTTTTCGTGGGAACTTAAACTTTTACTTATAAATTTTACTATAATATGCAATGACATTTTCCAAATAATATGTAGATTAACTTTAAGATATTACCTTTTTATACCTTTAACTTATTTATACTGTTTTACAATCAGGTGGTATAGACTCAAAAGTTAATCACAATAATATGTCATGGAATGATATTGTTATAATAATTAAAATATTAATCATATAAATATATAATATAATAAATGCAACGTCTTCGACAAATATCAAATCCTCTTACCATAATTCCAATAGTGAAATAAATTACTTTTATAGAAGTGCCAAAAAACATTGAATTTATATGTAACACGTCCATTACAGTGACCGTCCATTTGATACCTATTGTACATCTGAGCAGTACTCACTTGATTAACTTTTTTATGGATTTTTATTTATACGATAATCATGGACCTGTATAGGCTAGCTGCGAAGTTTTACATGCTTTGTGTTATCGGTCGCAATCCGTGTTTTAAAGTGTGATCATCTAACCGATGACACGCTGTAGTATGTACACTACAAATACATAACTATGTAATAATAATTGTAATTGAGTTTTGACTTAGATTTTTATTCGTTATATTGTTATAAAAATATAATTTCTGTCCGTTATAAAATGATTCCGTTTTAGACATATTGAAGTATATTCGAACATAATATCATATATTATATAATTTATTGAATACATTTTACTTATTTTTATCATTTTGTTCACCGAGATAAGTGTTTGTGAAATCAGGTTTTACTGTATTACAAATTTCAACTATAAGAATCGCGTGGGATTTAATAATATATATTTTCATATTAATAAATGTGTAATATTCATTATATGGAATGAACGTGAAAGTGAGATTTAAATTAAAATACATGTATATTTTTTTAATAAACCTTTACCTCTAAACATATAATTCTTGAAGTCTTGTATTGTTCTTAAAAAAAAAAAAAAACAGATGTTGAAATATAATACATAATAATCTAATTAACTATATAGATATGATATAAAAAAAAATATATGCATTGAACAACATTTTTTTTTTTTAATATTCATTGTACATCAAGAACTTTTATGAATCTGCAAAATTAAAAATACAATAACCAGATGTCGATGAAACATTAAACTTAAAATAAGTTTTGAAAAAATAATTTATCAATAATAATATTATACTACTATATATTAAAAAAATTACTTATTGTGAGTGCACTTTATTTAGGCAACAAAAAATATAACGTCTTGCATAGCTAAATTATTAAACATAAAATTTGATTTGGTTAGTATTTGATTTAAATGTGATTAACCAAGAAGTGATTTGATCCATTCAGTAAAAACACACAAATGCGTAATCTCGAAATCCTTAATCCTCATCATTATTAGATTTAATATAGTAGGTACGAAATAGTGTGTACAAAATATTGCGTGTATCCAATCCCTCAATGTTCGTTTTGCGCATCATATTTTATAATTAATATCTACCATAGTTCATCATTAATCACTGGCAGTTAGACTTTATCCTTAGAAAATAAATGTTATCTTATTAAAATATAGGTGTAAATTTAAAAAAAAAAAAATGAAATGTTTAATAAAATATTAATTTCGTTTGCTAATAACTATGCTGTTGATATCTAAGTAAAAATTGTATCTATCTTATAATATTATTATCGTTAATTAAATTATATATTATGGATATTGGTGGTAATACTTAATGTTAAATAACAGTTATAGGAATATATAATTTAATATCTAATCAGTATAGCAAAAGTAATAATTATTCAATGTAGATATTATAACGAATTGTGTATGCATAGATATAGCGTACGTCAATAAAATATATAGGCAGTATAATATAAGATTATAGACTAGAATATAGTCTAGAATATTAAAACTGCACGCGAAATAAATATTTTTGAATTTTAGTTTATTTTAAAATGTTATAATAATGACGTGAACAATCCAAGTATTATTATGTCGTGAACTATTACGCGTGTATTTTGTTTTCTACATGGAATATAAAATACGTCGTCGGGCGAAAATATTGTGATATTGACTTTTGCCCTTTGATTCAAGACTGACATTCGCCACGATGTGTTTGACAGTTGCTAGTTACGAATCTAATTTATTTGAAATCAGCGATGGTTAAAAACACATTTGTTACGTTCAACCGGTAATCGTTAAATTCCCATTGTTTCCTTTGCGGATTTCTCCTTTGCGTTTTGAGACGGCAACAGGTATGAATTCGATGAATCCAGGATTTTTCGAGTTTTTCATGTCATGTTTCATGCTAAATATTATATATTAAATATATACATTAGGCGTAGGTACTTATAGACATTTAAAAAAAATCAAAAAAAAAAATCATTATCCATATTCACAAAGAACAATCATCTATAATATTTAGTTATTATTACGAGTATGTGGATATATAAGATATTGCTATTTATACTTATACTAATATATTCTACGCTACACTGTTCTGAGTTATGTGATGATATGCATATCAATTAGGCTTAGTTTATTTTATTCTAATAATATGTACCATGAATTCTCTTGCATATTGATGAATTCTACTATCCCAGGTGCTTGTTTCGAAAGAGCCGTCACACATTCGACCAAGTAAGGAACTTCTAATAGCACGTCTCCCTAAGTTTATAACAACACAACATATAGGTATTATGTCAATGTTCCGTTGTTATCAGAGACGTATTTAGGGAAGGGAAAGAGGGTGCCACTGCTGTACCGGGCGGCAAACTATTTAATGGTTCAGGGACGACAGCATATATTATACTATGGAAGGCACTCTCTACAACTTACAACCATCGTCTTTCGCCATTCGTCAATTAAGATACATGAGCATTTTTATCATATCACAAATTTATATAAAATCAAGATTATTTTATTTACAAAATATAGTTTTATTATCCTAATATTGAAGTGCAATAATACAATTGTATTAAAATACTTCTTCTCCTGTGTCGTTCAAAAATCAAAATTATCCTTTTAATTTAATTGATCTAATTTATGGCTGCAAACGAGTTGTGTCCCAAATACTGAATTATGTCCCTCGGCTTATTTCGGGTAACACAAATTTATTGTGTTCAACAATTTTTATAAACTCAAATTGTGAATTAGACTATGAAAAAATTAAAAGTATGTTATATATTATATTTAATATGAAAAATGAAAAAGTTCGTATAAAAAAGTCATATTATTATAGTAAAAATTTTAATCTAATCTAACAGAAATCAACGTTTTTTCATTTAATAAATACAAATATGAAATAAAAATAACGACATTAATAGTTGTAATAAAATTACATTACATTATATAGTTAATTAATTTTAAGTGAAGTTAAACTAATATATAAGTTTAAAAAAAAAATTACATATAAACTATAAAGCAAACATTTAAAATAAAACAATTTTTATAAATTTAAATCGTGAATTTATCTATTAAAAAATAAAAGTATGTTATATATCATAATATTTTACACGAAAAATGAAAAAGTTCGTATAGAAAGTCATATTATTATAGTTAAAACAGATTTCTCGATTTAAATTTATAAAAACTTTTTTATTTTAATTAACGAAACGACATATTTTATTCTTGTAAAAAATATCGTTTTGAATTTATCAGCACACAACTTGTGTAAAACTTTATAAAACATTGGGACACAATTCGTTACTGCGCTAATTTATTTCTAATTTATACTTCGTTATTTTATATTTTACCCTTTTTTTATTATTTTATTAGAAAATCAAATAGATATACTAAGTACCTAACAGAGTGAATTATTTCAATATTACTTTTTTCCATTGTCGTTATGGTTTATAATAAATTGTAGGTACATTATTATTGTATTAATTGTCTCGAACATTTAGTAGAACGTATCTGCTGATTTTGTAATATTATAAAAACAATATCATATTAAAATTAGGGGTATAATAATAAACTAAGTAATTTAATGTAAAGAAAAATTTAAAAATTTAAATTTTATTTCTAAATTTCCTAAATTAGATAATTATACAATTACGAAGAAATCTGAAGATTTGACTTGTATGTACCAAATGTTGAGGATAAGTAAGTTGTTGTAAGCTTTTTGTTTATGTAATTGTGGGCATTTGTGGCTAAAGGGAGATAGAATCAAATATTTAAAATGATCAAAATTCTAAATACGTCTCCGATTCTCATTTAGAATGAATTATAAGTAAAATTAATGAAATAACGTTATAATTATTAAATAAGTACTACGGTTGTATGTTGAAATATTGATTTTACCTTAGATTTTTCTAGTTTTTCAGATACTTTGATAAGTAAAAAGTTGTCCATTCCAGAAGTCATCTGCAGCTTCGTAATGTGTTCCAACGGCAGTTGATCTTTGATAGTTTGGATTTTTATCAGATTTTTTGATGATTAAAATGTTTTCTGTAGTTATTATCAAAATCCTAACTCTTGGTCGGTAACCTCGGCGATCAAATTTCGTGACTTCTGAGGCATACTAAAAAAAAAAAAAAAAAAAAAAAAAAAAAAAAAAATAAAATAATTATAATAATAAATAAATAAAAACTCGTATTTAAAAACTGACGAGATAAACAGTTTTTGAATTTTCGTCGTTCTGTAGGTTAGCATTGATCAGTTTTTGAATAATTCCAGCACGATCGATATTGAAATCAAATTTTAAGCTTTCTGGGTATATTGACTTTTTCCCTAAAAAATAAATTATACTTTGATGTTTTTATGATACTATTATTGTGTTTATTAATATAGTACAAGTAAAATACTGTATTCTTGTACCTTTGAATATTTCAGATGCGGCAAGTTTAAATTTTAGGCGCTCGTACGTCTCTGGACATTTAGCTAAATTTGCTCGATATATTCTTGATAACCAACCACGGTGCAAGGCCTTTAAGTAGGTAGATACCTTTGAACAAATATATTTCATTCATAATATACAAAAATTCACGATATGATATTTTAACTGTTGATTTCGTATTTACTTCGACACAGCAATTGGGTGGATTAGGCCAACAGTCATCAATCAGACTTTTTGGTAACGCTTCAGATAGCTCGATCAGATATTTCGTCTGTTTGTATACTACAAATCGACGGTTGTACGCGTTTGGCGGATCGTTTCTCGACAAGAACCCCTTGACAAAGCTGAAAATTGTTGTTGTTTGTTTTTAAATAGGTGCCGAAAAACGATTACCACAAATGACAATACTTTATAATCGTCAGTCCGGCATCGCGAGTTCTTTTGTAAGCGCGCACGGCCAACAGTCTCCTTATGTTTTTCTGAACGAAAACTATCTTTTGAGTGACGGCATTGAATGCTCTGAGTTTCATCGACCGCCTGTACCGCAAACGTTGTCTTGCTAACCTCTGACAGCATATCACCAATGTCCTGGTCCGTGTGTATCGTTTACGGGCCATGTGTCCACGCCACAACGATTGAATAATCGTAGCCAACGTGTGCTTGGACGCTTGAAATCGGTTTTCGATTTCAAAAACCGTCTGTGGGTTTTTATCATTATTTTAGTCCTGTAACAAATATCGAATAATTAGCATGTCACGAATTTACCATAATTCGGCGCTAAATAATGTTATAAAAAAGCTAAAAAAAAAAATCAATGTGATATTTTCAAATTTTACGATTTAATTTCTACTGTGATATAGAAGGTTATTATTTGATGTGCTACATCGATTGTTATAATAATTATAACAATCCAAAATGACTAAAACTTCTATAGCCGCGCCAAGTATGTTTTTAATTAATTTTAATAAAAAAAAAAAAAAATGCTCGGCACTTGCTGCTACTGTTCACGTACTTTCCGATTTTATAATCATCGCTCGTGTACTGCAAATGTTCAATCAATCGTTTTACTGCCTCAACAGCTACCCCGTTATATCGTTGTTTCCAATCGGGCCAAGTGTCTGGGCACAAGCTTTTGTATCTATTTAAAAATACTTCAAATTGACCACGGTATGCAAAACCAGCTTTCCTGATACGGAGTATCTCGACTAAGCCCATGTACTTCACTTGTTTACTGATCACTTCTTCATCAAAATTGTCTGCAATTTAAATATAATGATGATGCAATTGAAACTGTAACTATATTATAACTGACGTAGTACCATAATAGTAAAACAGTTTCTTCAGGGGTGATTTTTAATTATAATTACGATTGTAATAATATCACCAAATATTATATTTATAAATTACAATGTGTGTTAAAAATATTTATACTATTAAATCAATTCAATAAAAAAAAAAAAGGTTCATGCAAGGAACTTAATCCCCCGTTTGACTGGACCACTGATTAATTATTAATATTATACCTACCGGATTCTTTGTAGTTATTTGGTTTGATACATCTAATGTACGAAGGCTCTTTTGACGATAATGTGTTTATGAGTCGATTCAAACTACTTTTGAATTGCTTTATTGTAGTCTCTGGTATTTTCTTGTTAGGCGTCTGGCAATCTGAAAAAATAGACTAAAATTTCCTGGTGAGATATATAGTAGAATGTGTATACATTATTATGTATTGAATTACCTTTATGATCGCGTTAGTTGAGCGGGACATTATTTGGCTCAGATTTCCAAATAGAAAGTCATTGTTTTTCTCTAAAAAACTGGAAGCATCGTACGTCACTGCACCAGCAAAATGTTTGATTACGAATTCCTTTTAATATTTAAACATGTTAGTATATATATTTTTGTGGTAGTTAATGTTTTAACATTATACTTACTGTAGGTAAAATTATTGTCTTCTTGATTAGTGGATCACTTACAGTTTGATAACATGAAAAGTGTTCATGTTCTTTGAAACGTCTCGCCAACTCGTTGAGTAAAATTAAATTATTACACACATCAGTTTGTTTAAGAGACTCGTCATCGAGACACGAAATGATCCCTTAGAATAATATGATGAGGTGTTAGTTATTTGAAAATAAATCAAATATACATACGTATATAGGAGGTACCATACCTTTGTGCCTTTCTTCAATCATGTCACATATTATACCGTTGTCAAAGTACTCAACAACAGTCCACTCGATGCCCTCGCTTAAATATTCTTGTTGTTCTGACTTTAGTGTTAAGTCGAGGAATAACTTTTGCAACTTTTCATTACAATAATTGATGCAAAACTGTTCAAATCTAAAATTAAATTAAGTTTTAATATGTTTGGAATTAATTTTTAATTATAGTATTATTTAATAATACTAGAGAATTTTCATTTAATTTTTAAATATAACACTAAATGACACATTACACAACATTATTTAGGTATTTTAAGTTAGAAATATGATTATGTGTAAAAATGTATATTCTAATATAACAGTTATAAAAATTACTTATTAATAATTGTATCTATAAGTCTATCACTAATAATGATCTAATATCAATACCTATAGATTAGTGCTTATAATCTTGTAATTTATTTATTTATTTTGTAAATAAATAATATTTTTCATACATGTGATTTTATGGAATACATTACTCGTATTTAGTTATAACAATATTATTAAAAAAAAATTATTTATTATTTATTTATACATAAATATATTTTATGGGTATATTATCGAAGTGTAAAATATAAATACACCACTTACCCATTGATTTGTAAAATTTCAAAACCATAAATATCCAATATACCAATTGATTTATTTTTGCTAATGCGACCACTGTTTTTACGAACAGTAGTTTTGAGTGTTTTGTTTATATGCATTACCAACCATTCAAACAGTCTACTGTAAATGGCTTTAGCTAATGCGTCTTTTGCAAAAATCGACATTTCTACGTCCAAACGTGACTGAATCACTTCTCCGTGGGCTCTTATTGTTTTGTTTGTCAATGCGAATATCAGATCATTTTTCGGAACTCCTAACAGCTGAATAAATTATTATAATATGCAAAATTAGTTAATATAAACAATTATGATAATAACAATTCATAATTTAATCGTATCATTTCAAATATTTGATACAGGTCAATAATTATATTATAATTTAATTATTAAAATAAAACCCAGTTCGTAACTATATTTATGCCATATTAACATCACGGAGGTAACACATAGTACACCCTATTGTCAATGTTATCATTAAATAAGGTTCCAATAGTTCTACACTAACGCCATATCGTACGCTCAAACACATGGGTAATACGTTTATATTTATTATACTTTAAAATACCCAAATAATACTTATTTGTACTTATATACACCATTAAAGCTGGAATAATACATTTTATTCACAAAAATTAATTGAAAACATCCTATTCTCAACATTTCATTCATAAATCGACCGTTCATAGCAAAAATGCTCAAAACTGCAAAATAAATCTCTTAAAACTATTATATCCATAATAAAAATAATAAAAATGACTTATAATATATCATTTCAAGTATAATTTATACTTCAAAATGTTTCAATTGATAAGCCTCCGAAAAAAACTCAAACCCCAATCAACAACAAACGATTTTTTTTTTTAAAAAATGCAAGTAAGAATTTAAGCTTATAAAAAATTAGGTTTATTAATTGAAAATTTATAAGAAAATTGAGTATATTATAAGGATTATATTATAGGTAATGGCAAAATTATACATCTACTAAACCCATAAACAATTATACTTGCATCCCGAGTATCTAAAATTTTACAATCTAACGAATTATTATTAGATAATCATCCAACTATTGAAACAAGAGCATTTATAACCATGTAAATTATATAATTTTAACAAGAAAATCATATTATCAATATAAAAAAATGTTGTCTACACTAAAAATTTAAACACAAAAAACATATTATAATATTATTTAAAACTAAATATCAAATACGATCCCCCCAATGACCACTATTTTAAGATTTATTATATTAATAAAAAATATTATATTACATCAGCCACTATACGGATTGCACTGATATTTTCAATTTTGCTCATTTGATCACGTTCAAGAACTTTAACATTACCCAAATGCAAAATACTAGCGACAATTTTCAGTATATCCATTTTTTCTTCCAAATTAAATTCTAGGATTTGAAGAGCATTTAAAGTTTCTTTATATTTATTCGAATCTTCATTAATTATAGGCTATAAAAAAATTAAAGCCAAAATGAAAATAAAATAAAATTTTGCATATTTTAGAATAGGCTCAACAAACTTCATTTTCGAAACCGTCACTGTCATTCTTGTCTGTTCTCACGTACAAATAATCAACGTCCTTGTCAATCTTTAAGAGTTCGGCTAACCATTTATCAGCTCCATTGATCAGCTGATAGAATATATGATAGTTTCTTTCATTTTCAGCCTGCTTAACAACTCGAGACTTTTCAAGCAGATAGTTTAAAATATTACCACCTATTGGCTGTCCCTATAAGAAATCCAATAGTAGTTTTTTAAGAATGAAGTAAGTATATAATATAATATGTATATATTGATAATAGTTATAAAAGTATGAACAATTATGCATTACAATTTATTATTTTTGTATACGGCTAATGGAATATATATATTAATACTCTACTTTTGTTTATAAAATTAACATTATTACGATTTGCGTATAAAATGTATGTATAATTATGTTAATATCCGTTAACATATTCTTAACACGTTCGTGGACAGTAAAATATTTTGTAAAAAATATTATATACTCTCAGAAATTTACTTGAAAATATCTATAAATAATAATATTTTATAAAAAATTAAGTATAAATAATAGAGTGCCACAAATATTGCAGACTGCAGTGAGAGAGTAAAATATAATATTTCATAAATGAAACCAATTAAAATAATACTGCTATAATAGTAGAGTATTTTTTTTAACGACTTATATTCTACTATTATAGATTTATAGCAGTACATATCCACGAATGTGTTAATGTATAAAAACATTTTTATTAATTTCAACTTGCCATGGGATTGAATTCCACGTCCATATACTTTCCAAACCGACTAGAATTATCGTTATTACAAGTTTTGGCATTACCAAATGCTTCTAAAACTAAATTTGCTACAAGGAGTTTATCTTTTATCATTTGAATAATATGGTCACCGTGTGTCGCCTTCGCAATAAATTCTAAAACTTTTTTGGATGCTTCTGTTTTTCCTGATCCAGACTCACCTGAAATTTAAAATCAAATTTGTGTACATAACAAATTGATTTTGTATTCATATATCTACATTTTAGAAATATATGCATAGTTAAGTTTAGTAAAATAACATAATAATAAATAGGCGTGTAATAGTTATTGGCAGATTCAACTCTAAGTAATTATTATAATAGCTTTAAATTCGTAATTTCATTAAATAAAAATTAATTTTAATTACAATTATCAATATTTATAATTTATATTTGTTTGTATATGTTAATATATCGTATGTTCCATATATTATAATGTAATAATATGTATTTTATCGAATATAATATCATATCATAGTTAAATCAATACATTCATTAATCCGCTCAGAATTTAAAAAATTTTATAAGTCGAAGTTGAATAAAAACTAATTTAATTCACACGTTCACAGTCACATGTCACATATATATGTGACATGGGTGGGTCTTTAATTAGACCGGTGTCACGTATAATATGTGACATGGAACTACGTAACACGTCATGGACATATTCTTATAACGGATTTAATGTCACCGGTTTATTTTAACAAATATTAAATTTTCATGATTTAATTTAACATTATCGATTTGTATGGTTTAAATGTTAGCCTGGTCTAATCAAAGATCACTTGGAACAACTTTTGGCCGTTAAAGTTTTTAAAATCGGAACTCAAAAAGGATAAAATTTAAAATTTTTAAAAATAAGTGTAATATCAAATCATTTATATAGGTTATCAAAACCACGAATCAAATTAAAAGTCATCCAGCTGAAATATTTATTGTAAAACCTATAAAGTAATCACACTGTATAATATTATTAACTTATTAGATACCTAGTTAATTAAGTAGTTTAAGAAATTTTTATTATAATTTAATAATATTGAAAACAAATATATAAGTGTCTAAAATTATATGCTTAATGTGTTGCATGGAGTGTATAATAGATTGGATAATTGGATATTATTCGTGGTCCGCGGTTGTTGTCAAATGGTGATTTCAATTTTTGCTGATAACATGATGTAATTAACTATGATATAGACGGTATATAATATAGTAGGTGTATCTATTAAAAATTTAATATTTTAAGAAAGTTAAAAATATGTAATAAATTTTTAATATATTCATGGCATGTTTTGACATTTTTCATAAAGAATAAAATAAGTTATTAAATTGAAAAATTATAAAAACGTTTTTTGTAATTTTGATATTAGTGTAGGTAATTTGGTTTAAATAATTTTTTTTACATTGGTATATTGCTTAGTAAAGATAACGTAGTAATATTTTATTGGTCAAAAATTCTAAGTTCAAATTGTTCTTATTAGCATATTATTATAGCTTCAAGTAAACTAAATGAATATGATATAAAAACCAGACATGTCAATTTAATAAGTAAGTGATAAAGTCAATAAATGATAGTACTTTAAACATAACTTTAAAAATAAAAGTTAATTATAAATTTATAAAATATAAAATATTAAGCAATTAAAGTTTGAGTATCTACAGATAAATATTTATAAAATTTCTAATAATAATATATTTTATTTTATTGATAATGTGTGTATAATGAATATTGGCTAAAAAATTATTTTTTAATTATTTGAAAAACAAATGTGAAATCTATTTTTTTAAATATTTAGTTATGCTGTGAAGAATAATGGAGCTGTCCATTTAATTGTGTCACAACTCAGAACTTTTTGGAATATATAAATACTGTAGCAGTATCGGGTTGTATTGATTTTAGTAATTCTAGGAACGAGAAAGGTTGATACCTACTTAAACGTGATGAATACATCAGTGGTTAGCAATATTAGAATGGAAGGTTATAGATATTTACTTGCATTTTGTTGTACAGTAAAAATAAAGGATTTTTTTTACTACGTTTTAGGCAAATTAAAAAAGAATTGCATTGATTAATTTATGGATATTTTTCCATAAGATATTCCAAATACAAATTTTTCGTTTGATGGCTATAATTCCTAAAGTTTTGTATACAATTATATTAATCAACTGTCTAAACAATCAATTATCAGATGATTTTTATCAAATTATATTCAAGAGATTAATCTTCAATATTATGACAACTTAAATAACGTACTTAAACTATACATATATTATTATGTTTTGGTACTATATTATATTATAAACCATTGAAGATTACGATATTCTCGTTAGTTTTTTGATCAGGCATTAGAAACATTTAAATTTAATATTATACACAATTTTATAAAATATTAATAAATATTTTATGAAATTATGAATTGAATGTTGATAATTTTTTTCTAACTATACTAGACAATTTATTTTTAAAATTAGGGCAATTTAATAAAAATACAAAGTACTGCATAGGTTATACATTATAAAGTTTGATAAAAATCAGATTGTTCAAAACTTTACAAATAATGACAAACCTTAAAGATAATATAATATATTATCAAAAATTATTGTCAAGTATATATTATGAAATTGGCTTAAAAATAAAATATTTAATATTATATATTTTAAATCTGTAAAAACAATTTATTACTATGGTTTTGTGGACATGTGTGTTTCATGAGTGAAATACACATTGGAAGTAATCAGTTAAAATATTATAAAAATAAAATTAAAAACCGTTTATACTATATTATATTCTAGTAGGTTATTAGTAAACTGCTATCTAGTAAAAATTAATTTTTGAATATATTGATTCATTATTATTATTAATATTTTAATTTGTAATAATAGTAATATTGGTTTTTCAATTGCATACAAAACAACTAAAAAGTTTTTTTTTATCAACTTTTAATTGTTTCAACAAAATCTTTGTTGAAACAATGATTTTTTTTTATTTATATATTATTTAATAAATTACATAACTAAACCAGTAAATACCAATACAAGTAAACTTTATTAACTATACTTATCAGTATAATGTGCGCTTTTTACTTCTGATGAATACAATTTTTACCTGATATTAAAATGCATTGTTCTCGTCGGTATTCCTTTAAAGATTTAAAGACTTTTGCGGATGTTGCAAATCTATAAAATATAAATTTAAACGTTTATAAATGCTCCAAATCTACTTGTTTTTGTAGAAAAGAGCAAAATATTTTTATTTTACTTAGAGTTCTATTTTATATTTTAACCATAAATTATTTGAGTATAACTAATAAGCTGCATTAATAACTCACATATGTGGTATTTCTTCAACATGGTGTTTGTTGT
Source organism: Rhopalosiphum maidis (assembly GCF_003676215.2). Lineage (NCBI taxonomy): Eukaryota > Metazoa > Arthropoda > Insecta > Hemiptera > Aphididae > Rhopalosiphum > Rhopalosiphum maidis. The sequence continues at coordinate 89,304,071 of NC_040877.1, forward strand.
AATATTTGAGCATCAATTTATCACTGTATATTGACAGAGTCTTGTACGGATTAACACTTATTAGAACTTCCCCGATACATGTCTGTGAACATATTTTATAGAACGATTTTAATAGCTTTGAGATCATAGGTAAAAAATATATCCTCAATTTTTGATTTACAAATTATTCATCATTAATCTATCATAATATACTGCTCATGATATAAGTATAAAATATCTCTATACAGCAGTTCATTAATTTTTTTGATCAAAAATATTATACTATAATAGGTACCTACTATAATATATTAATACTTTTAAATTTATATGTTGATAATTAAACATATTAGTTTGAGCTGGTGCTTTAATTAATAGATATAAAATTTTATTAATATATTGTACTAAATAAATTATTATAACATTTAAACAATCGTTTTAAATTATAAAGTCAAATATTTACGTTTTTATAAGTTATTTCACAAATTCAATCTGCATATTGCAAATCGCAATAGTAAATAGATAGATAGTTACTTACATTTTATTTAGTTCTTAATTTCTATAAATGTATAATATATATATGTATATAGCTAATCTTACGTATATTATGTTTTTACGTAGTCGCTTCTTTAGGTTTTCGATTAATATCTTTTCGTCGGAGTTTTCTAGCAATACCATGTCCGCAATACCAGTTGTCTCTTCAAAGTATGTCGTCATAATTTATACTTATTAAAATTTTGATTGAATATAACTTTTTTTGCTTAATCAGTAATTTAAGTTTGTTAAAAGCGTCTGAAAAGAAATTTAGTATGGCTCTGTGTTTTATAGTAAACTATAATAACGTAGTAATTTCTGAGGACATAAAATATCAGCTATTATGTTATAATATTAATCAATATTTATCGATTTATGATAGCGATTTCTAGTGTTAATGTAATTTTTTCTAATAGATTACCTACCTGTGTTTACGATGACGTTGTGATTTTAGAATTTAATTTTATATTTATTAAATGTGTGTAATAATTAAATAGGTTTATTATTGTTGTTGCTATACTAAACAAGTACCGTTACTGCGAAAGTTTTCAAATCACACACAAGGTGTGTATGTACGACCATGCAATGTAGGTAAGTGCGGTCTACTGTCATACCTAACTTAAAAAATATGGAATTTTACTGATCAGTTATTTTACTATGACCCAAAAATAATTATTTGTACTACGGTACATCGGTAAGAATTGGATTAAAATGCATATATTTGGTCTTAATAGTATACTTATTAGATCGTCAATAAACATTTTTTATTTACCTTAACTAAGATAAATTACTTACGTAAATCATAAAATAAAACGTTTCTGCTTAATTAACTTAGAGTGTTATAATATTAGAAAATATTTAATATACAATATGCATATCTAACATAACTGTTATAATCAAATTTTTATAAATATATATTTAGATTTTTTAATATAAATTTAAGGTATATCAAAGGTATACAAAATATGATAAGACGTATTTGTATAGGTACATAAATTAATGTTCAAATTAAATTATATATTATCCTTTGTTTTATAATTTGATAATATAAAACAGTTTTAAGTTTTATATAATTATTTATCTGATGTCGCACTATGATCTTTTAGGATAACAAAATAAAAAAAAAAATTTGTTTTTAATACATACAATTTAAAGTTATCAGTTTATAATTTAATTTGAACATTCTATATTAATATATATTTTTTTATGATTATTGTATAAGACTACGTAATTAAGATAAAATAAATTCGATCGACTGTATAATAGATTTTGAGCGTATCTCATTACTGTAATAGAGTGTTAAATTTTAATTCAAAAATAAATCAGTTTCAAATCGCTACAAATAAAATATTTAGAATTAAAACAAAATTACTTTAATTGTTATTTTCGTTTAAGTATTTAACTTCAAATGTTTATGAAAGATCATATATAGATTGTTTAGATTTTTAAGTTACTGTAAGACATAGGTATTTATGAACAACTTATTATTTTAATTAATTTTAATATTGTCAAAATTTAAACTTCAAAAGACTATAAAAAATAATCGTGTAATGTATTTTTAAACTGCTATGAAAACAACTGTAATAGGATCTTATAATTTATTTTCTAGTTTTTTAATCAATCATAAGATTTCCACTAACTTTTTTTTTTTAAAAGAAACTGAAACCATTTTAAAACTTTAATTTCCAATAAATAGTTTAAAATTAGTGTAAATATTTTAAATGTTTCATTGTATTCGTAATAGAAAATGTTAATTTATGCAATTGGCGATTAGAAGATAAATCCTATTAATACGTTTAAACATCCAAATTCGTCAAAATGTCTTGATTCAATCATTTATGTATAACAAATTTATATTATTTATATATCATAAAAAACCTACATGGAATCTTATATTATATTTTTAATATGTTTTATCCAAAAACAAAAAATTTATCATAAAAACTAAAATATTAAGATAATTTCAAATATTACATATTTTCATAAAAAAACTAAATTATTTTTAAAATTATATCATATCTAGTAAATAATTATTTCAAGAATTAAAAAAAAAAAACATTGAATTTTGTCAACAATTTATTTTGTGTTCCCCTACTTTGTTTCTCTCTATGTTGAAAAATGCTGTGAAAATGTTCTATTTTTAACTCCCAAAAAATACACAATGTTTTAACAGGAGCCATTTTATTTTCAAAGTTAAGAATAAAGTTGTCTTTTTTTTGCTCGAAAGGTGAGGTCACACACAAAATACATTATTGTAATAATAATAGTATTATATTTATTGTGCCTTTTTGAATCTTTGAGCTCTACGAACTACAACATAATAATAATATAGTTTATATTATTATTAATTTATAATATAAATATAGTTTATTTTAGGACAAGGTTAGTTATTATTATTTATTAATATAACTGAACTTAAAACATACGTTTATATGAATGTTTTAAAATTAATTTGTATTTAATATTTTTATTTAACTTGAAAATCAGAGGTAAATATAAATAATTATTATATTTCATACTTTTCTATAATTTAATTATTTATAAATATTGTTCGGGAATTCTACACGAGTTTTGGAACACGTTGGCTACTTTTGTTTTCATATAATATAGTTTTTAACTTTTAATTATCTGAAAACTATAAATATGCTTTTCGAACTTCATTATGAATTGTTAATTGTTTTCTCGCTCTTTTGCTAACAAAATTTTCCAAATGAAACTGGTACAGTAGAACTAAAGGTTAAAATATCTTTTTAACTAATTTAACTCTATAACAGTTAAGAATTAGGAGTTCTTAATAAGAGAGTCTACCTACTTATTTAGATACAATAACGGAAAATTATCATTCGCATTGTGTAGATATGAAAAGAGTAATTTAGATAATATTTATGTTATTATTCACAAATTATAAATTGTAGGTATTTAAAATAAATTAAACGTTAAAGGTCCACAATGGAAATTGTTTATTTATTTTAACATTAATATCATTAATTATTATAGTCATCTAATATTTTCTAAACAAAAACACATTACGACGTAATATTATTATAAATTTAATTTATTTCATATTAAATTATAATTTATAAAATGAACACATTGTAAAAATATATAGACGAATAGCTATTAAATATATAACATAAATAAACAAAAAAATAAAAAAAAAACAAAAAATCTAAGTTAAAAAAACTATACATTAAAATACCTAATCACTATAATACGAATGCTATAATAAAACAAATATACACATCTCGCTAAATGACTACGCTGGAATGGTTTTCGTTGAATATTCTGGTTACAGCGTATAATTATACAAGACCGAGAAAATGATTATCTAACATGGCTATAACCTTACCACAAGGTGAGTAATATATAAATTGAATGATAATTTCCAGGAGATACCGTACATTACTATGCGCTCAAAATCACGTGTTTAATTAATATGTCCATTGAGAAAATTAAGCTAAATTTAATTTCATGTGTCAACTTTCGAGTAAGTATATGGTACTAGCAGTCATATATATATATATATAGTACCTGAACATTATTGATTTTGACATTTTACGTTCCAACGTCTATATACTCTATGGTTTAAATTATATAAAATACAGTTCATATTTCGTGATATTGAAATATTAATCACTGCCTTTAATTTAAAGTTACGGTAGAACTATTTATTGATGGATAATTATTATTCGATGCTTAGTAGTTAGATTTCAATTGGCATTTTAAGTGTAGGTACACGGGTGTGTGCGCGCCTGTGTTTGATATGTCTATTGTGATTTACGTTTACAATTAAATGTTTCAAAAATACATTTTTGTAAGGCCCATCAACAAAATAACTAATGAAACTAAATACTAATTATTATAAATAATAAAGTGTTCTTTATGTAATATTACATTTAAATACTTGATCAAATTTTTGTATCGCATTGGCGTTACTAAAATATTATGATTTATTAAGTATTAAATAGGTGATACGCATTGTTTTAAACAAAGGACGTTATTTGTTTATGATCATTTTCATTTCTCTAATAATATTAAACCGTTTGTGTTGAATGAACATTGAGTGCAATGTATAAGTTACCTAAGTATATTTAAGTGTATTCTGATTTAAATAGAAATCTATGAGTAGGTATGAGTTGATTGATACGTATCTGATGGTACGTATAATAACACTTTACAATTGAGGATTATTATTCACCATCATCATCTATTTATAATGTAAATGATAATGTATATTGTCAACTAATGCACTTTAAATATATCCTGCTGGTTGTCAACGGTTTTAGTATTATTATTACTGGATGAGTTTTAAATATATTGAAATGAATTTTTACATAAATGAATTTTTAATAGTTATTATAACTATTATATTTTTTAACTTTTAAAATTTTAACTATACATGTTATAATATCTACTTATCTATATCTATTTATAAAATATGAGTAGGATGATATAAAGGGTTCTGGATCACTTCTCTTTTAAATTTTTCATTGCATGAAACGGGAATGGTCCATAAAGTTATTTTAATCTGTAGTATAGGTGGTAATAGTATTCAAAAACGAAATAAACGTCTCTTCGCTGTTCGGAATGACTGAGATCTTATGATGACAAAGTTGCATTGTAGGTCGGTAAACTGTGGTTTAAACACTGAAAGAAATTAGTTAATAAAATATTGAGGTTTTAACCTAACCCAATATTAGAGATACAAAAATGTTACTCTACAAACCATGTGTGTTGCCTTTTACAAAGATGCTTTGAGTGTATATGTAAATTAAACTAGGAGGTGATCCTGAACATCTAAATCGTTCTACTTATATGAAATATAATATGACAGTATATGGTGATATAATATGTTCTAAAAGAAAATAATGAAAACAATTGAATGACCAATGTATTCACTGATGTTTGATTGTACAAAAAAAAAAAAGAAAACAAAAGATGATTTTTTTTTGGCAAGTAAGAAGGTACGCATATAGTGACGAAAATGAATTTAAAATTAACACAAAATACGTTTTACTTATACTAATACTCTTATTTTAAATATTTAAAGCTGTACCTATTTAAATATTCGATAAACACAATAAAGCAAACTGTTTTAATTTTTAAAAAGGTTTATCGCAAAATATACAATAATACTACTTTTGCATTAATGTGTGTGGCACAATTCAAAATATTCGTGAAAAAGGTATATTTACATGTTTTAAACATGATAGTAAAACGCGATGGGTCTTATAGTAAAGTCGCTATTATGAGAGTACCATCGTGTAAACAGATCACCGTTAGTACTATCAAAGTATGGCAAAATAACTATAGCACTATGCATATAATAACGTGAGAATAGTTATTACGTAAGTCACAGTGTTTACACGGCTTAAGAGCATTTAAATAATGTTTTTAACATTATTAAAACATCGAAAGAAAAATCGCTGGATTTTCATACTTTTCAACAAAGTAAAAACAAAAAAAAAACTATATTTAAAACTTATTCGTATTCGTTAAGCATTAATGTGTCATTTATTCCACTGTACGAAAATTATCTATAAGAAAACTGACATATCATTAAAAAAATAGTTCTAATTGAATAGTAAAAATCGGGTAAAAATAGAACAATGTATTATATCGGCAAGAGATCTTTTTTTGTTCTTCTGAATAACGGAAAGGTAATTTATATATAGTATAGGCTGTTTCAATATATATTTTATCGAAATGAAAAAGGACTTATGTTCACATAAAAATACATTAACCGAATAGATGGACAGGGACGATAGTAAGCAATAATAATTCTCTGAAAATGAGAAAAATCCCTGATTATCCAATATTATATTAGATTGGTATTACATTTTTTTTTCGTTTGAATCCAGATTGATCTATCTTTCCCTTTCGATATTTTATCAGAAATCATATTGTGTAAAAGACTTAGCGTACCTATTGGAGTTCTTATAATATAATATTGGTTTTTTTAAGAACGAATATGCCTATAGCCTTATTATAAATGTCATACAAATTAACCTATCAATAGTATTTCCGTTTTTATAAATGGCTCGTGTAATGTATAAACTAAATACATATTCATTTATAAAATGCATAATTTTAAGGCAATAATACAATTTATTTAATTATATAATGGAAAGAAGTAGGTATATTTGTTGTTTAACTTGTAAACACGATAGCACGTTTTTATTGTACGTATATTGTCATGATATTATTTCGTTCACATTATATTGTTTTAATAATACAAATGGGTTGATTCTAAAATTATATTTTTTTTAGTCGAGTAGGTACAGTTTAATAAAGAAAAATATCAAATTCATGATGACTAATTTATATTAGTTTTAAAATATAAATTACCTTTTCAGAAACTTTTTCAGTAAAACTTTTTTTATCAATAAATATAAATAAATAGAATTTATTTTTACTTTATACTGAATAATTTGCATCTTATATTAAATTTTAATTACATTTACGTATATTATTTTTACAGCTTAAGACATAGAAAAAATATCAACCATGTTGGTTTGTGATAATGTATTATAATATCGAATAAAATGTGTAGAAAGTATATTGATTACTGATACTGACGTCATTCACTTATTGATAATGAAAACATTGAAAACATAAACACATACAAATAGATGTACTTAAAAAATATTAATTAAGTTTGATTTTTTAGTTATGTATCTATAGTATTTTTCATTTTGATTAAATTTATATAATATACTGTGTCTTTAGTAGATTATAAACAATAAACATTTTAAACATTTCAGATAATTTTTAATATAATCACACCTTCAATTTTTTCGTTCGTATGAAATTGATTTAAACTAAAGGTAAATAATAATAATATATACTTGACTCGTATAAAATCGCACTAGTAATGTTATAGTAGAAAGTAAAAACACAATTTCTAGGTCAATCGTTCGTCAATTATTCGATCAACAGGAGAAATAGATTTTTTTCGGTATGCTTATTAAATGTATATTATGTATAACCGATATAGTTGTCATGTTATTGTTAACACTTTATTTTACTTATTAAATAATTATATAAGAAAATTCTTACGATAAAAGTATAAATTCCAAATATTTGTTATAACATTGTTATACAGTATAACAGTTTTAAGGCTTAAATTAAATCAATTTTTGGTATTTTAATTTAGAAGTTGCAGTGTACGTATTAATTTTGCTTTGGCTCCTCTGTGAAGGATGGTGATGTATAGTGTTACCAATATGAAACAATGTTAAACCATAGAAAAAAAAAGCATTTACAGTTCTAAGTGGTGCAGAAGTAAACCAATACGGCAATACCTACTCAATGTGCCTAAAATGTGTTTGTGCAAATACCTTGCTGATAGACAATACGTTAATACAGAGGTGTTCAACCTTTAGTGAAGACTGGGCCGCATCATATTGTCGTGGGATATATACATTTTGAAAATAGTACTTTAATATTGAATATAAAATTAACTGATTGTTTTGAAATTGAAGTGAGCCATATAAAAATTCATCGCAGGCCGGCGCAGGCGCGCGGCGATTGGACACTCGTTCCTGCGTATTAGTACGCTATATGCAATATTTAATTCCGAAATATTTTCTTACTATTAAAAAAATATGCGTAAAAAAGAAAATTTTGTAAAAATAATATATTTCTTATTTTTACATTTATTTATTACAACATATTTTGACCAGAATTCAGTGAAAATATCGTTTGTTTAGTACTCGTATTTTCTAACGTTTCGAGCAAAAATAGACTTTAATCAAAATCAAAAAATAATTTTTTTGAAATATCGTCTAATGCTTATTTTTTATTTTCTAATTGTTTAGATTAATATAACTAAAGTTTTCATATGTTTAGAATTATTACTGATTACAGAAAATATTGACAATTTAATTGAACTTTGCAGGTGATTGTACAACTTCTAATTGTAGTATCGATAATAATATACCTATTTATAAAATGAAAATTATATTTTTAATATATTCATTGTTAAAATATTATAGTGGAGTATTTTCGTCAATGTGTAAAAGCGACATAATGACAACGACAAAGTTCATTAGTTATGCGATGCGTACAGTGGTTGGTTTCATGTATTTTCATGGCTAACGTTTTATTCCTTCAAAAAAGAGTACCCACGCCCTTCAACATTATTTTTTTTATTACAAAGTTTAATATTCTTATTCGTACTAATATCTATTCGGTGATAAAATGTAATATTTTTCGAGGTTAATAATTAAGTTTATGACTTTCCATGCTGATTTATGATCGAATAATTTATATGTTTATATTAAAAGTTAAGACTGTATTTTTTGTTTTAGTAAAATTAAATATTTTGTTCTAAATTTCTAAATTTTCTAAATAAAATATCAAACTATACGATATTGAAAAAATGAAACAACTCACAAGTATCATTATAGCGTAGACCATATCTGAAATTTAAATTTGTATAATATTAATAATTATATTGAACGTGAATCTGCCAATCTAGTGCTTCTATATCTAATATTGCAAGTAAAAGTTTTACATTTAATGTTCAATTTAGATATTATATAAATTGTTCCTATTGAAAAATATTATAATAATATCATATACCTAACAACAGATCAAATTATAATATAATAATTAAATTATTAAACAAATTAATGCTGTTTTTCTATTATTCACTTTGATTTTCTGGATTTAAATTTTTATGTAAAGACTCATTGTAAAATCGTCAAGCTCTCGATCTATCCAAAAATTGAGCAATCATCAAAAACGAGATTAGGTTGTCATTATTATTAATAATTTTTTTTAACTTTTAAACTATGTCTGCTAAATACCAATACAAATATATGCTACTATACAAATATTATACTAATATTTTATTATTTTATAATCACACGATATTTTGAATAATATGTGTAAATTTATAATTATATAATAAAGTCATTATTAACGAATGTAATTTTGAATAATGTATAAATGCATATAGCATTTATTGATTTATCTCATACTAATAGAGTATTATAATTATAACATGAACACGCGAACGCATGATTAATTTATGAGTAAAATTTACATTGCCCATTTAGGTATAAGATTATGGTCCAGACTATATGAAATCGACATTTTAAATTAAAAATTCATTTAAAACGTTTTACCTTTGATAACTACATAATAACATTTATCGTATTATGTGAAAACAATTTTGTATAGTTATAAAAATTATAAATGCATACAAAAATTTATTAACAGGCTATTTTCTAAAGTTCTATAACCAAATAGGTAATTTTTTTTTATACTTCGTAAGTCGCTGTGAAAAATAGCGTTTGCTGTTATGTTTAGAGTTCTAGACATCATCGTTGTAGTTAATATCATACGGTACACAAGTGCGTTAGTGGATTATTAAAGGATTAATTATTCAGCATGGGCAATAATATTATCGATAACATAATATCATATTTTATACCTGTGCTGTCGTTTTATAAGGTATGTATAAATTAATATAATACCTCGTAAAATAACAATAGAATAGACTGAATACTGATTAGAGTGTAATATAAGCGGGGATATTGACTATTGTTTTATTCACATACCTACACATAATATAAATAAACGCGTCATGTCATGTCATATTAATATGTCATTACGCACAATAAGGAAGAAAATAAAGCAGATCTCATTTTCATACATGGGTATGAAGTATAGTTAAGTATTACAGTTAGTTAATGATGCCCTTAAATTATTAATTAACAAGTATAATATAAAGTTATGTAAATAGAAACGATTTTCATAGTTTTTTTTTTTTTTTTTTAAAGAAACAGAATGGTTCAATATATTTTAATACAAATATATAAATGTACAATTGAATTATAATGTATAAATGTATTAATTCATAAACATTTTTTTTTAGATTTTGGAGTGATAAATGTATTGGTTTTACGGTGATGTGGTTTTTTATGTGACTCCGCCTAAGGAGCAAAAATTTTTTTTCATAAACTTATAATTTTAAACATGTGTAAAATTTATTCAATAAATAAATACTTATTTTTTTAAATTAAAATGTTTAATACAATCATTTTGATATTATTATTTATGTGTTATTAATATTATTGGTAATTAAAAATCATTTTACAACTAAAAATCCTGTTTCAATTCTACTCATTAGTGCTATTGTATTGTATACCTAAGGCGCCGTCTTACAATACTACAACACGTCTGTAGTACGTAAGCAATACAAAAAATAGGAGTTTGCACCTAAATTATTTATTTGAGTTTCGAGTTTTTAGTGATGAATGTTTTTATACGCTCAAACCTAGAATAAAAATGTAAGCAAACTTCTCATAGTTGCATAACATAAACGTTACGATTCGGGTTGATATGGGTTATACAAGTGTTAAGTATTTCAAGAAAAGCTAGTAATATATATAAAATATATAACCTGAAAATATGTACCTATTTTAATACAATATAAACAAAATAAGATAAAAAATTTTTAAGGAGTTTTAAGTACTAGTTAATTTGGAAGAAAAGAAGAAGAAAGAAAGAAAAATAGTATTCTTACCATTATTTTTTAAAAATTAATTTTCAAAAGATAATTTTTGGTTACTGGTTTCAAAGTTGTATACAATTAAATGCAAATGCTGATGTCATTTAAAAACAATAGTAAAAGTAGGTAATTAGTAATTAACTATAGTGGTACTTATAAAATATTGCTTAAATGTAATATATATATATATGATATGCAATAATATATGTTACATATATTATATGTTATAGAACTATTTTGTACCGTAAAAAAATATATAAAATATCATATATTTACATAAATCTTATTAAATTATTTATACGAATTGTCATAATTTGAAATATAAATTAAATTATTTTGTATATATTTTATTTTAATTTATAAACACAAAAATATATGTTGAAATTACTGTGAAATATTGATGAGGTTAATAATTATGATAAATGTAAATACAACTCCAATAAAAATATATTGTTTCTAATCTATTTCAGTATACAAAAATGTTCTATGTTCTATTATAATAAAGTGTTACTAATTTAAATTTCATTAAAACGATTTTTATAATTAAAATTGCATAACAAATAAAAGTACAGTGCCTATTTTTAAATTTAATTTATAATATGATTGTAACACACAGTTCATACTTTTAAATCTACATAACTTTATTTTCTATTCAACGATTATTTAATTTAATTATATTAGGTTTCGTCAGATGTTTTTTGATGCATTTCAAGTTCATTTTCATCAAATTCACGATGCAGCAAATTATCATAGTAAAGTCGTTGTAAAAACTTTGAACGTTGTGCAAACTTTTTCTTTAACGTTTTTTCTTTTGTCAGTTTTTCTTGATGGTCATGTTGTTTTTTAATTTCTTCTTGATTCTTTAGTAAATATTGTTGATATTGTTTTTGTTTTTCTAAATGATGACGTTGCAAAAGGGCTTGTTGTGCATGAATGTTCCAAAGGTGGTGATTTATCAAATTTTTACCCCGTGGTTCATGTTGTCTATCCCCAAAAGTGCTTTGATGTATAGTATAATCTTCATTATTACGTTTTACTATTTCTGGTAGTTGCGATAACCTATTTCCTTGATTCCATTGAGCGTTTTGTTTCCTGTAAAAATTACCGAAGTTGTTGAAAGTTCCAAAACTGTCTTGTAAGGTCTGAAATACTATATATATTGAAATTAATATTAAGAATCTTAACGGCAATAATAATAATGATACAGTTATTTGTACATTTTGTTTTATAACAGCTTAAATATATTTATTTTATTTTTATAATCTTATCGTAATCTAGTATATTCATATAATATGGCTTAAGATTTATTCGTTTTTAGGCTATTGAAATAGTAATATAATAAAGACTGTAATTTAATATACAAATATAACTATAAAACACAATTTCCATACATTTCTAAATTTTAATATGATTTACGCTATATTAAAATATTCATTGAACAAATTGCATTTATTTCCTTTAAATATTGGAATACTTAAGAAAACGTTTATTCAATGATTTTTAACTTAGGTTATAAAGAATTCAAAAGTTAAAATTAAATAGCAATTTATGCATAGTAAAATTGTAAAAATAAGAAAATAAGTAATGAATGCTGTTATTTAAATATTTTTGAAATTTTTACATAATATTTAAGAAGCACGAATGAAATTTAGTTATAATAATTTTTTCATTATTACATTATTACTAATAATAATTATTATTATAGTAGAACAGATTTTTGTGTTTGAATTTAACAATTTAAATTTTTTAGAAAATAATTACTTTAAAAATATAAAAAAAACTTTATAAACTTTTTTAAAGATAAATTGGAGTGTGGGAATCCTGTTTTTCTAAATTAAAAAAAAATTGTATAGGTTAATTACATTTTGACGTGACACTGTACTATTTGATAGTGGACGAGGGAGAAAATATTATGCGATGTGGATTGTAATTAATAAACAATTAACAGTTGCTATTTTGTTAATGAATGTTGCTAGATGTTTGTGCAAAGATAGATATAATATTAGTATTACTACCATTAAATTGGCCATATAGGAATATATTACGATGTACTTATGTTGAAGTATTTGGCACTAGCTTTCCAATGTTCCCCTGTGACACTTCTATAGTTGTATCCACCCCGAAACATTGCGATAGATTTCGTAATTAATTCTCCAATCATGTCTGATAATTAATCGGCTGTACCCAAAGTTAAGTTATGTTTACAATAATCAGACGTTACTAGATTTTCGATGCAAGAAAATCTGTTAAACGTAATTAATGCATTTCATTTCTTTTGATATGACACTCAGTCTTTGTCATACTTATGATTTGTGGCCGTGTCATAACTATAAGCTAATTTGAGTATGAATTTTTCTAATAATATTATATATATTAAATAAAATATGACTTTAATACAGGATACTAAACATTAACTAACTACCAACAAGTAAATAATAAATTGTAGTAATTTGGTTAAGTATATTTTCTCAGAATAATATTATAGTATTAAGTTTTGGAATAATAATAATTTTTATTCTAATTTCCAAAAAAAAAAAAAAATGAAACATGTTTTAAATTGATTAGAATTGTGCTCGAACTCCTATTATTTGAATACTGATAAGTGATAATCATAGATATCTTGTATCACAAATTTTTCAATAAGTAAGATTATTATCCATTAAACAATTTACAGAAAAAAATATGGGTTCTCGTTAAGAAATATAAACTTGTATCTACACAAGATATTCTTTAAGTAGAACAAAATAGCTCAAGTATTTAAATAATTAATATACGTTCTTTAAGTAGATATATTTAAAAGACCTCCAGGCTAATTGTAGAGTCCTATTACTGGATGAATTTTTAAACAAGTATTTTTTTTTACTTTTTTCACAAATGCTTATGTCTTATTGTGTCATATTGTACAAATCATATATTATTTCTTTAAAAAAGTGTATTTTAAATTTCCAAAAATCAGATTTTGAACAACTGCATAATTGAAAAAAAAAATGGGAGTGAGCATGTTTAGTGAATCATTTTGTATATTTAACCGTATTAGAAATTACTTTCTTGAATTTCTTATATTATACACAAAAGATGATAATTGCTTGATAATATAAAACTCTAATTACTTTAAATCTAATGTCTTCATCTTCAAAACTAAGTAGACATTCACAGCTAAGTAAATAATTACAAAATTATTCTAAAATCGTTATAGGTCTATTATGGTATATAAACATACAGGCGTTCCATGACAACTTTAAACTTATCTAAAATTCAAAACCTATCATTTTATTTTCAATGTTCTATATTTTGTCACAAAGCAAACAATCAAATTTTATGTGCATAATATGTATATTATATTTTATAGATAGTCACTTAAATTGTCACTAAAATAGACAGTTTAGTCCGACATTTTCCGGATATTTTAAATATTTTAATTGAAAAATTAATTTCAGAAAGTAGGATCTATAAAATTAAAGCTATTCAACCATTTTAAATATGCTAGTGAGGTAATCTTTTACGCTAATAATAAAATATATTGTACTTTACCTTTGTATATAATTAAAATTCAAAATTACTCTCATAATTCACCATATATGCTTATCGCCAATGTTTACGTTGTATAGATTGTGTATATGTTATGAATAATAATAATACAAGTATAAGTTTGGAGTTTTTGAAGTGATTTCATTGGACACCTTTTTCCAACGTGTCATCTTGTTACAAATTTATAACTTAATAACTTTTACTTATTGTATTTACCCTCTTATACAGATTGTATATATTTTCTTTTATATAAAAACACGAAATAAAAAAGTTTTTTTTATAAATTGAACTTGTTATTATTAGAATAAACATTTAATTAGTATTTACCAGAAATATTCATGAGAGATTTCAATACGGTGTCTGGTCATTTTAGTAATACAAATTAAAAATAATTAAAAATAAAACAAATTTATTACAATTATTTTTAATTTATACAGTTAATAAATATATTATAATATTTAAATTTTGTATGAACCTTTCACCTACTTAATGTATAAAAAATGTGTTTTTTGTATAACCTACATAATAAAATTATACTAAGTATTTTTAATTAAACAAAATATTTATACAGATTATAGAAATTTAAAAATTGAATTTTAGTCCAAACTTTATTTTGAATATAAAAATATAATGATTTTAAACTAAAAATATTTTACCATTGTTGTTTGGAATTGAATAATAGTATGGAATGAATGGTCTTCCAAAATACATATTGATTGAATAACTAAAATAAAATATATATATATAAACATCTAATACATATGTTTAAAATAATTAAATTTAAAACTTACACTATGTTATGTGAAATTAAGCCCATTAATAACATGTACTTCGAAATCATCTCCTCTATAAGAAAATAAATATTAATTACTTTTTAAAATTATTTTTCCATTAGTTTAGAATCAATGCTTATTTTAAATATATACATATAGAATTATTATTAGTATTATGTTGAATATATTACCATAAAACTCAAATTCATTAATATAATAAAGACTACAAGTGTTAAAATTTGCAAATGACAATACCAACGTGTTCTATTCATATTCCAAAACATATTGCGCTTAGTTAAATAATGTGTTGCTACCATTATAAGTATATTTTTGGTTAGTATTAACAGTATTACGTTAATTAGTTTTGTATTTCCTTTTTCACAATTCAAATGTATATTAATTTTTGTCGGCACGGAAAAAAATAATAAATATGTTTACTTAAACAATAATATTATAAAAATGACTAATGAGTAAAAATTATAACTAATGACTAATAATAGTAATTATTGGTAGTGATTTTGATCTGTCTAATTAAATCTTGATTTAAGTTAAAACTATATTTAGAAACAAAAAATTAACAATTCAATTCTATAAATATATATAAAACTTATTGTTTAGAATAATTAGGTTGCTTGAGATACATTACAAAAATGATAAAATCAATTAAATATACCTAATACATACTGCGAATTACTTATAAATTGTAATTGTATTATTATAATGATTGATTGGGTTAAGGACCAAATAGATTATTAAAATATAAGCTTACGAATCATTGTGAATTGTGCACTATAATTTATAAATATTTCCAAAATAATTTTTTGTCGGATGTCTAACAGAACATATCGCCATTAAAAAATCTGTGTATAAATTTAATACAGTTAAAAATAATAATAATAATGTCTAGCCATAAAATATTTTTATATAAATTAATATTAAATTAAATACTACACAAGACAGTTTTCTTAAATTATTGGATTAAAAATGGAAAACTTTTCAGACTCAATGATTGTACTCGTATAAATAGTATGTAACGAGAAAAAATAATAACTGTTGTTGATTAATTATTTTAATTTTAATGATTAAAAGGACTTTAAAGTATAGTCTAAGGGAAAATACTATATAATTATTTCCGTACAAGTAGTCCTAGATTTCTAAATATGGTTATAAAATATTTTAAAGAACATTTATCTACAATTAAAAATTATAACATTATTTATTTCTTGTTACAAATTTAGAACAATGAATAATTATATAATTTTAATTATCTGAAAAGAAATTTGAATAATATAACATAAGTCGTCAAGAATACTGAATCAATAAGAAATAATATTTCGAAATTGAATAGAAAGTGTAGTCTTATGAAATAAATCAAAGGGCTTTATTATTATACGGAACAGGCATAATAATTTTTTATATAATTCAACTAGGTAATAAGTTAGTTATATTTTATATGTTTAAACAGTAAACACTCATATATATTTTTCTATTATAATTACATCCTTGGCGTCTATTGGACATTATAAACATTATTATATGCAGTATTTAAAATCATGTAGCATACTTAAGTTTGGAAATGTGATATTTTTAGCAAGAAACATAATAAAATATACATAGGTAATATTTTCAATTTTAAAAGTGTATCGTTTATAATTGTTAATTGAACCTTTGTATACTGCAGTAATAATTTATTATTCAATCCGAAATGAGAATGTTATAATTAATTTTTAAAATATTAGGTAATTATTTTTGTTTCTAGTATTTTTATTATACATTACTTTGAAATAATGATTATGATCTAGAATAGTTGTCAGTGAAATTTTAAATTTATAATACTAATTTTTTTTTTATTAATACAAATCTGATAATGACTGTTAATTATCAATGATCACTGACGATATTTAAAAATAAATAGTGCATTGTTGATAGTTTTATGTCATTTTCATATAGAATAAAATCATTGGTCGATTTTTGCCATATTGTAGTATATTTACGTTGTAGCGATGGTCATTATTTTGTTTAGA
The DNA here is from genome assembly GCF_003676215.2 of Rhopalosiphum maidis. Lineage (NCBI taxonomy): Eukaryota > Metazoa > Arthropoda > Insecta > Hemiptera > Aphididae > Rhopalosiphum > Rhopalosiphum maidis. The sequence continues at coordinate 89,321,428 of NC_040877.1, forward strand.
TGTGTTAGAACTTAGTTATACCTCGTAGGTCATAAACCAAAAAATAATATCGTTGTTATAATAATAGCATCCATAATAATATAATGTCTTTCCACATTATCATTATTATGTAGTATTAAATTTTCTCTGTGAGATTATAGAAAAGTACTTAAATACAGGAATTGATTCTGAGTGAAGCGTTAATTTATGTGAATTTTATCGTTTTTTCTTTAAAATTATTGCTTTATTTGTAATCAACCAACGCGTAGACTCATTAAATAGTCTTTAATACTTATAATGTTAATTGATCTCATATTCTCATTCATATTCTTACTGGATATTTTTGTATAAATAGAAGATTTCTTTATTCTAATGAATAATTAAAAAGGGAAAATGAATCTTTGAAAACTTCAATAAATTAAGATACATGAAATCTCAGGAGATTGTAAGAGATTGTCAATCAAGTATAGAATACATCAAAATCCAGATGTGATTTTGATTTTAGAATTTTTTTTTTGATTTTCTTAACAGTTTGTTGAAGCAAGAAATTAAAAATCGATATCACAATATATTTACAACAAATTAAGTGCGTGTGACTGTAGTAAAAGCCGAGTGACTAAAAATAGGTTTCTATATGCTGTTTTAAATTTCAATACAAAACAATTTTCATGAAATATAATATATCTTATTCTTTGTAAACAGTGCATTTCATGTTAGTTTTACCTCAATTTGGTTTTTAAATAATTTTGATTGGAAGTGTGATTCAGCAAACCACTATATTACAAAAATTGTAAAGATTGAATTAAAGATTTTTTTTATACTTATCAATTTAGTAAATAATTATCTAATATAATTTATTTATTAATTATTAGGTAACAAATAGCTAAGTAAATAGATATATTTTATTTTGAAATTTACAATATTTGTCTTACATTATATTATGTGCAAATAGTTATTTTAAAATACATTTTATCAATCAGATTATTGTGTACAAAAATATTTGTATGTAGTTAGGTTATATATTTGATGGTATTATTTATAGCTCGACGACTTTCTTTTAATTTTATAAATAGATAATTTAGGTATTAAAATTTTATATTATTTAAACACCTAATTTATATAATATTTTGTGATTTCAAGTACAATTATTATTTACTTTTGTAAATATATATACATAATATAATATATATTATTTAAATAGTCTCTATACAAACGTCTTTTTTTATTATGTATTTAATTGGTTAAATTATGTTTATTGTATTTTGGCTATAATCTTAAAATAATATCTTCTTTAATTTACTGATGGTTTACGTGATTTTCTAATAACTTTTGTCGGTGGTCTCGTTTTTAGTTTCTTTTCTTTGTTTTGTTTTAATTTTTCATCTTCAATTTGTTGAAGTCTTAATTCTTCTTCTTTTCTTCTTATTTCTTCTTGTTCTTCTTCAAAAATTTGTTGTTGAGCTTCGTTTCTTTGCCTTTCTATATCTTCTTCATTAAGTAATTGGCGTTCTATTTCTTTTTGTTTATTTTCTATTTCTTCTTCCTCCGCTTGTCTTTTTATAAGCTCTTCACGTCTTTGAATTTCCATGTCATATTCACGTTGTATTCTTCGTTCATCTAAAATCGCTTTATGTTGTGCTTCTGCTTGTTGTTGTTGTTGTTGCAACAATTCATTTTGCAAATTATTTTGTAGTTCTACTTGAGGTTGTTGAACGTATGGCAGTGGAACTGGAGGTTGAACAAAATTATTTACGGCTGGATCTTAAAAAAAATTATTAAATACTATTAAAATTGGATTAAAATAATAATCAATCATTTCAGTTTTTACGGAGAATTGAAAAATGATTTTAATTTAAGTGATATAATTACAAAAGTTAACAAAATACCAATGTATTGATTGTAAGGTTGATATCTGTTTTGCATGTTCATCAGTTGAATTAATGAGATCATTCTGGCATACGTTGACATCAATAATAGAGATAATTGTTGCTGATTTATGGGATTAAACGGTAATAGAGGTTGGAAACCTTGCATCATTGGTATTTGTGGAATCGGATACATATTTTGATTTCCTTCCATTGGTGAAAGTGGCATATTCGGAGAAAAACGTTGATCTTCTCGTGTCATCGATGGCACTTGTTGAGAAACAAAGTTAGGATTTGCTAAAATAAATAATTGGGTAAGTATCACAGAAATAAAAAAAAAATATTAATTTTATTTAAGTTTGTGTTATTATCAAAAAAAAGTATTTATTTACAATTTTATAATAATATTAAAATTACCTTGAACATTTGGAAGAAATGGTTCTGCAAATCTAGAAAAAATTATACCAAAATAAAATGTTTTCAATATTCGATCGTTGTAAATAAATGTGTTAGATATTTTATTGGATTTCAGTATTATGCACATTTCACGATAAAGTAAATACAATTTTCATTTAACCAAAATCGGGTTACAAGATTAAAGTTACATTATTACTATTCAAAATTTAGTATAATATAACCTAAGGTTTAATACCTATATTTGTTGAAAATTAATTTTATAAAGCACCGTTAGTATTTAAATTATTAATGAAATATGAATCACTTCAACGAAAAAATATTGATAAGAATCCAAAGCTTTGTGGCAGACATTGTTAATAAATGTTTATTTTACAATTAAAATTATCTGTTACAAAAAATTATTTTTCGTAAAACAAATAAGATAAAAAAAAAGTAAAATAAATATTTACTTCGTGTCAAAATAATATGTATCTTATTATCGTAGGTAATATCGTTTGTATAAAAATACAGAATGGCACAAAACTTAAATAAAATATAATAGTATAAGTATCTATCATATAAATTAACCAAAGCTTATAATAATGTTTTGAAATGGGATTGCATTTTTCTTGGAATAATATAATTTTAGGAGTACTTACACAGTAGTTAAACAGACAGATAAAACAACTGAGGTTAAAAACATTATTATTTATTTCAAATAAATATGTGCTTTCAAAAACAGTACCAAAACCATATATAATTTACACTATGTCACTTTTAATGTGATGTACATAGTGCAATATGATGTGCGTTTTATTTATATAGATAAATAATATATGCCAAAATATTGAGCTCACAAATGTTAGTAATTAACTTTGACAAATAAAAAGTAGTGCTCTGTTATATTTTAAACACATATTTTTGTTCCATAATAACATAAGTATATAATATTATAATGTATATATTATTAATATCAATGATATTAGGTATTTCTAATAAATGTAAAATATAAAATATAAAACAGGCAGAGTGACAAGCTTATTTGTAGAAGAAATAGAAATTTTTGGCGTAAATACTGAAAAAAAATTAGTGAATTAGACTTATTTATTAAAAAAATATTTTAAATGTATCAATTTATTTACAACCTGTGCAGTGAACAATGAGTAAAATACACACATATTTAAGAGGTAAGTAATCAAAAAGCATGAGTGAAGAAGTTACCAATGTGACGGCATCCCAAATATCTTAAATATTTTTATAATTGCAATTAAATTTCTTTGCATAAAATATATTGGTATGCAATCGACGCGTTGAAAACATATTCACTAGAAGGATTTTAACTGTTACAAAATGGTTTGAGGATAATTATATCGGAAGATTAAATCGAAATTAACGTAGACTTGTTATATTTCCATCATTAAATAAATTAGTAATTTAAACGAGTGACTTATACAATAATATTATATAATATACTACATAGAACAAATAACCACGAAGTGACTATTAACCAAAGATTAATTGTTAAAACGAATTGGCTCATTATAGTGTTCATAGCTATTTGTAATGAGCATAAGAAAAATATAATCTGGAAGGTATACATATTTGTTTTATTAAAAATCAGGAAAAAATCTTTTTTAAAAACAAAAAAATATGTATATATTAAAATTATATTTAAAAATATATCGACTCGAACAAAATATTATTAAAGTAAATTCAAGAACCAGATACATTCCAACATATTATATGAGAAAAATAACTAATAATATTTTTTTTTAAATATTAATTTTAAATTTATGATAATACTTTTCTAATATTTCTATATATTTTCAATTATTATTTTTGATTAGTTGTTGTATTTTTTTTTTTAATTAAAAATTATTTTTAATTAACCTAAGTCGTTTACGATGAAATGGACAAACCAAAATAACTTAACGACAAAACAGGCACGCCAAAATGGCCTAGATCACTTTTTAGAAGATTTTGATTATACCTCGTAATTGAGTATAGGTCACAGTAATGGATGCGTTAAATTGAAATTCAATGATAAATCGCTGCATAAGAAAAACGATTTTGAACTGAAACGGTGTGTCAGCTTTTATATCTAACGAAATCTTAAAATATATTAATTCATATAAGCATAAGTAATTTATTTTTCTATTAGTTATACGGTAGATTGAATTTATTTTTTTTAAAAACATTGCTTAAATATTATTGTTATTTACTTAAGTTAAATTTGATATACTGATAAAACGATGCAAAAAAAATTAATAATTAATAATTTTAAAATTTAATTTTGTATAGAAAATAATAATTTCAGTAATATTAAAATGTAACAAGTTTTTACATTTATCTAATATTTTTTAAATTACATACAAATTAAGGAAAAAATTGTAATTTTACGTATAAAAAATATCAATATTATTTATTAAATATTGTTAAAAAAAATAGCCAAAGTGTTAAAAAAAAATATAATACACCATATACATATTCTATATCAGGTACCTATATACGATCATTTATTTTTAATCTAAAATAACAAAAACAAAAAATAGATTTTGTTTTTACCTCCCTCAGAGTTGAAAATTGAACCACTTTTACAACTCTAAAATGTGATGGCAGACAAACAAAATAAATAAATATAAATCATACATTATTTTTTAACCTGCAATATATGTATTTCTCTGCTCAACATACGTACACAGTTTAATAATTTAAAACTTTAAAAAAAAATAATATGGTTATAAAATTATAAAATTTTATATTAGGTATATATTTACTATAAAGAAAAATAAATAAATAAGTGGAAATAGCGTGAAAAAGTAAGATTTTTCATGTATAGTATACATTGTATACCTACGTAGATAATCGTATTTTTAAAATAGTCTAACAAAATATACATAAGTAATGTTTGAATATTCTATATAAGGAAATATTTAAAGTTCTCAACGTATATTATAGAGCTAGTATTCAATAATAATGTTATTTATTATATTTGCCAATTTAGTTTTATATTTCATGTATATGCTATTTCATGTATATTGTAACTTATGTCTTATGCTATTTATTGTACATTGTAATAAATATTTAACAAAAATGTATGAACATAATAAAATTATGGTCGAAATAAAATCGGCTATTAAAGTTCTTACGTTTATATTTACAACGTTAGGGCCTATCATTTAGTCCAATTATAAGTACATAATATTATATAAGTACTCCCTATTAACTGTAACGATGTACAAATAAATTCAATCGTTTTCTGATTTCTTGAACGTGTTTGGTGTTGCATATAGGTATGAAATATGTATGAAGAATGGATACGTACGACAGACGTGGAATTGTAGGACTATAAGTTTATCTGAGATAGTAGTGCCAGTGGATTTAGAATGCTATTTACAAGAAGCCTGAAAAAAGTGAATTTAGTTTCATGTCATCCGTCACTAAAATAATGAAATCAAGTAGGTTTATAACGGAAAAGAAAATATATTACGAGATGAATGATTTATATTAAATATTAACGATGAAAAAAAAAAGGATAAAATAAAAACGTATCTCTTAATAATTCATTATTTAATGAAATTATGCGTAAATGTGAAATGCGATTGTAATAAAAACTATAATAATAACATTTCATTGGATGTGCACAAGGTCGGTAAAATAATTTTACCTCATAAATTTAACATATAAAACGTTATTTGATTTGTACCTATATGTAATTGTAATTCCCTGCTATGCGTAACCGTGTTATACTTGTTATTAATGAACACAAATTTTTTATTCATCAACATTTATTTTTAAATGAAGAAATCATATCAATGTATAGCTTTAAAAGCAGATAAAAGAGGTAGATATTGCACTTTTCTGAATATAGAAGTAGTAATATATTTGAGACCAAGGAATTTGAATTTATTTTAATATATATAATAAAAAAATAACATATTTTAAATATTTAAAAATAAATTATTTAACTTTGAATATTATTATAGTTTATTTAAATAAGTACCAAACGCCAAGTGTCAGAAGTGTTATTGGGTTTCTAAGGAAATAAAAAAAAAATAGAAATAAAAGTGGAGAAAATGTTATATTATTATTTTTGTATAAACATAAAATACAAAATTTTCAACCACAATTAAATTGAATTAAAGCGTTTTAATAAAAGTTAAATTTGCAAACTTCTTAGGAATGTATATATTATAATATTAAATTTTTTTTTTCTATTTGAATATGAGGCATTTTTTTTGTATTATTTTCGCATTTTATATCGTATTATGTTATATGCTATATCGGCGTTTATATTTTAAGACAATGTTGCCCAAATAGATGTATATTTAGTTGTCTTTTGAGTAATTATCAACAAACGGCTTATTACAGATTATAATTTAATAGATAAATACAAAAAAAAATTAATAGAAATTACGAAAAATTAATACCTTCAGTTGTAACTTTGTAAGTTAATTTAAAAATGGTTTTTAATGTGTTTAAAATTTTGAAATACACAATACTGATACGGAAATTCAAATATAAATGTGTTATTGTTTTGTATGAAATTGATAATATGAAAGAAAACAACATTGGGGCAATGTTAAATTTCAAATACATGTAATATATCTAATATAGAACAAATACCAACATCTCCATTAATCTGCTATCTTAATACTTAATATTATATTGAATAAAATGTGAAATATTTAAATATTTCATCGATTAAATAAAACGAGAATATCAATATATCTTGAATTCACTTTTTTTGTGCAATTAGACCTAACCTAGCTAAATGCACAACTATAATTATTTTATTTTAAATTAATTTAATTAACGTAATCATATATCAAGCTAGGGAAGGGATATAAATTAACTAACATTGGACCATAATGCACAATTTTTTGAAATTATAAGACAGGCAGTGGCCCGAGGGTGAGTAGGATTTTTTATTAAAAGAAGGATTTATATGTAAATATATTACTTCGGATTTGGTAATAATGCCTTTTTCCATGACCAACAATATCATGAACGTTAAAAAAACATAACCTAAAACGCAGCTTTTTAATAATTATTATAAACTGGATTTAAGTGCCCGAGTCGTGTTAATACAACGTGGACTTTTTCTAAACCACTAACAATATTACATGGCGCCAAATGGGTACCGTCAGTCTCTCTAAATTAGACCTTGATTTTCTATGGCCAATACTTTTTTTTTTTTGACAGTAAACATAATATATTTCTATACACACACATTTTCAATAATGCTGATGAAAAATACAAATTCAAAAACATTATGTTTTTGAACTATATTTCAATAGTATGAATTTATAAGTTCGATATATTTTATCGTTGCGTAAATTACTGAATAAAATGTAAGTTAATACAATTCATCGAACATTTAAAACGTACCTATTATATTATATTTTTTAGGCGATAAAATGTTAGAAATGTATATAAAATAAAAACAATTATACTCAATTTTTGACTCTACTGAAAAACGTTATCATCGTGCAATACTTACTAACAATCATCACTTTTAAACATACCTTTTCAAGCGGTGACTCATATGCGAAATTCATAACCACTTTAACCCACTTTGAATACTCTGAGTTTCCGAATCCTATAGATCTAAAATATAATCATTAATCGCATAACATCATATTGTACGTATACCCCTTTAATAACGTCGTCCTGATTAATGCGTTTAAAGTACTCTCAATTTTCACATCGACAAATAATCATTATTAATACAACGTGTATAACATCATAATATTGCATAGTGCATACAAGGCGATTGTTTTAATAGCGAACACTCGTTATTTTTACTTACTATTGGTTATGTTAAATAATCATAAATATTTACTGTATTAATTATTATATTTTATATATTTTATTACGTTAAGTTTTATTTTATACATTGCATCAATCGGCATAAAACAAGCATTAGTTGTTATAAAAACATTACAAGCATGAACGCATGTGCCATGTATAAAATATATGAGTGTGTACAATACTAACACGACCTTTACCTTCATTATATAAAGTACCTTTTAGATTGTTTGGAAAATGTAAATGACATACATTCCCACTAAAATGTATTTAATTTTTCCTTAGTTTTTAGATCATGACGAATATTTTAATTTTTCAGTTTGCAATCAAATACTTTTTGAAATATTTTGATATAAACGTATTGAATTTTCAGTTTCTTTAGTAATAAAATTTTAATGTTTATAAGTTTCTGTGTACTACAAATTGTACATGTTGCTAAAACACTTTTAATATTGTATAGATTATTTGCACCTACGGATAGGCTTATAATATTTATTCTATACATACGTATTATTTCATATCTTCTTCATAAATTAGTTTTAATTTTTCTCATATTCGTGCAAAAACAAGATGTATACACTTTATGGTGAATTGTACATAATATATAATAAATATATCTCATAACATTCTTCGTTTGTAATTTTTAATCTTAAAATTTATTAAATTTGCATTGGAATGATGAAAAATGAATTACCTAACTATTGTATCGAATCCTTTTTGATATTTTTAAAAACATTTTTTATGATTAAAACCAACGAAATATATTTATTTTTATAAACTTGTTATGCTAAGCATCAGCTTAAGTAAATAGAAATAGAGCCTAAATTTACTCTGCTTTTAGTAAATGTAGTAGAAAACCTATGAATGTAAATATATTTTTAAAGTTTATTCGTACATTTATCTAGGCGGTAATAAATTGAATTACAAAATAAAACTTAATGAATTAAAAAGTATCCAATCTTTATAATATGCTGGACCTTAGAAAATAGAATAACTATCATAATTTATCTTTTGTAATGTTTCAATGACAAGATTTGTTTGTTTCATTATTTTTTTTGTGATATATGACACTTTTATGTCAATTTTTAGCAGTTACGCAGTAGCTTAAATTAAAGAAAAGAGATTGATTTTTAATCAAAGTTATTTATTAAAAATATCTTCAAATTTATTCACTGTTAATTTTATTAATACGATAAAAAATGATAAAGAGTTCGGATATCATATTATTATGATGGTATTTTGACTGATATTTTCAATATCAAAACAAAAAATTTGTTCTAAATAAAATAATTAGTCGTTCAAATGTATTATTAAGTCAATTATAATGTAAAATCACACTTGATTAGTTTTATTATAAGAAAAATAGCTAATATAGAAAAAATTATGGAATCTTTCACTGTAAGCTGTAAAATATAGAAATGCTTATGGAATTCACCATGAAATTTAAATGAGAACTTATCATATTCACTCCATATAAAATAAATATATTCATTAAATATCAGAGAAAATGAAACTGAACCGATTTCCTTATTTTTGTATTAATAGAGACGTATTATAACTCCAATTAAACCTATGTTAATATAAAAAAATATAATAGATTTAATTTGCAGATACGATAAACATTTTTGTAATATGTTTAATACTTTATAATATTTAGATAATTAATTCGTTAAAAAGTTAAAACCGTTTAATTAAAATTCTTTCCAAAATCATTATTAATCCAAGTTGTCAATATGATAGTATTCATATTTTATTAATAAATACTTTTGAATTCGTAGGCATATAAAGTTGTAAGACATCTAAAAATAATATTGGCAGCGGTAAACAGAAAAAATACTGAAAGTTATAAATTAATTAATATCATAATAAATTAAATATCAATAGGTATTGAATTCAAATGCATTAGTTGTATGCCATTAGATTTGTAAATATTTTTTATTAAAATTCGATTTTATTTATATTCGAGTAATTTTGAAAACAAATATAAATTTAATTCTTGCTGGTATAGTTGATTACATTTGATGGAAGTCGATGTATGTCGAAAGGCGTTATTAAAAGTTAACTATTAATCTCACATGTTTCCTAGAGTGGTTATTTGATGTAGATAGAATAGTATAGTTTCTTTTCACGAAGTACACACTAGAAAAAAGAAAAATTGTTTTGTACTTAAAATTGTTTGTCTTGATCAACTTTATCGCAACTAACAGCTGACACCATACTGTAAATCACGAATAAAGGTTTGAAACCAAATAAAAAAATAATGAAAAACTGAAATAACTCGATATTGTGGAAGAAGTAAATTAGTTATTAAATTAAAAACGGCGGAAGGATGATAAATGTATTATATTTAATTCAATTAAAAATATCTGTATATATATCTTAAGTTTTGATTGAACTATAATAAATAAAATAATAAATTTTATAGTTTTATAGTTAAGTATAATACTAACTATTGATGATAATAAAGTAAATATATTTAGTATTATATTATAGTATTAAAATTATCTAAGCAGAACACACTATAACTTAAAATATAGGCGCCTTTGACATATTTTACTCTAAGGTTTTCAAAACTAATGATCAAATAAAAATATTTAAACTTTTATACCATATACAATTTTTAATGATAAAATAACAAAAAATGTTTTCTAAGTTATTATTTTAATCCTATCATATTATATTAAAAATAAAAATGATTTATTTTAGTTGAGAATATATATATTAAGAACAACATACATAAAATTATACTCAATAGTGTAGTATCGAATATCGTGACACTTTTCAAAAATCAAAATGTGTACCACGTTCCTAACTTGTATCGTTATAAAATAATCTATCTTGAATTTCATGATATTAAAGATATTCGTGACTTGAATTTTTGAATGAAAATTAGCGATGTAAATAAAATGTATTTAATTTCTCTAAAAATCGGGATGATCTGATTAATTTAGTAGTACACATCGTTGTTATTAATAAATAAATTTATTGCATAGCAATTACTAAAATCACTGATAATTGTACATTTTAATTTTGTTGATTAGTTATAATAACTAGAATTGTTTATATTAAAGTATATACTAAAAAAATATTTTAAATACAAACTTAATATATTTTTTTTTTTTTTGAAAATGTTATGAGTAACAGCAGCATAGACAGTTGGATACTGAACGTATGCATTTTTCATATCAACTGGAAAACAACACATAAATACCTAAGGTAGGTTATACCTATCTACTTAAAATAAAACAACGGCACCTTATTGTTTAGTTACAATGGTGTTTTATTTTGTTTATATTTAAAAATGATATAATAGTATCAAATTGCAATCGCGGATAATGTTTATTACTAACGTTATCTGTTGCATAGATATTTTATACATACAATGAGTATCCAAAACACATATTTTATATTTAAGAAATTCAATATTCAAATTACTAATTGGAAATCCGATACATTGAAAAGTGTTCAATAGTTATATACGCAATACACAGTGTAAGATGAAATTCAGCTATTGACTATAATATATTATTTTAACAGTTATTGTAAATGAAAACAATTTGAACAAATCTAACGATTAATAATAATTATCTTTCGACATGTATTTAATTGATATTGATCTAAGTATATTTTAAAATATTATGAATTTATTTAAAACATATTCATAGTTAGTAACAAAAAAAAAATCAATTCCATCTCGTGTTTATTTATAGTATAAAACCTATGTAATAATGATAAAAAATAATAATTTTTGTAATAAAGCATTTTATGAAAAATAATTAAAATAATTTGTACTTTTTAAAATTAAATTAAAATGTCGGTATGAAGTAGATTATTATAAATGGAAAGAAATATTGACCAATAATTATTTTAAATATGTGTAGATGCAAAGTAGTTTTAAACGTTGAAATACTTGAAATACTCACAACATATCAATAATTCTACGTAAGATAAATGTATGCTACTATACGTTGATTTCCAATTCATAAAACTCAATTATTGTTATTGGAAAAACAAAAATTGAACTTAAGCTCACCTGGAGAGATTGAAATATCACTATACAAGAGGCTGCTATAAAATATTAGTCACTACGAGTGTGAGTAAGACTGACGACGACGTTTAAATGAAGCGGTAGCACATTCCATGGGATTTTTGTTTTTAAATTGGATTTTCCTGGTGACCATAAATTTATAGATGGTATAAGGTGTCGCCCATAAATAAGTGACAATGTGCACAACAGTAAAATTAAACTTGTATCAAAAGTTCAAAAAAAGAACTTCACATAGATATTTTGTACAAAAATAATATAAAATAGTATAGAACGACGTACGTAAAAAGTACCTACTTAATGTATTTAAATATAACTTAACGGTGCAAGCCGGTGATCATTTGACTAAGTGAGTATTAACGTCATAATATACATTACATGGGCATGATTCTTATAAATAAAAAATGATAATAGTGAAATGTTTCAAGTTTTTACGATTAATATTTTTTGTATACTTTAAATAATAAAATTTTTTTGAGAAAATATCGTTATTTTTCGTATTAATATTTAATTTCGTCAACATTTGAGCTTTAAACACCCATAAAAAAATATTCATCGTATATTTTTAATATTCAGGTTATTAGTTTTTAAATTACAATAAAACAACAAAATCAAACTTTTTTGATAAATGGTATTGCGTAAATATTCCTGTTATTCTGTAATATCTTTGAAAAATACGAGAATTTATTCATTTTTAGGCTCACGGTGAACAGAAAAAATCTAGTTTTCTACCAAACATAAGAGTAAAGTATTTTATGCGTTGTTCCATATCGATAGTAAATATGTTTGAGCAATATTTGACTTATTATTTTTAAAGCTGTAGGAGTTGAGAGTTTTTTTGGAATTTTCAAAATATACTATATATACTATCACGGAAGTCGAAAAAAAAAATGAAAAATAACGTTTTCAGTAAGTAAATTATTATTCTGTTATAAGTAAAAGGTACTGCTGATGTATAGGTAGTATTTGAATTATGTATAGAAAATATTGTAAGATATTATCGCTACTCGAAAAATGTGCGTATTACACACTGGGTAGGTTTTTATCACATTCAATTTCTTTCCAGACAAATTATATTATTTATTATACAGTTGCTTACAGGCAATTCACCTTAAAAATATTATCTATTTTCACAAAAATGTATGAAAGTGAATACATATTAAGCATTATTGTGCGCAGATTTATATCATATTAACATCACCTACTTATCTTCAATATTTCGGAATGAAAAAAGTCGGTAAAAAGTCTATTACATCCGATTCATTGGCTAATCCGGTTCAAAAATCCGTTTTATTGTTTCATGGCTATCATCAAAAAATAAAATACTTAATAAAATTAATATTTGTATACACATTTAAAAACAGTCACTAACTGCAAGTTATTTTTAATGTTTTATTTTATTTCTATCTATCATACACTGTTGATGTAGTATATATCAATTATCTTTTGATATAGTATTACAATAAATACGTTGAGTATAAATCTTGTCAAAGTCAAACGCATTTCGATTTACGAAGAATATTTTTATTATTATTACTATTTTTTTTTTTTTTGAATAAATATATAATAAAATAAATCTTCTATAATAGACAGATAGTACTTACAATCCATATATTGTCATGGAAATCAGATTTCACTTAACATTTCAGGTTATTTTCAATTTTCTCTAATCTTGGTATCTTTAGAGTGTCTCTGACATACCTGTCATTCCATACTGAAAGCTATTTACTCATTTATAAATAGTTAACATTAAATAAAAATGTAGAAATACATAAAACGTATTTTCCCATAAAACAAATTAAGAATAATATTGAATTAAATGCATTTTCGAGTTCATTAAGTGTGCATAATATTCATAGTAAGTCGTAATGTTATAAAAATATACTTCATAATATTCAGAATTTAGATGTGAGCCACAAATCATATTTCAGAAATCACTTGTATAATTAGAATACAATTATAAACTTAACAATATTCATACAAATAAAAATATCAAAACTGTTTAAGCATCAAAAATGTAAAATAATTCCACTAGGTATAAATGGTTTCTTTTACGTTTTATTAAAAATGTATAAATATGTAATAAACTTCAGTACATTTTTCTCATTCTATAATCATGTGACCTGAGCATAATATCATGTAAAATGACCGCCAGAATGAATGTTTTCATAATCTTTATGCTCTAATGACACTGAAAGATATGTAGAAAAGTCCATTAGCTCTAAATGTAGTATGTTGTGTATTTCAATCAGGCAAGTTACAAGAAAAAGTTCTAAGAGAAGTGACCAGTTGAGTTTTTAAAATATATTTTTAATATTCTGTTGAAACTTTGAAAAAATGCATAAAATATCGTTGCTTAAATCTGAAAGATTAAGTTCAAGCTTAAAAGTAAAAAACATTTATTATTAAGAATATAGTATAAGATTTAATGGTTAAATTAAAGTTTTTAAAATTATAAATAACATCAAGTTTTTGATTAGTTAGCATATTATAATATACATATTGAAATGAAGTACCTACCTGTAAAATTAAAATTATAAAAATTATCAAAAATAGAGATAAAAGAATAATAAATTATTATTATTTATAAAATATGTTTTTTGTATAGATTACGGAATAATGTACAAGAGATAAAATATCGTTTGAAAATCGTGCAAGTCACCAATATTCGATACAGGCGTATCTTATTAAGTAATCCGGTTTTTTTTTTTAAAACTGCTTTTAAAAGTGCTAGTGATTCTGAAACTGGTTCACGGTAGCCTTAACATATAATATACGTCAATACCATAATATATTTGTTAAAAAAAGGTATTTGAAAAATAACGGTAAGAGGGTCCTCGGTTTCTCAAAATCTTTCATAGGAGGGTCCGTGTTTTACAAAAGCTTAAGAACCGCTGTCATATTATACAAATTTAATTATGTTATTAACTAACACGATTTTAAATGTATATATTCTGTATTTCTATAGAAAAAGAAGACTACAATCTTCAACACGACCATTGGGTTAGGCCGTTCTTGTCCTAAACATCCATAAGACTTAGCCTCATTTTTCTTCTTTACTCAAAACAGTTATTTTTGATTATTCTCTATTTCATTTTAATACCTTTCAATAAAAATAAATTAAGATAAATTTGGAATAATAGGTACTTGGATCATGGGAAATAAGAATATTCACTGACGATCTCCCTTGCCATTACCCATTTTATAAAATTACTACCATCTTATTCTGTTCTTTACCTACACAATATGTTAAAAAATGTAGTAGACTTGCTGTGATGGGTACAAAATGGAAAAAAATTAATGTTTAAAAAAGAAGTGTGAGACGAGACTTTGGGAAAAGATTATGGCTTAATCTCAGTCAAACAAAGGTTACTAAAATTGATCTTAACGGCCGAATATTGTACGCTTTTATTTAAATTAATGTTCACCACGTCAAACCACATCTTGAAAGAGTTAATCAGAAAAAAAATATTAAGATTGAAAATGTTATACTTCAATAGCAGTCAATTTGAATGAAGCAACACTTAAGGAATAAATTCTATTTTGAAAGACACCATTACTTTTTTTTAGGATGAATAAATCGGACACACCACTCAGACTCTAATAAAAACATTTAAAATGACAGAGACATTAAAAATATATCACCGAGGTATATTTGTTATTAAAGAAGCCAACAAAAAATGCATCAATTTAATAGAAAACTCATTACTCCGTAGACAACAATTCGAAATGGCAATTGATACATTTACATGCAATAACATATAGACTAATAATAACAAAGTCCTCGAACCCTTTCAAAAGAATACAATATTTTTTAATTAGTCCGAAAAGAAAATGTGATTGGTATTCTTTTCGGCATCTTGTTTAACAATTATCACCAAATGCCAAACGTGATATACTCTCACATTTACATGCAAACTATATCCTATATATAGTTGATAGCTAAAAAAAACAAATTATTGTAGTCTGGACCAAATTACAGTCTGGATCAAATTATTCTATTACTCTGTTAGTATTTGTCAGTGTTATCGTGTGTAGAACTATTGAACTAGATCGTTATTCGCGTATTAGCGTTGAATATGTACACTCAATAGTATTAGATATTTTGAGCTGACGAACACGAGTATTGTACCTATTTCTGGATATAATCATATTATCAGATAATTATTTAAATTATATAGTCGAACGAAACAACAATAATCACCAATATGTATAGTGTATACATCACTGGTAAAGTGGCAAATTCTGATCCCGAAGCATGTGCATGCTCACTTACCACGCGATTACTATAATATTATAACGAATGTATACCAAGATCGAATATTTAAAAAAAAACAAATTTTAACTCACCATTCTTACAGCTTATAAATACTTTTTATATTATGTTTAATTAAATAATAACACACACATTAGTTTTTATTTATAATATTACTTAAACTTCAAAAATTTTAATTGAGAGTTATTCAAAGTACTACTGTACATATTATATTGTTGGCAAGGAAAAATGGATACTGTTTAATAGAGGAGTTTTATATTTAATACGTATATTATACCTATTAAAAATATGTTTAACACACTATGTTGCTGTCTACTACAGTATGCGCAATAATAATATCTTTTTTTTATTTATGTTTTACGAGATGATACGGCATATTATAACTGAGAGCGACGCGAATTCAAAAATAAATCGTATAATAACTACGTAATTCATTATATGTTATGACAAAAGCATGCATAAAATATTTTATTACATTTGATTTTAAATTAGAATACAGTAAAATATCATTGTAAAAATGTATTATTTTTTTTTTCGAATAAAAAGAAAAAGTCGACAAATATTCATCGTATAATATATACTATACTGCGAACACGACTTTCATGGTGTTTTTTTTACAGTTTTCAGTACGACATATTATTAGCCCATTATTATTTAATGCCATTGTAAAATGGGTCACGACGATAAAGTATTATTTTTGGCGTTTACTGTTTACACGTTGATCTATCCTGACTGTCACCGATCCGATGTAAACGACTTTACTTTAGAAAACCGAACGTTCGTCGTACGATGATATACTTCTATATCGCGCGTACAAAAATGATATTTCAATCCATTTTACTCATCAGTACGTCACGTATTTTATTGTCCTTCCCGTTTCAGTTGTACACAGACTTCGTGTTTCGCCATTTTCCGAAAACATACTTGACACACGACAATAAGTGTGTAGGACCCCCTGGTCCGTCCTGTACACACAGGGTGATTCTTTTTATCATTAAAAATTAATTATTTAAAAAAAAGTGTTGACTTTTTTCAAAATGTTTAGTTTCATGCTTTTCTTAAACTATATAAAATTTTTATTTTTTTCAAATTTATATTCAATAGTGAAATCACTATTAACTTGATTTTCAAATTTCAACCTATATTTAAAATGTCTTAAAATTGTGAGCAATTTATTTTTTATAAACTTTATCGTTACAATTATTATGTTTGAGGTCTTTAGGTGTTTGTCCTACAAGTTATTACGGCTGTGAGGCGTTGGCAACTATAAAGTGTATCACTGCGTCCGTATTTGTCACATATACGATATGATACAAGAAGTGTTATAAAAACCGAAAATCGCCCAACTTTGACAAGTTATATCCACTAAAAATTAACAAAAATATTAATTTGAACTTAAAAACTCATAAAAAAATAGCCCTATTAAATTTAGTACATTTTAAATATAGGTTGTTATTTGAAAATCAAAAGTTGATAGTGGTTTCATTATTAAATAAAAGGGTGAAAAATAATAAAAATTTGATACAGTTTGGGAAAAGCATGAAAAAAAAAATTAATAAAAGTCAATACACAACGAAATAATGAGCGTTTAATGATAAAAGAATCCGTATAATTAAATGTATACTACATTACTTCTCATTTGGTGTATACAGTCGAGACGCGATAACCCGACCTCGATAACTTGAAAGACTTGACAACTCGAATTTTTTTTTTATTCCCCGATAATTTTAAATTATACAAAAAATAATATAGATTTGAGTTAATACGTATCTCGAAGCTGATTTTCATCTCCCTTCAACTTCGGGTTATCGCGACTCGACGAATGTATGTCGCGCAGTGTACAGGGGTGTTTAGGGGTTCAAACCCCTCCCGAAATGTGTGGTTGGTACAGGCGTATTGATTTTGATTGTATAATTAATCGGAATTTGAGAATGGAAATTTTTTTTAACCTCCCCTGAAATTCTTTTCTATACACGCCACCGATGTCGCGTCTTTTGCTCATATTATCATTGTATTCGTTTCGTGGCCCCGAACACGGGGGTAGTAGTAGACTTTCCTGTCGACGAGCTCGGAAAATATATACCGTCCGAACGAGACGGCGTATGTTTAACGGTGACGTGGCGGGTTTTTCGAATGACGACGACCGCGGCGGCGGCGGCGGTGCGCGGCGGCGATGTTGGCGCGGTGGTGATCGCGATAATAAAACGTTTGCCACGTCCGATCGGGCGCGTTTACGCGAAAAACCTCCGCCGGCGTGTTTCGCCCCAGCGTGGCCTGTTACTATCATACTACCCGCGGAACACGTGAGAAACCCGCTGACTGTCGCGCGGTGCGGTCTCTCCTTATTCGCCGAGCCGGTCGCGACGCGTACCATGTGGCCGCGCATCGTGTGCAAATAAATCGGACGCGCCGACCGCTATAATATTATACGGTTTTATTACTCGACGATAAGTCACGTTGTACACAATGTGATACGGTAGTACGTAAGTTTTTGTATTTCCGTCGCCGTCGCCGTCTCGTCTCGTACTCTGTCCGTCCTCCGATCGTGTTGTCGTCACGACAACGCCGACAAACGGCATCGGCCGTAACGTCGCGTTGCGATCACACGACTCGTTCGGTCCGGTCCGCGCGGTGTCCGTCGTCATCTGCTGTTCCGCCGCCGTCCCGCGTCAGTGTCGAACCCGTCCCCATCACGGCATGATCGTCGCCCGTTGACTCGGGACGTCCGAATGTCGGCGCGTACGCCCACGACCGCCGTGTAGCCGACTACGCACGACACAGGTAAGACAACACGGTCGATGACCACCGCAATATAGAGGCGCACCCGCGTATGGCAAACCGCCGCGATGCACGCCGTGCGCCGTTTCCGCGGTCCGCGGCGATATCCGGTCCGGGCGCATTCCCGACGGACGTCCGCCGGAAAACAAACGCGTTTTTGGCAGCTCGACCGCGCGAGAACAAGTACGACGGAAGCCCCCCCGGGGACCGCCGATTTAAACGGTTGTGAGCTTTTTCCGATGACGGGAGATAAAATAATATTATACGCGGTATACGTCCGCCTTATTACACATCGAACATATTTTGAACGTCGCGTATGGCGTTCGAGACACGACTTTATATCAAACCCGATTATAATATTGTCTGCAATCGTCCGTATGCTATAACGAGTTCCACCAATATAATACCAAAATTATTATCAAAATATTAAAATTTTAATACGTTTCATAGATACGTTTATGCGTAATTATTCAAAAATGAAGTATAAAATATATTAAAAAATAACAACTATCTAACTAAAATATAATAATAATAATAAAACCAATAAAATTGTATAAATTATGATCAATGTTTGCACCTACTAAACACGACCACTTTATACGGTTTTAGGATGACGATAAAATAGGTAGTCCCTAGTGAGGTGGCCTTCCTGGTACCCCACTTTGTCTGAGTGTCTTTCTCGCGCACCCCGTGAAGGTGTCTTTGTCCTTCGTAGAAAAATATCGGTAGGTACCTAACAATAACATTGTAGTGATAACAATAATATTATGATACAATTAAAATTGAACACGTAATTTAGAGTTCTACGACGATGTAGTAATAATATGTAATACACACAACGATCGAGGGCAATCAATCGGTCGGTCGATATGAACGTCTTCATTGACGACGTAATATTATTGACTATTGGAAATATCGTTGATTACATACGAGGTTACCGAAATTTCGTTAATCGTTTTTTCGATCGAGTAAAAAACGCGTTTTTGTTTGAGCTTTATCGATTCCATTGCTTTGGTAATAATGAATCCAAAACAACAAAAGCTTTAATGAATTTCTCGGAATGTTAAACCTTGTTGAGGTGGTTTTGGCTTTAAATATATTATTATGCAACAACATTGTTTAAGTTTAAAGTTGATACCTTACATTTCACAACACAACTATTAAATGCTGATACTTTTATGATAAAATACGTTGCTTCTCGCAATAGTTATTGCGTCAATTCAAACTTTGATATAATCAATCAGATCTTAAAATGCAAAGCATAATGTGTACCATGTTTCAATTAATAGTTTACTGGAGTTTAAAAATACATTTTTTGACGAATAAATGGTTAAACATATTATTTTATTTATTATTCAATTTTATCCCATAAATTAATATTGAATAACTACTGAAACTATATTATAATAATCATTGCAAAACTAAATACTATTCATACTACGAAAGTACGAAAGGTATAATTTTTCACTGATAATAATGTCCTTACGTTTATAACTGTTATAAATAAGGCTCGGATTTATATGTAAACACATATTTTTACTGTGACTTGATAAATTAATTTAAGTGAGTGATAAATTTGTTTCAAGGGATTTCCAATGAACTAACTATATTTTATTTTATATATTTTTACATATTTTTCAATAATTCCATTTTTCCTATGTATTTTGACAATTTGTTCATTTACGATTTTTTTTAATAATTATTAATTATGTACGATTGTATTTTTCAATACAAACAATTTCCCTAATTTCCAAAAGTACAACATAGTAACAAAATAGTACCAATTATTGAACTTAATCTACGGTAGATATAACTTACTCCTTCAGACATAGTCAAAATGCAATACAGTCCAATAATAACATAAATGGAAGCCGAAAGATCATTTAGCCAGTATAAGACAATTTTATGACCAAATCGAAGATCTTTTGAATTTCAAAATTTCAAAATGGCTGTTATCATAAATTGTAGTCAAGATAATTAAATTTTTTAATTTTTTTTTATAATTTGTAACACCTTTTTTTTGAATAATTTTACTATTTAAAATATAATTTTTTCCATTAGAAACTCATATGGATATATTATATAACTAAATATTAATAAATAAATCATATTAGTAAAATACATATTTTGATTTTTTTAGCACATATTTATGTACACATTTTACTAACGTAAATACATATTTTGGTTTCATAAATAGATACATATAAATCCGAGCCCTAGTTATAAAGCACTAAAAAGAACTGCTTAAATTTGAAATAAAATCTTACTGGTTTAACTTTATCAAATTATAAAATAAAAAATAAAAATTATTATCATTTTTTTTTAATCTTGTAGTTTTAAATTTATAGAAAAAAAAAGTCTTTAGTAGGTAAAGACACTGAAGTACTTTAGTTATTGACTATTTTGGTTTTAAACTATGTATTATATTATTTTAGAAATACGCCATAAGTTTCACATAGCTAATTAAATTCAACTATTTATATTTTAAAAGCCATTAACTCATTGTGATTGTATCATTACAAGTGAGGTTTCACACTTTATTTATTTGTAGATTTAAATGATAAAACTTTTTAAACTGTTTTTAATTGTTTTTTTATATCAGTTTTATAAATTAACTTTTCAAATAACTAATAATAAATTAAATCCTAAAAGTCTAAATTAGTGTTAAATACGATTATTTTTCAACTTATACCTGAAAATTATAAATAAATTTAAAAGGATTATATAATTAATAGATCCTGTTAAAGTAAGTAACATCATTACCGATTCCACAATAATAATGAGAGGTTCGCTATAGATTATAAGTTAATTAACCCTGATAGTATTACCATGGCACAAGACCTAAATCCTTATTAACTCACATAGATATTAATTCAATTTTTAGATAATTACTTTAAATAACACTTAATATTAAGGGTGGTAAACTATAAAATCAATGAACAAAAATTAAATATACAGTTTATTTTTAGTATAGTTACAAAATTATATGTGGAACAAAATAAAACATAATATCCACGAATCAAGTGAAACAATATAGTGTATAAAGAAAAGTGTCATATTCTTATATAAGTTTAAAAGTTAATTAACTTTTATTAATCAAGAAAATATAATTTAATAGTATAAAATATATCAATGAAATAAATACTATGCTAATAATTTTTTATATTATTCAATTTTCTAGTATAACATTATATTATCATCCTTTAGAAATATAATGAAAAAAAAATATTTAAATGTAATCTTTAATCAGATAACAATGTAACTAAGTATTCAAATTCCTTATTTTAATTAAAAAAGCATAAGAGATAAGTACCTATAGGAAATGCAAGATGCTTGATGTTTTCTGGTTATCAAGGAAAACCCGTCTTGTAATTTATACAAAAAAAAAAAATCGATAAAATCGAGTTAGTAAAAGCTCCACAATCTCATCCACGTAAAATATATAATTTAAGTAGATAATTCAAGTAAACTTTGAAACTGTTTATGATTTAATATTATATTTACTTATAATTTATTTTTACGTAATAGCTCGGTGATTTTCACAGTTGTTATTTGTTTCGGCCTTATAATTTATACAATTAAATGGTTTAAGACATGTTTAAAATTGCCATACTTAATAAATTTTATTGTCTATTGTGAAAATATTATCGTATAATTATATTTATATATTTAAGATTCTGAAAGGAGCTATAAATGTTTTAGATTTGCAAAGATGGGTGTCTTGTTTTTCAAATGTATAATGCCTCCTTTAGAAGCAGTAAAAATGCTTCAATTTTACACATTGAGTGTGGTTCATGGCAAAAATAAGATCTAGTTGGTATTTTTGAAGAGGAAAAAAGGAAAATCAAAAGTTAAGTATTCCCAGTCATTTTATAAATGATTAAGAAAATAAATAAATAAATAGAGAAAAATAGACATTTTTAAGCAAACCAGTTTTTGAAAATATATTGATTTTAATTTTTTTTGTTACAACTCAATAATGAACAACTGTAGAGACTTCAAATTAGTGATGATTATATTTTTAGACTACGATCAAAAAGTTCGAAAAATAAATACAAGATCCAACGTAAAATGATATTATAGCGATTCAAAAGTATTAAATAAGCAAAATTATTTTTTTTTAAAGTGTTGCAAAATCATAAAAATTACTAATTATATCATTATTAGAAGAATAAATTACTACATGAAACAAGCAAGTTCATCGATTTTTTTATGTATGGAAATATTAATTATTTTTTAAAAAATTATAGTCTAGAGTCAATTAAAAATAACATTCTCTTCTTGAACTTTAATTCGTTTTCATTGAATGTCAGCGACTAAATCTAAAAAACGAACCACTAACCATTTATATATTTTTTTTTTTTTTTAAATGAATAAACTTTTAATTACATTTTTAAAACTGTTTAATGAAAACAAAAATGTTTAGGGATAATTTATTTAATAAATATGAGAGTAAACCGTTGGCAATTAGTTGTTTTATTTTGTGTTAATATTCTCTCCAATTCGCTCAGTACTATCTCTGAATAAACCCATTCAGCCTACTAATATTTATCAACTTGGACAGGTAGGTATTTATTCAGGATTATTTTTATCCCTACACTACTACACCACTTTCGATGTCGAATTGTATTGGACATTTAATTAATTTATTAAGATTTAAGAGGTTATATTTTTTTTATCTTAATTTCGATTTTGAGGAATTTAAGAGTCAAAGAAAACGATTTTTTTTATTGTATTTACATATCACACTGCATTATACTTTTATGATGTAAATAATGAGTTTTAAAAAAATAGTTAAATTTAATACTATATCATCATTTCTATAACGTTATCATTTAACGTCCAATCGTATTATCTGCTTAACGATAAAGTATATTTTTTTCAAATAATTGTAATAGTTCGATTAATTACATATTCAATTTAGACATTATAATGTGATTCTCTAACTTAAAGCACGCGCCAAAATATTATAGTGAAATCATAAATATAGTCTTTTGAGTTTTCAAATATCCGATGATAAGTATAGCTTTGGAGTATAGCCTTTGAGGTGTACCTTAGTATAATTTGTGAAAATTGTATAGGATCATTTTTTCACGGAATAGCCACGGGACGACAATGTTATGTGTTTGTGACATATTTTTCAACTCGGGTATTAAAGTATAAAGACACCGGGAAAGTCTGAAAATACGTGTTTCTTTACAGCTGTATACTTATTTTTATCTGATGTATCTGTTGGTATACGTTATTTCCTATTTTCTAGTGTTTCTCAGTTCTCGCTCGCTAATAAAGACCGTTGACCGGAAGTGTCCGTATAATGAGATGTGTCAAGCATTCGCATTCACTGCACGTCGTATATCTCAAGGACACTTATGTACAATCATATAAAATAATTTTCTTTTCAATTATATACCTGGAGCATACATACAATAATCATGTTTATTTAAGGCGATTCGTACAAGCATATTTTATATTTATGTAGTACGTTGGATTTGAAAATGAAACGTCCATATTATGATTTTTGTAAGATATTTATAGGAAATATTGTATCAAAGGACAAACGAACCATACAAATGTGTACATTAGACATCATATGTTTGATAAAATACATAATAATATGAATTGCAGCATCTACAAATGCTTTGAAAACGCTGAAAAATAATGAACGACTATATCTTCTTCATTAAATGCTAGTGTACGAGAACATTAAAATAATATATTTATACACTTTATTATCATTACTGCGATAGGAATTCTAAGTAAAATGTTGGTTTATTTAAATCCTATAAAAACATTTTCTTTATTAAAAAAATCATTAATTATATTTTTTAGTTGGAAAATCAATAGTCAATAATTGCTTTACAATTATCGTATAATTTCTATGGACACAAATATATTCATCTCAGGACCTCATTCATTGATCTCTGGACTGAAAATATTCAAAGTAGGTTGATCGTAGATATAAGTTACTGGATAATATTTTTAAACATACAAACTATACAGGGGGATTCGTCAAATTGTTCAGATTTATTTTATACTTAAATAATATATTTATACATATTTTAATGTTTGGAATTTTTAACTAACACAATATTTTCAAATTCTTAGAAATTTTACTTAGTTTAAAGATAATCCCGTGTAAACAAAAACTTAGTTTTTTCTTCAATTAAATATCACCCTTTTTTACTATTAATTTTATTTATCAGACGATTTTTTAAAAATTTTGACATATATAAATCTATATTTTAACGAGCAGTTTTTGTGTTATTAATGTATATGCACTAAGAATAATTTTAGTTCTTAATAATATTTAGTATAAGCTATAAAGTATTTATAAGATTTAGTCTATTACTTATTATACTCAGATAATATAAAATGATAAACTTACATTTATTATTACCTATATGTTTCAAATTATCATAGAACCTATATCTTATAAACTATAATTTTTTCTTGAAAATTATAGTTTTATAATTAATAAGATACACGTTCAAAATTAATTTATAAACACTTATATTTTACAAAAATTAGAAGTTCATTAATTCATTAATGGTAAGTATGCTTGGTGAATTGTCCTCTATAAAATTAAGATCAAGAATTTGTAATTATAGCTCTGATGGACGGTCAACTTTACTTCGTCTGGTTGGTATAAATTAATTACGACTGATATTCCTCAGGCTCCTTGTTTTCTTAACTGTAATCTCTCCCGTGGTATTTTATAATATCTCATTTGCCCAGCTTAAGGATGATACACAACCGTTTACCAGCTCATGCCTTTAATTTGGAGCTTAACTCATATATCTACTGCCTTCCTCACCCTACATTTGATATTTTCGATTTCAACACATATTTACTTTTCTTCGAGACTGTCCTAATTATTAACAAAATTGCTATTTTATTTCTAATCCAATATTGAAGTAGATTTTCATTAATTTAATTTAGATAGTAATAAATTAGTTATTAAAAAACAATATAATGAGCTACTGTGAGTATTGAGTTATATTATTGTATAAGAATATATATGTATAATATTCAACTTATAATTTATATGGTTCATAACTCAATCTATTTAATTGACAGCTTAACATTTTTTTATATTTAAAATGTTTAACAAAAGAATACCTAATTACTAAATTAAAATTTATTCAAATATACTCCTCAGCTACTTAAAATTAATAAAAATCTTATTAGAACAAATATTGGTGAATAATTTGTTATTTTATTTTATTTTTATACTATAAGCTATACATTTTTAATTTTAACTCTGATGTCAGTATTGTCAGTAGAGTAATATTAGATTTATAGTTTTTATTATTGTTATGTTTTTTCTTTGCATATCATTATATATGTCATATGTACAATAATATTTATGAAAATATTACTTTTTTTTATATTAAACCAATCATGTTCTGTGACTGTTTTTTTTATACAATAATTGAAAGTTATCATTTGATTCAAAAAACAATTTTTAACGTATTTATTTACATATTATTAAATCAAATTCAATGTGATTTAACGGGAATCGAATTTAAAATTAAAATTAAATATTTAT
The DNA here is from genome assembly GCF_003676215.2 of Rhopalosiphum maidis. Classification (NCBI taxonomy): domain Eukaryota; kingdom Metazoa; phylum Arthropoda; class Insecta; order Hemiptera; family Aphididae; genus Rhopalosiphum; species Rhopalosiphum maidis. The sequence continues at coordinate 89,348,127 of NC_040877.1, forward strand.
ATTGTTTATTAAAATAAAAAAACTACACTCAAAATTCACAAAAACAATTAAAAAAAAAAATAACGCAATAATCATTTATTGCTATTCGATAAAAATAATAAAATACGCAAAGAAAAATTAACTGTGGAGATCGAAGGATCTTGAAATGTATTAACTGTACTTAAACAGGTTATATAAAAGATAACTTATACTATAATTTATAACTTTATAAAATAATTACTCCATTTGTCATCAGAAAGTTCCATTGTAATGATTACCTACCATTCCTGCTTATAGATATTTTAAACTGTGAGTATTATCTTTAAGATATTTAGTATTTTAGTTAATAGTAAAATATCAAACATTCACCGGTCGTCGTTAAACAAATAACTTCGTCATTCCGCGATATAATTAACTATAACGAATACTGCTTAATGACTGAAATTCTGTTAATATTTTATATATTTTTTCTTTCCATTTACTTCTGATGAATTTTAAAAAGCAATGTTAAATTGTATTGTTATACAACTGCAAATAAAGTATTGTTGTATGATTATAGTTTAAATAATTTGTTGTTTCTGTTTTGAAGAGAAACTACTGTGAAAAACCTGCCTTCCTTTACAGTGTTTAGAGTGACATTATGCTCGGCAGTTAGAGTAGGTAAAACGACATAAATTACAGATGGAGGAATATACCCGAGGACGCGACCCTTAGCTGACTTATAATTATTTATTTATTGACGAGGAAATTGCTGTAAATAAATCTTTACATGTAATGTTCGTATAGGATTACTCTGAGTTTATAATGTATTATATTATTATTATTACACTAACAAAATATTTCCTTTTCATAACTGTCTGTGAAGGTTTTTCATTATATATCATAGTGGTAGCGAAATGCCACAATAACGTAATATTATATTCAACCGGCGCGCGGCGTCCTACAAAACAACGGCAAGCTAATTTTCATTCATAACAGCCGACGCTGACAGCACAGCGACGGCAGAGTAAAGCGTTTGAAAGTAAAATCCGTTGTAAGTCTTTCGTTCATATTTCGTAGAATATATGTACACATACACAATAAAATTATACGCACACTGTCATTATTCTACGCGTTGCGTTACTTTCTACCTTCATACAGGGTGATATAGTAAGTTGTTTTTCATTTGTTTGATCAACGTACGTGTTTTGATCGATTTGATTTACAAATAATTCATATTTCCTTACGATATTATTAGAATATAAAACAATATTCATAACTGCATTGACAAGGTTTGTTAGGAACAGTTAATAATATTATCTTCAAGTTCAATCGAGAAATGTGAAATTACGATTAAATATGACAAGTACCTAAAAAAATACGTTGCATATCTACTCGCACGACAAAATAAATCATCAAACCAATCAATAAATTCAGCTATTACAGATAAATTTGTGTTTGTAGTAGTTAATTTCTAGTTGAAATGGTATGTTTTTAGACGATTCTTTCGTTTTCCGAACACACTGTATGGCGTATTGGAGCTATGATGGAAATGAACAATTAAATTTGATGTCACGATTAATATTAGTCTGTTTATAAGTTAGTAGCGGTACCTTATGGAAGTGCAATAGAAATTTAACGCGTTAGTTCGTGGTTTGCGAGTGTGATAGATTTTTAGTGCGTGTTGGCGTAACCATATTTGATTAAAATTTGAAGCCACATAAAACAACGATCGACAGTACAAAATGGGTATGTATTCAGTAGTATTTGTTTAATTATTTAAATATTATCACGAAGAAATTATACATACACCCTTGTCAGTTGTTGTTTTACTAAGGTTTTCGAATAATCTTATTTCTAGTTTGAGTTTTTAGTGTTGATATTGTATTTTTTTTGTTATAGGTATGTAATTGATTATAATAACATTAATAACTTAACTATATATTACGTACATCGAGCAATATTTATTTATAATTTAAAAAAAAAGTGTGAAGGATAGTGAAGATTAAATAAAAATGTAATATACATTTAATTATTTATGAAAATATTATCGTATTTTCAAAAAAGTGGAATATTATTTAAATTTTAATATAAAAAAAAGTAGCGATAAATTAAAATCAAATATTCTTAAACCATTGGAAATTGCATAATGTAAAAGGTATTTTATTTAGGTTTAATTATTTTGTTATAAGCTTGTTTTACGATGCGTAAAAGTAATGAGTTTGGGTCTTTTAGATAAACATTTTGTAGCTCTGACAGTTAATTGTTCATCAAAAATACTTCGATCGTTCTACATAAATTATTGCACTCAACTATAGAGTTTTAGTCATTTAATAGTAATTAATGTGGCGATTTTAAAATAATACAATAATTAACACATGTCATAAATATACAAATGTTATACATTATAAAGACTTTAATATATTACGAGTATTAGCATAATAATATTTTAATATATTATATGTTCATCGTGTATCCTGTAGTCAATATTCACCATTACGCATTAAATATTTTAGTGGAAAATGGATGATTTTTAACATTATTTTATTTATAATATTTGTTGTTTAAATAAATAATGATATAATCTTCAAAATTAAAAAACACATCAATTACTAATTACTTTTAAAAAAATAACCAATAAGTATTTTAAAAATTTGATTTAGACATTTTTAACAGCTTATAGATTTTTTTGATCTAATTTATTATCAGCTTAATTTTTTTAGCCAACAATTTTTTATACAATAGGTATATTAAATATTAAATTAAGAATTATAGTTATTATGTTAGTTATTATTTATAAATAATAGTAAATAATAATATTATTTAAATTTATCAATATTTTTTTACAGTCCGGAATATCTAAATCACAATAAAATCGTATTTTAGTATGATAGTAATAAATTAATAACAGCATATTTAATCTGTATATATTATATATTTTTTATAACTTGCGTCACAGTCAATAAAATAATTGTAACATAAAAATATTTACAGTGTAACACACAATGACTCATGGGAACAAGGATATGTTGTAGGTTCTGCGTTCATCGTTTTATTATAACATAAACCAAGACTATTGTTTGTTTTAGGACGAATCAACTCTTGACCTTATACTGAAATCGATACTCAATAGACAGGAACATATTATCCCAACAAAATCGATAAACTATGATTGAATAATCATATTATTTTAGCCTATGATAAACTTTACCATGGAATAGCTTAGAATTTAACTTTAGAAATCTGTAAAAGTTGTATTTTAATTCCATAAAAGTGTACACAACTTGTTGCTTAAAATGTATTTGGTATTATATTAGCGTAATTTTTTATTATTATGATACCAAGTTTTATAAGATATTGAAGTATTATTTAACATATTTCAAAGGTTCACTATAATTTGTGTATCATATTTTGCATTCAAATCCGTATATTTCTTACGATTGACGAACCGTAAGTAGTTCATACTACCTACATTTTTTTCTTAATTCGAATTTATGGTTTGAACATATTTAGTTAGTTATATGTTTAATTTTTGAGACCATAATATTATATTTAATGATTAAAATGTTGATAGTGACCCTTAGTTATGTCTTCGTGGTAGAAAATTGAACGATGAGGTAAAACGATATTATAGTAATTTGTTGAGATTGCGTGACTAGTCCATGGCTTTAGGTATTAGTCATTAGACTATAATAATTTTCATCTATTCACATATTATGTATGAGTATAATAATAAATTAAAATGCATAACACACACACACACACACTTAAGACATTTTATTTTACCTATTTTTAATATTCCCATTTTTATTTATAACATTTCGTGACGTTACATTTTAATTTTGTATAATAAACGTATTGATAAGACATTTTTAGTGGTACCTACTACTGACCTTAAATAGAAATATATCAATATATAATATTTTTACGCACAAATAATATTTTTTAAAGGGGCATTTTTATCAAAATTTACATCAGAAACTGTTATCAAATTGGTTACCTTACAAATATTACTCAATATAGATTTATAAATTGTATGTTTAAATCTCTAGTACATTTCATTTAAAATAATTTGTTTTTAAACGTTTAATGTGAATAACACTATCTTAAAATATTGTTCTTGTACTGTAGTATAATGTTTAAATTATATTTTAAGAAATACAATTTTTTAATGGTTTTTATTATATGAATTAAATAAAATATTTTTAAATTAAAAAAAAAGTAATCAAAATTATCTTCCTTAACTTACTATACTAAAACAGAAATTACAAAATTATCTAAATAATTGTGAGATAAATGCTGTCGTTACTTACTTTATGTTGAATGTTATGGGTAATAAACATATTATTTTTGAAAAATGAAACAAATCAAATCATACAGATTTACAAAATTCAAAAACATGCATTTATATAATTGAGTGTTACAGAGTAATACCTTATTCGAACATAGTTTATCATACATAAGATTGTTTTCGATTTCGTAAAGTATAATGTGTTTTTGAATCAATATTGGTCGGGGATTCCACCGAAATTCGAGTGAGCGTCAATTCATGTTCTCTAGAGGTTTACCAAATCTACCTTGGGGGTCCCAACTGAACCAATATCTACCGTTTTATGTTATCCTCGGGCATCATACTTTCGTCGAGAGAGAAATAAAAGCAGAACGCATTTTTTTCTTTAAAAAATATCTTTTTTTACGTAGTTTTCAAACAAAATTATTCCTGTTTCTGAGTACATTTTTTTTTCATTCAGCAATATTATTGTGTATATTTAAAAAACAGCCAAGCAGATTATGAAATGGTTTAATGAAGAGTAAAAATAGTTAGTATTACATGGCGCAATATTCGTATAGAAATTAATGAATGTAAAGAATTAAAAGTACGTTGAAAAAATATAATTTACTTTAATAAACATTTTATTTTTCTCTGATGGCGACGAGAGTAAGATATCAGGAGTCTAATTATTTAGAAGATAATTATATTGGTCATAATAATTGTAAAGTTTCCTACAACATTTCGCAACTATTTGACGTGTGTAGCTCCAGTGAAATGTAATCAGTTATGTGAATATAGAAGATGAAAGAGGCATTCAATCATTATTTCTGTTGTTCGACCGGATATTATATATTACGCGCAGAGTAAAGTGTACTTACGCCATCTGAACAACGATGCTATAATAACAGTTGCGAAATATTATCACGTCCTTAACCATATTGGATTAGATCATTTTGGGCATAAAATCCTTTCCTGGAATCTATAAAAATAGGTCTTAATATAATTTATTAAAGTTAATTTTGAATACATCATTAAAAAAATCGTATTATTATTATTTTTTTTTTCCATGAACATATGAAATTGTTAATGGGTTTATGATATGAAGTAGATTTGTACTCAGTTACTTGCGGAAAATGGCAGGCTCGGGATTCGAGACTATATAACTTATATATATATATACCAACAACACATAGAATATAACGTCAAACCAACCACAGTGTTTTATTGCAATTTCAGTAGAAGTGGTGATTTTTTTTTTAAATACATTTTAACTAATGCACCAGAAAAGGTCACAAGATGGGTGTGTCAGACTTTAAAAGTTTGATTTCCAATTTCTATCGTTAAACTAAAACATTATTTGGTCCTTTATTAACGTGATGTAAATCGTATACATATAATTTAAGTAAAAATAATATCAGATTTAAAAAAAGTTTTTGATAATTTTATAATTTAATAAATATTTAGTATACTAAAAAAAAATATCTGAAATAGGATTAGAAAAAATAATTAATACCATTTTTATTAATTATTATATACAATTTAAAATAATTAATTATAAGAGTTGTGCATTTTTTTATAATATAAAATTGTTAATATCTACAACAAATTGTGTTTTCATTCATAAAAATATGCAACCAACTAAAAATTAAAAAAAAACTAATAATAAATACTACGAACATTAATAGTTTGTCTACCTACTTATATAACTTAAAATGAAGACATTACATTTTTATTATACTTGTTTTAAGAAAAATATTTGTGTATACAATATTTGAGTTATTTTTACATACTTCAATATCTAATTCAAAAATACATAAGTCCAATCAAAGGTGACCTAATAGGTGAGTTTAGGTAACGTTCTTACTATAAGTCAGTTCCCATTTCGGTGAATTAAATTTTTTGCATCCCATTTCACCGATTTTTTTTTATTAATTAACAATGTAATTTAATTATAAAGAATTTCTAGAAAATAAGAGTACTTATTCAATTTTTCTCATTTTTTAAAAGAATTGTATTAAAAAAAATAATTACATTTTATGGTTTTATTAATATATATACACACACATATATATATAGTTATTTTGCAACGCATCTAGTCATTTTCTCATTATAGGAAGGTGAGCTGAACCGTGGTACAAGTTTTTTGACGTTTTCCTCAAAGAACTCTAACGCCATCTCCTTCTTCCAGTTCGGAAGCTCTTGTTTCACTTCTTCGTATACAAAACAGTTTTCAGCCAACAAAATCCATTATGAAATTGCATACATAATTATGAACCTATTACTTAATTGTAAATAAAAATAATTCAAAACAAAATTACAAATCAATATTAGAATATAACGCTAAATTATAACTATAATCAAAATTATTGATAGTAATTATTATAATTTTAAATAATTGTATTTATTTTAAGATTTAGGTAAACCGAAACATTACATCATATTTACGTTGTAAATGAATGATTAATTTACAACTGAATAATAATAATGCAAACAAACAAATAATATACAAATAATAAACAAAAATAATTTGCGAAGTAAACAGCAGGCGACAAAATGAGGTGGTAGCGAGACAGGTTATGACCTCACTTTACCTTACTAAACTTGTACTGTGTGTTAACATAGTGTGTGATTTATTGTTTATTATTAGGTTAATTTTATGAGATATGTTAAGTGATACTTATAATACTATTATATACTTATTATATACTTATAATTCATTAAAAAAAAAAAAAAATTAAATAGTTAATTTTTGAAAAATCGATATAACGAATTAAAAATATTATCGTTATTGATTTTATTTGAATTTGAAGTACTTTTTAATAATAGAAATAATTGAGTCATTATAATATAAAAATAATTACAACATCTAGCAGCCATAAAATTAGCCCTAAAAAAATGAGTTAATTATCAAAAGGATTCTGTTTATTATCGAGAGTACAGAAAACATAATTATATTTTTGCCGAAACAAAATAAAGAATTTACATTGATTATAAATAATTTTTTTTTTTAGTATAATATTAACCTACGTCGTATCAAACTTATGTCAAACTATACGTACCTATTTTATACGTTTGAAAAATGTCAAAATAACTGTTTTCATTAATTACCGAACTCACATAGTACTATTATAGGTATTTGATACGTTGTCTTTTAAGCAATAAAGTAGAACAAAGTAAAAGCAAAATAAATACTAAAGCAGTCACATAATTCTAGGCATAAGTTCTATTGAAAATAACGTGTAGACAGTTAATATATAATATATTATACATTATACATATTTTAGTATCTAATTTACGAACAAAATGACATTTGCGTGCTTAATTCGTAGAATTCAAACCTTGAAAAGTTGAAAACACTATAATTTTATTATTGAATATCCATTTAAGTTAGTAAAAATATTATTCTATTTTATTCATCTTTGAAATAAATAACTAATGAGCCCTACTGAACTAGTTTGTGTCAAATATATAAATAGTACACGTCAAATAAATCAATATTAAATGAAAATCATGAATTTAAATCAAAAAATGAAAAAATAATAATGAATCGTAAAAAATTGAATTTCACAAGGTAATTTATTTTAAGCTTGTGTGGAAGACGTGACAGTAGGCAGAATAATATGTAACGTTAAAAACTAAAAACATTTTTCTCCAGGATTAATGTTATTTAAATTAATTTAAATTTCCTTGAATTCCCAGAACTAAAATGTACTTTCGTATATCTCTGTCTTTCGTTGATGAGGTTCTTTATTGAGTTATTCGGTCTAATAAGTAGTGTATAAACCTGTCCGCCACTATAGGTAATAAGATAAAATTGAACTTAAATAGTTTTATTACATTTTAAAGGTAATTTGTTTTTAAGCAATATATAACTTTGTGAATAATATTTGAAATTTTGTTTATCCACTTTTACAAAACAATTTTAAACAACAACAAAACGCGTTTAAGTTAGTCTTAACTTATAATATTATGATAATGATAGAAATTATATGATATTATTTTTTTTTTATGCATACGGTTATGTAGTGTATTCTGGTATATCATATTTTATCATTGTGAACACACAGCAACCTGCATTAAACAAGTAATTAAAAACTTTTGCCTTAAATAAATATACTGTTATTTAGCATAAGATAGGTATTCTATATAGAAATAACGTCTACTGTAGATGAATAGAACTTAGAAAACGAAATAATTTATTGGAAAATACATAATTAGGTGACTGTTTTTACTCAAATTCCAGTAAGAATAAAACACACCAAACTATTACTTTTACTTATTAACAGTCTTTGATTGAGTAATAGGTTAAAAAAAAATTAAACTTCAATCATTGCTGTTGGAAATATAAGAAAAAATCTGTTGTAGGCAATGTAAATTTAATTTATTTAAATTACAAACAATGATATCGATATTATGACTTCTACACAAATAGCAAAGTTTAATTTTTTTTTGTGTGATAATAAATTGTTAATACAAATATTTAACACTACTTATATTACATTAACACGAATAATATACGAAAAACATTAGGAGTAAGCACCCTTTTCATTTCACTTACGTAAGCGCAATTTGAATTTGTATATTATTTGTTTGGCTTTGAAATTAATGATAAATCATCACGTTTAAAAACTATTTCAAGCAGAGCATGGTATTCTTAAATATATATAATATATATAATACTATTTAATTTATAATCATTCGGAAAAATGTTTGAGAAAAGATTCTTGGAATTACCTAGTTTGAGTTATGTAATGCATTTAAGTAACTAACTATTACTAAGTAACTAACTAAAATAATAAAAATGGAAAACTACATATTTTTCTGAGATAACTTAAAATAATATAGAGAACATTTATAAAATGTATACATAATTTATAAGACAGAAAGTCACCTTAATTAAATAATTGATTTTGCTAGAATTATTAAAAAATAATGAAAATCAACTTCAGTATTAGCTTTTTAATTTATTTTGTTGTCAATACGAATTCCAAATAAGAAATAATGTTTATTAATTATTATTAATTGTTAGATATAATTTTTAAATTATTAAATTGTCTTTTGTTATAGTGTGTATTTCAGAAATTATTAATTCAATTTCTAGTTGATATGAAATAAGCATAGTACTCGTAAATATTAAATGCTAATAATATATTCTGAAAAAATAGCTCTAGATAAAAAAAAAAGTAATTCATTAATTAATATTTTTACTTTTAAATGAAAAGAAAAAGTTGTCAACGTTAGAATAACTACAGATTCTTTTTGATCTAAAAATTATTAAAATATATAAACTAATCGTCTTACAGAATACAAAAGCTGACTGAAGAAGATTAATTATATTATTAATTTTTAGTTCTTAAATCACTTTTAATTCAATAACTTTTCTTAACAAATATATTTTTAACGTTTAAACTGTTTATGGATTTAATAAAATTAACATTTCTTTGATATAAAACTCGAGGATTTATATTTAACTGTGATATTTACAATTTACTAAAAAAATGTTTTGTTGTTCGAATATGTACATTTTAAATAACAGTTTTATTATTTATATATTTACTATTTTTTGTACATTAGTTTCTACAAAAACAATGATATATATATATCAGAGATGAATAATATTTACTTCGTTTTAATTAAAAAATGAATTAAAAAAATGTATATCTGTTCAATGAATTTTCGCTATAATTATAAAATAAAAAACTATTAGCTTTCTAACTAAAAATTATTTTCGAGTTTTGTAAAAGTAAACATCCTTTTTTATTCAAATTTATTAATTTTTCATCAATATTCAATATTTTGATGCAGATGTTTTTATATCATTTCTATAACTACTGATAAATCATCGTACTTGAAAAACGATTCAGAAAAACGCTTGCTATTATATAACCACGCTTGCTTAAATTTCTGTATTTCTTTAAAACTTTGCTTTAGTTTTCTTTGCTCGTAGCTCAAGAAAGTTACTAAGATAATCGAAAAATTACTTTTCAAAAGTAACGACTAGACTCGATTTCCGATCGATAGATAGGACTACTTGAAAGTTTTGGAGTACTTTTTTAAACCAAAAGTGTGCTCCAGAAATAAAGTAAATAAAAAAACATCACTGCAAAACAAATCCATTTCTCTCTTCACGCAGTATCTTAAAAATCTTAAACTTGTGTTAAAAAGTTTTATTATTATTAAAATTTTTATGATACTACAACTCTATTATGGCTATAATTATTTTCCGATTATTTATTTTAATTCTGCAATATTTTGTTAATTTACCTATATACGATGGTAGTAAAAATTTAATTGATTTCCTCAATACCAAATTATTTATTACAATTTTTACAGGCATATACAATATACAATATCGTACATCGGTACCCATATTTTGTGTAACATAATATATAATTTATAATATATTTTTTTTCAATTATTTAAGAATAAAGACATTTTTTAATGTGCTTCTATCGGCCTAGTCACACGAACACTTTTACTAAACACACGTGTACTGTGATGAACTAGACTGAAAGTGGTATTTTTCCGAGCACACCCCTTGACGTCCGATCGTCGATAAGCTCGTATAAATAATTCCCAAACGACCTGAAAAAGGAAATCAATATAACTATTCATCTATACGACCATACTGTTACACTTCAAATTTATGGTCTAAGAGGTAAGTATGTTTATTAAAATGCACGTTATGTTTCGGCATTATTTCTTAGCCCAAACACGATACGTGCCAACGCGTCCTTTACGTTCAAGAAAACGTCTGAGACAATTATAATAAATCCTCCACATTGTTACGTGTATAATAACTAATGGCAAATTATGTTTTGTATCATATTTACTCATTAATTTCCATCTTTACATAATTAACGTGGCTAAATCATTCGTATACCGTAATAATATTATATTTGTATTTCCCTATCTATTCATCTATTTATATATAAATATTATATATATATATATATATATATTTATATTTATTCATAATATAATATTATACTTAAATTATTCATACATTCAGGCGTTTGTCGATAAATTGTAATGACTCCGCCCATGTACTGTATGTACTGGTGCTTTCCCTAAAGCTGAATAATAATTACTTACCTATATTTATTCTCACGTGTATATTATATACATGTCGCTTTGTCATGTATTGATTTTAAAAACTAAAATTAGCTAGAAAAATATATAACATGACGTGTGGAAATCATAAATACAAATAAACTACAATAATCAATTTAAATATACTCTAATCGGAATAAATATACGCATAACTGATGTATAATATAATTAATTAAATCAAATTTATAGTAGCTATATGATAAGTCTTATCAATGGACCTACATTTATCACCAGGATCTATAATTTAGTTTTATAAAAATACAATAATAAGCACATAATTTTTTATACTTTATATTTACTTTTGAATTTTTATTTTAAATACATAATTAAAATACTATAGATTATTAGCAAATATATATTTTACTAACACAAATAAATAAATAAATAAACATATTGTTGGAAATTTCAAATTCGTACTCGTATATTATTTCAATAATAAAAGATATAATTGTATATAACCGTATCCCATCTTAATAGGAAACTTATAATAATAATAAACCGAGGAAGTAGCTATATTTTATGTTAGGTGCCCAGTGTACCCGGTTATTATGTAGGTTATTGGATGAGCTAAATTTTAATATAATTATAAATCGTTGCATACCATAAAAGCTTCTGGATGAAAACAGTTAGTCAACCTATATTGCTATGAATATATTTATTTATTAGTTAAGTTATAATTGTATAGGTAATTATTATTTATTTATTTTTTTTTAGTAATACAGTAAAATTAATTAATTTTTTCCAAAAATAAATCACATACATTATATATAAATATATGCTTAATAATTATTTTTGTAATATTATTGTGATCAACTTATAAGTTATAAGTCAGTAAAACATACAGTATAATAATGTAAATACGTCCTATGTTCATGTAGGTATATAACTTTAAACTAAAGAAAAAACCAATTTAATTGATAGCCGTGATTTGCCAAACTGTATGAAAATCGGTCGTTATCCGAGGTTACTCGTACTTGAAACATAATTTATAAAATAATAATTTTAGTGATAGATATGTGCAACTACGATTAATACATTTGTTTTTTAATTAACAAAATAATAATAATAATTTAAGGATAAATCGTTACATTTTGACGATTTGAATATACCATAAACCTTCAATTGCGCATGAAAAACGAATACAACATTACGCGTAACTTTTTAATTTTCGTTTAAAATGTATGAAAAATTTCGTATTTATATTCGAGCATTTTTTACATTTTTTTGTACAAAATCGAAAAAAAAAACTAAAAAATGTCAACAATTTCAAAGGTATATAAATAGCACAAAACAAGCTAAAATATTTTGAAAATTATCTCATGTTCTAAACATAGTAATATAAATATATATAAATATTTAGTGAAAATACCAAATTTCTATATCGTCTTTTATACGTTTATGAGCATTTAAAAACAAAATTAACGCCGATTTAATAATTTTGTTCATTTCATCGTCATATTTTTATTTTTTGGATATTTGTATTTAGAAAGGGCTTACAGAAATCTACCTACATTATGCATGGGAACCATTATGTTATAATCAAATGTATTGTTACTAATGTAATACACGTTGGTATGTATTACTATTTATGCATTTACCCAGATAGTGCGTGACGATGAAACATTTTTGATGATTTATTAACCAGATATGAGTATAAATTATTTTTGTTCTGTTTTGTTTTTTATTTATAATATATCATATTTTCAATCTATAATTGTTTGATTATTGTTTAAGAATAAACCTTATTGATATTATGTATACTGCCCATATTATATATTTATGGGTAATATCTATTAGTGATTAGTGATATACAGTATTACATAATTTTATGTAACCTCTTTTAGTAAAAAGCATTTTGTGCCAGGATTAAAAAAATAATTACCTAGGATAAATATGTATGTTTAATTTAACTTATATGTTAAAAACAAAATTGATTTTCACATATTACATATTTTGGTTGCATTTCATTTTGACTTAAAAATCATATGCAGTAAACTAGTGAATAAATTAAAAATGTACATTTTTAATTGTTTTAAAACAAAAATTTATTTACTGTATACAATTTTCATATTTTATTTATTTCAAATTTTTCTATAGATAAACAATTAAAGTATTATTATTTTTATGAGGTTTTTCTTATACATACATGTAATCTAACTATAAACAAATGCTAAAATAAGAGTTTTACAGTTTTGAATTTCAATCGATTTTTTTTTTTTTTTTATAAAAAATTATCACTAGATACATATTTTTATTTTTCAACAATTTTCATATCAAAATCCCTACGAAGAAACGAAAATTGGTAGGTACTTAAAGATATGAAAAACTACATCCATTTCTTTCATAGAATACCAAAACGTTATTTCAACAAGAACTGATAGTAACACAAATCTTACAGCTCCGGGGGTTTTATTTTTCATCAAAATTGTTTTATTTTTCATACTAAAGTACATTTCAAAATATAATTTCATATAATATTTCTTTACTTATTAAACAATAATATAATTAAGTTCAACCATATTGCTTAAAATAAAAATAATTAGTAAAATATAAACTATTTGACTTTTAATATTAAAGCTGTGGGTGTGTAATTTATCTTTTAAGAAATAAGTAAGACAACGCCCTTTTTACTGTTATAAAGCAACGATATTACATGTGTATTCGAGAACAAAAATAGGTCTAAATAATTAAAATATAATCGCACACATAATTAAATTAAATTTTAGATAATTATACATTTTAAATATTCAATATAATTTTAATAAATTATAATTCGATTTATTCAGTAAAATTATTTATTTAAGATATATATTTAATGTTACGTCATTGCTATAATATTTGTAATATAAAATAGAAAAATAATAAAATTATAATTGGATAAGAAATAGTTAAGTATTGTGGAGTAAAAAGCTCTTATACCATATATGTATTCTGAGTATTATTAACTAAAAAATACTTAAATTGGCATGAAAATTAAGTTATGCTTCTAGTACTTACTTTTATGTATTTAATAATAGACATAAATTAAAAATTGAAATATAAATACAACAATTAAAATTCTTTGCCATAGTATTGAGATATTGGAAAATTGTTATATTGCGTAAATAGCCAGTACAATCGTACATTTTAAAATTAAGTTACTGATTGCTTCGAAACCATTAAAGGGCTTTTCTGAGAAACAGGCCCTGTGGCTATACTATTAGCTATATATGTTATGAGAATAATAAAATTAACTTTACAATGCCATAGAAAAAATTTGAAATTGTAACTTACAAGTTATTTGGGTTACTTATAGGTTTCATCAGATTTATAAAAATTGAATGAACCATTTTAAATATCTATTTTATTTACTTTTTACACCTTTAAATTAATTGACACCCATAAAAGTCGAAACCCAATAATATTCTTCATATTTTATAGACAGTTTAATTGATTCAACGAATATGTATACATATTTATTTATAAATTACTAATAAATTCCAGAAAATATTTCAGACTTAATTTAATGACTTATAATGATACGACTTATATACGTAAGACTTACACTGTTTTGTACTTCAACAACTATTTTGAAAATATAGGAACTAGAGACATAATTTAAACATACAAAAAATATTTTATTATTATTTAACTGTAAGTACAGCTGACATTATATTATAATATCAAAATATTTTATTTTATTGATTTGGCTATAACATATTATTGTATGGATTCGTATTTATGTATTCATATATAAATTATATTTTCTAATAAAAAAAAAAAAAACACACAAAATAAAGCCCAATATCGGTTTATGTGTAAGTCTATTCTTCGTGTACAGAAAACTTAATGGAAAATAATTTCAATACTAGTATGCATATATCAAAGTTCACCATCAAAGCTTTTTCAGTAATCCGTTTTCGATTTGATATCCAGCTCTGATTTATGCTAAACATGAGTATTTCCTCGCGAAATTATATTTTTGAATAAAACACTTATGTATTTTTATAAGGATAACGTAAAAATAATGATTTATTTTACACATTTAAAAACGATTGAATACAACAAAGAACTATACCTATACCTATATTATTATATATATAATATATTTATAGGTATTGATATTGATGATACTAAACGTATTGATTTTTTTTTATGCACAACAAAAAATATAAAAGATTATTTTATTTATAATAAATGAAATCTCAAGTTGTTAAACTGCATTTACGAAAATTCCTATTGAATAACTTATTGATACACAGTTTAACGTGAATAATTTTTATTGTTCACAGTTAAAATCATTTTAAGAGCATGAAGTTTTTTAAACGTTTGCTGTACAATATTTTGTTTTGCATAATTTAAATAAAATAAATTCACATAGTTTAAGACTTTCGTCGAAATTAATAACCCATAATAATTTGTTAACAATAAAATAAAATATAATAAAGTTTTAATAATATATTGTTATTACGCAATAGCTGTATTCTACGATGGATTCAGAGCAAAGGTCTTACGTAGGGGAGGATTTATGTAATTGAACTTATAACACGCAAATAATCATCTTCTATATTTTTAATAGGTATTATATGTATAAGTTACAAATCCATTATTTGCGATTTGTGTTGTTAAATTATCATTCAGAGTTGTTGTAATATATTTTTAATTTATAATTAATATAATACCTACATAATATTTTTTTATTATTATTTCAAGTGAATGAATCAAAGTATCGTCATTATAATTTCAAGTATCTTTCATTTTTAATCGAAAATACTTGTATAAAAATGATATTACAAATTATGTTTTGTATTATATTTACTATAACTCACTATTCAGTGAGTATATCTACATACTGAGTTCACTGTATTCTTGGTACAGACCACAAAATATACTCAGTACATAAGCAAACACATGTACAAACATTGGCGACGTTCTCGGAAAGAGAGCATTGTAACTCATACAATGAATTAACAAGAAAATATGTATTAGCATGTTAGACACCAACACTTCATGGTGCTACTCGTTTCACCTTGGAACATGTTATTAGCATGTTAAAATTAATTATATATTAAAAACCTGTAATAATTATTCAAAACGATTTTGAAATTAGATCATAGTGTACGACAGTGTTTATGGAAGGTTTCTGCAGCTTCGCGAAACTCTTAAAAATAATTTATGACATACGATTTTCAACAATTATTAAATTCAGTATGTTGTAGGTTGTATTCAAATATTTAATATCGTATACGTATCAATATTTAATACTAATACCAACACTACAGAATATTTTAATTTTTAAGCGCACAATCACACAGCCGTAAATTTATATTCAATACGCTACACATTACTTTGAAATTTTAATATTCTACATACAGATACAAACACCCGCGAGTCATGTTTTTTTAAATATTTCTTATAGGAAACTAAAGCAAATAGACTTGGTATCCAAGTTTTGAATCAAAGAATATCCATTTCGTTTTGTTATATTATATTTATCATTTTTCTATTTTTATGTAATAATCAATAATGAATACCACAAATTGTTTTCCAATTTCTTATTAGCTATATTTTATTAAATAATCGTACAATAAATTGTTTAATGTTTTTTTCAAATTATATCAAAATGAATTATAATTTAAGTTACATTACAATAATATATGAAATACTGGGGGAAAACGTCAAATAGGTTAGGTATACATTTGTTAGTTACAATGTAATACTGTAATATTTTATTTTTGTTAAGTGCACAATAAAGTTGATTTAAATCCCAATCACAATTCTTTCATTGAAAAATATACAAAAAATACTATCTAATAAATTTAAGAATATTGTTAATTGTAAACTCTTTACGATCTATACGTAATATTTAAACTGTTTAAAGAATAAATTAGAAATTAAATTTATGAAAAATACACCGTGACCGTGTGTCGTATGTTTTGCTGATTTATGTCATCTGGGACCATCAAAACAATTTTCAGAGAAAACGTTATTAGTTTCAAATAATACGCATGAACAGACTTTTTAAGTGAGGGCCAAAAACGAAACACGTGCCTATCATTCAGGTTGAATACACACGCATTGCAGCCCTTTGCGTTAAACAAAATCATTAACTCAGAAAATAATGTTTTTAGAGTCTGAGCAGGCGGAAGTTATTGGTTTACAATGATGTTGATTTTTTTTTTTATATTTATTTAAACGGTATAATAATATTGTAGGTAGTTGTTTTAAAAGCTTTATAAAATCTTAAATTGAATAATGCTTATAGTATTATTATTATAATACTATGTTATATTAATTTTTTATTACTCTGTAAGTAGTATAAGATCATAATATTATACATTTAATTTTATATGTGTACAATTTTTAATAATACAAGCAAATAAAAACGAGCATTATAATATAAGTCCATTTTCTATAATGTTGTTTAATAATGTTTTATTAAATAAAAAATAATTATAAAATAATAGAGAATGAATAGAAAAGAAAACCATATAAACGTATAAATATATTTTCTTTCATTATTATTATTATTATTTTTTTATTTTTTGATTTTGTGAATTGTCAATTGATTTACGTGTAATATATTTCATCGGAAACTTATTTCTCTTTTTTTTTTATTTCTCATATTATACAATTTGATTGAGTACTTTTAACTTAGACATAAACTTAGTCTTAAAGGAATATATTGCTTATATATATATATATTATATTTTGCGTATGTATATCTAAAGAATTTTAATTAATAAAAAAAATATAAATGTATTTGTTGTTTTTGAATTACACATATATAAATAAACAATTTTGATAAAAAAATGTAAAACG
Organism: Rhopalosiphum maidis; assembly: GCF_003676215.2. NCBI lineage: Eukaryota > Metazoa > Arthropoda > Insecta > Hemiptera > Aphididae > Rhopalosiphum > Rhopalosiphum maidis. The sequence continues at coordinate 89,366,272 of NC_040877.1, forward strand.
AATAAAGAAGAAAGTAGATACCGATCTATTGTGCATGAAGATTAAGGAGCCGAGTGGTTACTGTTATGAATGTATTTAATTATAATTAAATGATAAATCATTGCTTATGAAAATGATTTTGAGAAAAGATGAATTTGTCAGCATATATTATTAAGTTTATTTTATGATATATTTATATTTCTATTGTAGTAATTTATTTTATTGTTAGTAATATGATAAGTTGAATTAATATTTGCCAAAAACATTAAATTTGAAAATAATATATTAAAATACTTAAAAGTTTCATTTATTTATGAATAATATTTTAAATTACAATAAAATTACTAAAATCATTATTCTTTGTTTAAATATCTAATTTTTTTCATATTTAAACTAAAATAATATATAAAGAAAAAAAAATGTGTTTATATATTGCTTAAACTTTTTGATTGCAAGAAGAACTATTTATAAATAAGTTTTTATTGCATTTTAAATCCTTATTTATAAAATTTTAAATCTAATAAATTTAAAACTGCAAGATTATTTAAACAATTTTAAAAATATGAATTTCAAATGCATATATATATATATATATATATAAACGTACTTAATTATTTTTAATATTTTTAAGTAGCTATGATTTATTTTGTGAGGAATCTTGTATTATTTTTTTAATCTATTTAATTCATTGAAAATATTTTTATCGATATTTATAGAAAACACTAAAAAAAAAATAATTGATAAATTCATATGTTTACAAATAGATTGAAAAGAGTCAATATTTAGATAATATTATACAATGAAATAAAACAATTTGGTGCTAATTTAAAATATCTACAGTTATAAAATATTTGTGAAATTACACTCAGCTATACATTTACAATTTATGAAATACCTATATTGTACAAAATGTTTAAATCGTAGGTTTAAATATTAAAAATTTAATAAATTTTTAACTACAAAAAGATTTTCAAATGTTTGCGTTTTTATCGAATTCCTAAAAAAATTGGATATGTATGATAATTTACATTATATTTATAGAATAAATAAAAAAAAAAACATTAAAATTTCAAATATTTATTCAGGTTGGTTGCTTACCTTCATTTTTTCTTCATACAATAAATTGTACCTTTAATTTGTGACACCCTCCTACAAAGTGTACCAACTAGATAACATTATTTTTTATTATGAACCAACCAACCATAAAGTTAAATATAAAAAAAATTTAACTGCCTCAAAACACGACGAATGACAGAAAAAACACATAGTATTGAAAAAAATCAAACCATCATTAATTAAAAAAAAAAAAAAAATTAATAATCATAATAATTAAAGACATATTATTTTACATTATTGTACAAGAAGAATATAGTTGTATTATACTTGTATATTATAATATTTAGTATTTGGATAAATAATTTAAGTTAATTATTTTTACTTTATTCATCAATACTTGATTTTTTTCTATATACGCTATGATAGATTTCTTGATAAAAATGGGTTATTTTTGTATGATATTTTAATTTTTACAACTCGGTAAATGTATTTATTAAGTAGGACATGTAATCGTTACTTAAAATGATCGCAATGTCAACATAAAAAAGAACTATTTAAATTTCACAAAACTAATATCGGTTATACCTGCAGTAGGTACCTTCGTGAAGTAAACAAAATAAAAATATGTTTAACGTGTGCAACCAAGACCGTTTTAAAACAACAATAATAAAATGAAGTTATTGAATTATTTATAATATACAATAATAACTACCTATCAAATCAATTAGAAATACTAAAATATTGTAATTTATTATAATTTTTCACGTTGTTATTACCTAAATTTTATTATTTCTATATTATATTTTTAATTTCATTGTTTATTCCTAAAATAGTATGGGGATTTATATATATTTTTTAATCATTGGAACTATTCAAATAACAGTCTTATACATTTAATTTGAATAATATCTTGTTGATTGTTATACATTATTATTTCATTGAGTAATTAAAATAATGGTTACAATAAAAGTAGAAACTTTCCATTAAATTAATATGTTGTTATCATTATAATTGAATGTACTTGTTGAAATTTATTTTATAGGTGTTTAATTACATTGATAAGTAAAGATAAAAATTTTAATACACAAATTATATTATAATACCCACCTACTTAGGAACTTATTAAAACAAGACATAATAATTTTGGTAATATAAACATAGCATGTTCTGTATACAATTATAGTTAATTTTTCAATGATAATAAATAATGGTATTAATTTTAATAATGAAAGACAATAATGTTTGAATTGGATTACAAAAACTAAATAATAAAATAAATTATCATTCGTCATAGTTAGTAACTGTTGTGGCGAGGAAACAAATTAATATTATATTGAATATTTTACACTTTGGGATATGTTTTGTATAAGCATATATGAAGAACATATGGTTTGATGTGTGAGGCATTTAAGTAGTACGTGGTTTTAGTTCCATAACTTACTGCCCGAGGGATGGCAATGAATATTAGAGGGAACATTTAGATTGAGATGATTGGCAAGAGCTGTAAATGTATTATGCTCGAGTCTAATCCATGTGAATGTAAACATATGGTATTTGGGTCAATTAGAATTTGAAAACCAAGTATTCCCCAAGTATTATAATTATCTGTGTCTATTTGTAAATAAATACAGAATTATTTAATATTGATATAAATGATGGTGAACTAAAGTAATCCTGTTATATTATTAATTTAAAACGTCGGTACCTAATAGATATTTCGTGCAATAACGTTGATCAATTTTGGACGCGTGCATTTTAAATAGTATTCCATAAATATTAATTCAAATTGTTGAAGATAGTTAAATTATTTTTATTATAACACGAAATAAATTATTAAATTCCATTTTTATTTATTTTAAAATGATTGATAGATCATATTATTCTCAACTTGTTTTTAATAATATTAAATTTATCATATTCACTTTAACTTATACTTTAACTGAAAGGTATAAGAAAACAAATTGAATATAAAATTCATTTAAAATTTTAAAGTATTTAAGTTTAAAGTGCTATCTTCAAAAGGTATCTCAGACGCCTAGACGCCTAGTATACATAAATTATATGGTAAATAGATACGTGTCTAAAAAATAATATGCGTAAGTTTCAATAGGTACCTAGCTAATATTCAATAATAATTTCAATATAATGTTAAAACGACGGACGTTCGTTTCCATATATCTTTCAATATTAAATACAATAGCTTTTTTAATAGAGTGTCGTTATCGTCTAAACGATTATACCTACGATTATACTTAAATTTAATTTTCAAAAATGTACAATTTTATTGTATTGTTTACAGTGTTATTATTTTTAGAAATATCAATTGTACACACAGTTTATTTTCCCCAGAATCACACGACGAGTTATGGGAAAAAATTGGCAAATTACAATATGTGTCTACTCTACTGCCATTAGTAAGTGTACATTTCAAAAATGCTTGTAGACGCCCAGTAGAATGTTACACATAGATGCATTAAGGCCAATAGCGTTCGCATGGGTCAATGACTCTAAGGTAGACCATTTAATTTCGAAAAATGTTTAGACATATTCTATGTAGTATCTCTTTGTTAAGTTAGATTGTCTATTATTAGATTTAAAAGTATTTATTTTATATATTTTTAGAGGTACATATAGTCAATTAGAACACAATATAAATTTTAAAATTTTAAAATATGATCTCGAGTCTAATATAATATTAATCATTAAGTATATTATATAAAATTAAGAATAGTTAAATTTTATATTTAAATAATAAAGTAAGTATCTACACTATTCCTTAAAATGTAGTTAATTTAGTATAATATTATATAGGTACCCACTACATATTTTACATTATAGATTTAATTTTTTAGTTCTTTATATAATGTAACAATAAAATCTATAAATCAGTTAGTAAAAAATAAAGCGACGACCAGTTTTATGTAAACTTAATTGTTATAAAAAAAATTTTTGTTAGATGGATAAGAATTAGTTATGATTAATGTTTATTTGACTAAATTACTAAACTTGAGAGTTAAGTGTAAAGTGGAAAGGCGCAGCGCAAACATCTAAGTATAAAGGAAATATAAACTTCGATTCATCATTGTTTGACTAGTGAACGAAAATAGGACAGATAAACCACAACTAAGTTAGGATAGTCATTGTTTAGGTACACTCTAAAATTAGTTACCTTTCAATGAAGATTTTTCAAAATGAGTTTCGGTCGTGGGAGTTTATGTTAAAACTATCTATTATCAAGCATATGTACACTATTATGACGTAATCATAGGGGAGTTCAATTCATAGTAATATTTCATGTGGTGCAAATGGATTTTCCTGGAGAATACAATGATTGGTACCACAACAATGAATAAATATTACATATATATACATAATACATATACATTATTATTGATGTAGATACACTTGGTTGTCATTACACAATCCATTTGTTTAGCCAAAGACTTTTGACATAAAATATTTTTTAATTTTTAGAAAATTAAAATTGAAAGCTTTATAGAATTTATTTATATCAATGACACACAGTATTTTATGTACTGTTTATTGATAAAATATTTCACGAACAGCATGTTTTTCAAAATCATTTTACGAATAATTATTTGAATTAAATAGTTAGGTATTAATGCTCTTGCTATACTCGGGTTTCCACGACTCATGTATTTTATGAACATATGCTATTAACTGAACACCATGTAGTTGGAACGAACGGATAATTTGTACGGCTATTCGATACCTATTGGGTATTCGTTATTCACCACTTCCCCGAGTATCGTCGGTAAAGTGACAAGAATCAAATAACTATCGTATTATACATGCATCAAATAATATGTGAGTAATGGAAATGGTCTATTTCGCTATTCGTGTGATATATATATTGATAAAAGGTGATTTGTGGGATATTGTAAATTCAGTAAATTATATTTAACTAGTTTTTGTTGGTTGATTTGTTTTTTTTTTTTTTCGTGAATTAAAACTAGTTTTGAGAATAATTATTCAAAATATAAATATTAAATGCTACTGACGCCAAAATATTTTAAAACTATATTCTAAACTCAATGATTTACATTAACTTCCTTTTGATAGTATAATATATTACATTGACATGCATCAATATGAGCGACGTAAAATTAATACTCAAAAACGAGTTCTTGTTTCCTCTCTATAATATTATATTGTTGTGGTTATTTATAAAAAAAGTTTTTTAATTTATCAGATGACAATTTTTCATTATTAAGTCAAACACAAATGTAAAACTTATTTATCGGTAAAATGTATTATTGGAAATATATTACCTTATAACACATTGTTATGTTTAGATTGCATTCAACTTAGTTTAAACCAAATATTTAAATTGTATAGTAATAAATTATATATTAACTATTATTATGATTATATGAATAAGATATAATACAACTATTTAGTGTGAAGATAAGATACTTATCATTCGTCAATATTTGAGAAAGTAATTATTGAATTTTAAAATTTGTATTTCACTAATAATTTTTTATCCAAAATAAAAGTTTAGGTGTGTGCTTACTAAATATGTTTTACTATTTATAATATTTTCCGCGTAAAAAAAAGTTCTCGTGTAAAGCTAGCACAGCTAATGTATAACCTGTATCTTGACGTGGGTGTAAGGCAGACCTAGTATCGTGGGTCGAAATTATTCCTTTACTCTTTTGCCCCTAATTTCGAGTATCAACCATGTCTGGGTGAAAATAAGTTTGGGTGTACCTACCCTCTCCGGTACTACATGTCTGGCGTTTTCATGACAATAAAAAGTAAAAGTTGAAAGCTGATAATGAGCGTTTAGTTATCAGTTAGGAAATTTACCTGCAATTGTGTCTAAAATTACTTTTTTATTTACTAATTGCGCTCTAAACATTTTTAGGGTCGATAGACCAGTTATACTCTATACATTATTTTAAGGTCGATAGACCAATTGCGCTCAAAACATTTTATAATGCCTAAAAAAAAATGTATTAGTTAGTTAAAATTATTACATAATAAATAAAAACACTACAATTTTTTTATGAGTATTAATACATATTATAATATAATATAATATAAATAAATAAATATTGTTTTTTCGCATTTTACAAGTTATGTTTTTGATTGTCAATAATTCAAAAATAAATACTAGTTACATTAAATTATAATAAATTTCATAAATTTCCGATAATACGGTTATAAAATATATTATACCCGATAGCTTTAACCAACAATCAGTTGATCAATAAATAAGTTTTAATTATCATGCATTTTAGTATGTGCTATACAAATTTAATTGACATACTAATCCTAAAATATAAGGAGCACAATTGATCCATGTCCCATCAAATACACATCCATACAATGATCTAAGGAAAAATTGGTTTAACCTTAATAATAATAATATAAATATTATTATTTTAATTATCTACATAAATTAACAATATTAATATGAATACTAATGTGTATGAAAATAATCTAATATTGAAAAAGTATTTATAAATATCAATTATTTTTAAAGTTTTTATATAGGTAATACATTATATTATCTACAGAGTACATTTTTTATATACATTTTAGAGAACGTAAGTACATAGTTTCAATACAATTTCATATAACAATTTACAACTAATACGAGTACTTTAAAACGAATACATGCATAAGTCCCAAAAGTATTACTTATATTATTCAACAGTAAAATATTCAGTGATATACTCTAGGTTTATTGAGTATAGCTGTTCAATACACGCTAACTACTATTCATCTGCCTAATCAATATATAATCATGTTTATGGTACTCATTAGTACTTTAAGGATACTTAGTATAACTATAATTATTATATTATACAGAAATAATTACAAAATAAATGTAATTTAATAAAGTGTAATACAACATTCAGACCATTCAGTAGTTGTTAATCATCAACTAAGACAATATGTACTTATATTTAATTTTACTTATGTACCTATACATAATATAATTAATATGAATGTTGTGTAAGTTTAATACAGTTTATCTGCTTTTATATAGCCGCTTATAACACGTGTATGTACCAAATAATAAAAAGTAATAACAGTAACAAGTAATAACTTATAAGTAAAATTGTAAATTAAACTAATTAATTTCAAGTTTTTTGATTTTTTTTAATTTACAAATCTAGTATATATTATTTTGATTAATTTAATGTACTATTATATTTATTCAAAGAATAAGAAAATAATATTGCAATTTCTAGCCAAAAGGAACGGCTTCGTGGAAATAATTCCAATATTTTCAACAAAATGATATTACGATAAATGGTCGCATGTAGAGAAACAGCCAAAACATTCGATGAATCCTTCGTCGATCCATCAAATAATAATAGTATATATAGTACAGGTATTCGAAGATTTCGAACAATGTTATCACATCAACTAAGCGTCTAGTAAACATGTCACTTCAAAGCCACTAAAAAATATGAGTGACCTAGTTACCCACAATCTATCGATCTTTAATTTTACTCAAGTGCCAGTGGCAGAGCGATCGTTTAGCTGGGTAAAATTTAGGTATTGAAAAATCGAGCGATACGGAACATAGTTACTTTGCTACGGAGAACAGTTGCCAAGAAACAATAATGGTCGTCAACAGCAGACGTTTTGTTCGCGTATAGCCTCCTCTATTAGTATGTTGGTTTTTTAATGAGAGCAACAAGTTGTTAAGACCCTGGGTATTTAGTCGTCGACACAAAGTTTTCCGATTAGCCGTTCCCTAGTAGTTTACGTTGTATTTTATGAGAAAAGTCTATAACTATAATAGAACTATTATAATAGTGGTACCAGAGGCGGATCCAGGGGGGGACGATTGGGGTGATTGCCCCCTACCGTACTATCAAAAAAAAAGTTTGAAGTCCCTGATTTTAGTTTTTGACGTAATTATACTTCAAGGGTAACAACATTTTAGTGATATATTTTCTTTATTACTATAACTATAAAAAGTGTTTTTTTTTTATTCTGTACGAGACTGTGGAAAGTAACATATGTATGTACCCAAATAAATACTTTATCAAAATTAATGAGTGCACTTTAAAAATCGCCCCCCCTCCCTGTTATCTTGGTTTTGATTCGCTCCTGTGTGATACCCACGTTATATTATTGACGAATAAATACATTTTTTTTTTCATATCATGAATTATTGTTAGCAGCGTCAACGGATATTAATGTCTTTATTTACCATACTAATTATCTTACGACGATAACGTATTCGATTAAATACTTAAAGTACTATATATTTTAACATTTACTATGGTTTTTATATTGTACTTGCTTCGGCAATACATATATTAAAATTGGAACGATACAGAGAAGATTAACATTAATATGGTTTTTATATTATATATAGTTGTAATAGCCGTGCATTTTTCAAATACGTTATCTCATTTACAAAATGCGTTCACTGGATGACCACGTCGGATCAACGATGTTTAAACTAGCCAAGGTTAAACACCGGTTATTCGTACCTGGGTAAAACGTTCCGGTGTGGTAAATTCCTACGTCCGAGGCTACACAATATACATGGAATATTATGAATTGAATCTGACGGCGTGTGTACCACTTCGTGGAATAGTTTGACACAGTGACACCGCGAGCCGTCTCGTCGAACTTAGGCCACTACCAGAACTGCCAGAATTACGGTGACAGATTTGACTGACGTTTCACACAATCGCCTACCTTCGTCGTTTCCAAATTGCGTCCATTAGTATAATGACGTATTGCATTGCGTAGGATAAATATCGGAAATACTTCGCAATGTGCATCGCAGCGACCAAACCATGTACGAAATTTAGTTCGAGTGATCCGATACATCACTGTGTATTGAACACACTGTTACGCGGGTAACGACAATATGCACTATTCTGTCTATGTCGTATATATATATACAACACGATGCATGATTATTATGTACGAGTGTGTTTGCCGACCGGTCAACGATAACACCTCACTAATCTCACAGTCGGTTGCTCGGTCGCGTTCGTTCATAAGTGATAACACACTCGGCGGATTATAATAATGTACATCGCGTGCACACACACACACACACCGTATGGCGAAATTACCGTGAAATAAAGTACATTATCATTGATGGAATGATGAAGCCTTCGATCGGAAGGTAACATCACTTGTCCATCCCTTTGTGCGTTGTACGCGGTTACCGTATAGTGCATACACATGCGGCTCTTTGGATAATTATCAATCGAGATCCGTAAAATCTATTAATATATCTGCGTTATTATAGTGACAAATAAAGTTTTTTTATATTTTCTAAATTCAAGACGTATTATTATGTTTTTATTGCCCATCATTTTCTCAACGAAATAATAATACTAACTTTATTTTAATATATTATGTACTAATAAAGTAACAAATTATACACCAAAATTAAAAAAAAAAGGTTGTTCAAACCTGTGCGGCTCCCTGGATATCATAGTTTTGTAACTTTTTGAAAAAATGACTCTTTCCTACGAAAAGGTTCCCGACCCCTGTCTACAGCCAGGGGTACAACCGAGTACGGCACGTGGGGACTGGTCCATTGTAATCGCGACGTCCCTCAGCTACGTCCGAAAAATTGATACGGATACCTTTATATCGCCATAGTAAACCTGTTATCGTTGTTGTTCACGATCACGAATCGATATTTAAAATTATATTTATGAAATACTTACGATTAAATAACAATAATAATATTATGTACGTAGTCGGTGATTTTTTTTTTTTTTTATCGATTTCGCTTCACAGAGACGATGTTTTCTTATACGCCTCAGTCGTACGAGTTAAACGATAACATATAATATAATATACCTATGCATGTCTTCTATTGCTCGAAACTTGAACGTCGTTATGCGTTGAAATTATGTTGTCGTATCGTGTAAATCGACTTTTCGTTTATTCATCAGTTATTACATTCATAAGATGCACTGTGGCGTTGTCACGATAAGCCACACCGTTTTATTTAATAGTTTACTTCGAATATTCGTGTTCGAGTACGTAATATGTCCAATCAGTCGCAAAAAACGAAAGCCCGGATTTATTTTTGAACGATGAAAGAGACTTACGAAGAGAAGAGACTGTCGTGCGTATCGTCGTTGGCTACAAACGAGTTGTGTCCCAAATACTGAATTGCGTCTTCAGTTTTTTTCGGATTACACCCAAGTTTGGTCTAACTAATATAAACAAATATTATAAATAACTACACAAATAATTTTAATAATATTACATACCAGGCAAAAATGTATATAAAACAATTTTCATAAATTCACATTGGGAAATTTGTCTATTACAATATTAAAGGTATGTTATACATTATATTTTACACAAAAAATGAGAAATTCGTTATATTATTGTAGTAAAAATATTAACTTAACCTAAAAATAATCAATGTGATTTCATCTAATTAATATAAATAAAGAGTAAAAATAACTACATATATAATTTTAATAATATTACATATTAGGCAAACATTTAAAAGATACCATTTTTATACATTTTGTACATATTTTATTCTTGTGTAAGTACACGACTTATGTAGAACTTCATAAAATAGTTGGAACACAATTCGTGTACCTCACTTTTATCATTGGGACAGAACTCGTTGATTGCGACACTTTTAATTCCTCGACATTCTTTGACGAATAATATTATCACGTTCTCGATATACAACGGAAGAGCTTATTGACTCGTGAAAATCTTATTTATATTAGTTGAGTATTAGAATTGTTAAAACAATTTGTAATTGTGTGCGTAAATGAAATTTATAATTTAAGAACTGTCGTTTTCAGGAGAAATTATTAAACAAAATTTGTTATATTATATCGTACTTAAATTTATCGCGCGTTTTAAACAAAGTCAAATAATACTTACTCGCTAAAATCAGTGACACAACTATTTATTGTTACCCTTAACTGAAAATAATGCTTGTGATTAATTATTATTAAATATTTTTAAGTTATTGTAATCTCTAACTATAGTAGTAGTAGTGAAAGTTTTAATTTAAAAACAAAAAAAAAAATGTAAGTAAAAACTAATAATTATAAAAACTTAATCATAATGATCAAAATATTAAAGACGAGCACTTGTAGCTTATTTCAAAATAAGTTCAATCTGATCAAGACGCAACATATATACAACTAACAAAAACTATTTACGATTTATCGATTTTGAAATAAATGGGTAAAACAATTTCAGTAAAAGTTCTTATAGAGGTCAAAAGTAATGCTCCATAAAAAGTAAATCGGTCATATTCTTCCTATTTTTTATTTTATGTTTGCACTTTCATCACAGTATATACCAAAATTTTCCATATTTTTTTTTTGTAAAAATAAAACTTCAAGCAAATATGTTTCTGGTACCAATAAAAATATATTGTGTATATCTAACCCATAAAGGTATGTAATAACTTTGAATTTGAATAGACAACTATATTAAATGGGGCACTTGAGGCGGGGGCATTAAATTTAAACGAGATTAATTATGCGTCTTGCTATTTTAGTAATGATTAAGTACCTGGAGTTATTATTTGCTTTCCTGCATATAGGTACTCAGAAAAACTTACTATGAGAAAATTTAGATTTCACATTATTTTATTTCAAATACATCTAAACAAATTTTTATTTTTATTTAGTTATTTTTTGATATTATGATATACAGTCAATAAATATTATATTAAACTATTATTAATAATAATATAATTGTTTTTTTACTTTTACAATTTTAGTCATATTTATCTCATACTTACTTTGATTTTCAATTTATAAATAATAAAGTTAGTTGGCCATATTGAAAACAATTAATTAAACATAATTTTTTTTCGACACTTTACAGTAGAATAATCATTATTAATAACGCTCCTGTTAATTTATAAAGAAGCATTACTAAATAACTAACTAAATTCTCGTCCAAAAGTAAAATGCTATCAGAAGAAAACTATAATTTTCTTAGTTATGTATTTATAATATACCCATGGGTATTGTGTTTGTGTATCGAAATAAATAATTATACGAATCTGTTATGTATTTAATTTATATAATTAAATATTTATTTTACATTTTGATTAATTAATTTAAATATACGCAGCAAATAATCTGCAAGTATGTATTTTCTGAAAAAATATATACCTAAATAAACATTTTCATGAAAAATTATAACCAAGTTTTCTTTTAGATACAGTTAAATGTACCTAAATGAAAGTATTGTTATTTATTAACATATTTTTTATTATTATTTTTTACACAGAATATAATCAATATAATACTATTGTTTTTATAAATCTGTATCCAAAATTTTATATTATTTTCTACTCTTTCGATAACGTGCGACTTCATTGATAAAAATATGCACTCGCTATACAAGCCTTTCAATATGATAGTCAAAGGTTCGGGACTTTAAAACCAAGAAACTTTTTACTTTGCAATGATCAAAACTGACAACGTTAGAGTAAAACACTTTCGTGGTTTAATTATAAAATGTTTTCAACAAAACGTACCCCACGTTTTACGAGTTGCCCGTTTTAACATAATATTATCAATATTAACTTTAGAACAATATACCTACGCTAGATATAATTATACAACAAAGAAAATAGTTTACTCCCGAATAAACTGAACAATTATAAATAGTTCGTTATTCACAAGTTATTAAGCTAATAAAATATGTTCAATATTTAATATTATAGGTTTTATGTATTATTTATATTAACTATATGACTACTTTGTTAAAATTACTAATTCCCAGTATTAATAACACTTAAAATGTACCCAATAGTCACTCAATTATAATATGATGTTTATGCATATTACATTTTTAACTTCAATTTCACTAAAGGTTAGTTAAAAATATAAAATACGTACACGCTATGCGTAGTTAATTGAACACAGTTAGATCAACAAAAACATATTATATTATCATGGTGAATATTTTACTCACGCATTTGTTGTTATTTCACAAAATATTATACAGATAAATTAACATAGAGCTAATATTATGGTATACTTAAATCTTTGTTCGGGGCTTATGTAATAAAATATATATATATTGTACGGAATATCTTTTTAAAAATATGGCAGTGTATGTTTTAAAGTTTGAAAATAATTACTCTATTAGTATCAATATTATACATTTTAAAAAATATTCTTAGTTGTTCGTTTTTTTTTTTTTATTATTTTATTACATTTAACAATTTTTATATGGCTAATATGATACAAATGCGTTAGGTGCAAAATACCTATGAAAATGATCTTTACTTACATTAAATTTAACTCACTGGCTCACTGCAAATAATGCTAAATTTATAGAAAACCAGATTTTCTTTTTAATGTCCAAATTATACAAATTACGTAAAATGAAAAAAAAATACTTAAACATAATATTGTGTATTGGATATTGTACAGTAAACTTAAGTATTTCCATTCAAAAACAGTACTCTGGCCGTACGATATTCGGTTAGGTTAGGTGGTTCTGATTGCATTTTATAGATACTTTACTGGTGGATGAGAAAATTCTTTGGCATCTATTCGTGGCATTGTTTCAACGATATGCTTGTACGTAATCGTCGCTCTTTTTTTTTACACCTTAAACTTTTTTTGTTAAACATGTGCCTAATCTAAATTCAGTCGTATCCAAAACTTAAGTGAATTTACGTCATTATACGCACATGGTAACAATATCCTAGAAAAATGGCCTTTACATAAACGGTAAGTTTACATAAAGTGCACCTTGGTAATACCAATTTGTATAACATTATTTATAGACACGTTGTTATAATTTTTTTCTTATTAAAAATTCATATCAACTTTATAAATACTTATTTTTAGTTCAGAGAACAATTTTTAAAATTGTAAGAGATTTGTACAAAAAAAAAAATATATTAAAATTAATTTTTAATCTTAAAATTGTAGGTACCATAATATTTTTTGTATTATAATAATAATTTTGTTATTCCTTAAACAGTTGTATATTATTTAGAAACATATTATGATAGTAAAAAAACATTTGTTTATAAATGCACATTATACCAGTACATTTTTTTTTACATTTTAATATTAATCCTTAATTTTTTTTTTTAATCGTAATATTATTCTGTTTTTATAACATCTACATCCTGGACAGTCGTACAGTCTTAATAATTTATTTTTTTCAATGGACATAAACATTTATTAAAAATCATAATGCATATTATATAATTGCAATACTTGAAAAAATATAAGACTTATATTATTATTTATTATAAACTTATACGTGTATAAATATAAAATAATATAAAAATAAATCATATTCTATTTTATTATGTACTATCATATTATGGTATTTAGAATTAATTTAATTTAATTAGACTCAATTAAAGAAAAACTAATGTTATCAATGAAAAGTATAAGCTATTTAGTAATATTTGTTTAAATATATAATACAAATGAAGTATTTTGCATTAAATTAAGTTTTCGTATAATTTATCGAAAAGTTGTTTAACTGCATAGAATTGGTTAAATTTTCAAGACATATGATATTTCTAACAATAAATACCAAAAATAGTTATATAGATATAGGTATATCACAAAGTGTTATCTAAGCATCGTAAAGTTTGTAAAAGTATTTAAGTTAGGTATGCTATAAAAAAAGTGTTTCCCTTTAACATCTTGAACATCATTTTCAGATAGTTTTAAATTGAACAATTTATCAGATGAAAATGTTTGCGAACTCCAAGTGAGAATTATCTATACATATTATCGTTATTTATTTTGTATCACACACGACATTGAATCTCCAAAATTAAAATCAAAAGTAATTTGATCGTTTTCGATTTTATGTAACCTAAAGCCAAAGGATTAATAGTATGTTTAACGTATCCCTATGAATTTATTTATATTTTTTTTTAATTAATTCGATTTCATTAATTCAATAATACAACATAAAGTTTCATATAACGCTGTCTTATTACTCATGTTGGTAAATATTTTGAATATTATTTAATTTAAAAAACTTTGATTTATTACAATGTTTTTTTGTAAATCGAAAAAAATATTTATCTACTTAATCTTACACTTCTAATGAATAAAATAACCACATTTTACCGTTACATTATAGAAAAAAAAATATAAGTTAAACTATAAATTGGTTTTTATATACATAGTTACATTTTCACTTTAATATATTTTTTATCGATCGAATAATAATAATAAAAATATAAACCTTGTAACTCACAGAATTAGGTAAATAGCAATTGTATATAATATACAATTGGGAAACACGATTTTTTTTTTTTAGGGGGGGTTAACGGAGTTTCGTGGTAAGTGACTATTTGTGTTGTACGGTTTTTTCGGTAGTAAAACTGTTATTACAAATAAAATTAGTTTTTTGCTTGCAATAAAATTATTTTCTATTCGTTGATATTTAATACTCTATAGGTTACCAATACAACTATATATATATATATATAATTCTTCTGTATGTATGTATGTCACTGAGCTTCTCCTGAACGGCTGGACTATTTTTGATGACATTTTTTTGTAAATATTTGAGTCCCTGAATGATTTAAATTCAAAATATAACCCAGTAGGTGGCGCTGCAATTGGGTTTCAGGAAGTTTTGAAATGCGTATATCTTAAGTAACACATAAATAAATATTAGATGTCAATGATCTCGAGAATAACTCATCCGACTGTCTTGTGTTTTTTTTTAATGAAAGAACACACTGTTGAGTAGATTTTCAGCATAGTTTTAAAGACCCAACACTTGTTCACCGAATATAGAGCGATAAAATATGAATATATCAGTATCTTTATAATATGTTCAAGAAAATAAAATTTTAATTTAATATAAAAATTAACGATTTTCCAGTTAGGTTACACTAAAACGGACATACAACAATGTAGTATCGCGCATTCGCTCAGACGGAAAAGGACTTAATCGCATTCCCGAGTTTATAAGTTAATTAAAAATCAAGTTATTAATTTTTAAAATAATCGGATATGCACATAAAGGTATAAAAGAAACGCCGTGTTTGTGAACAACGAGTATAAATAACGAATTTAACAAAGTTTGAACCACAAAAGAGTGGTAATTTTAATGAGCAACCAAGTGTACGAGGATAACTATTATGTTGCTGGCTCCCGCGTAAGCTCAGAAAACAATTTGTGTATTTATGCCACCGATCATAAAAACGAATAATTTAGTTTACAAAGAAATATTAGAAAATCTATGGAAACTTTGAAGTATACTTTTAAAATAATATTTATTCTGACACCGGCCACCCAAGCGAAAAATAAACTTAAAACAATTATGCATTAAATGGTTTAATAAATACAATTGCACAAGTAACTGCGGGCAGGATAGATATGTAAAGTCGAATGTCAAAAATATAATCTATACATCAAATCAAAAAAACCAAAATAATTACAAATTTTGGATACGTTAAATGTTGCCATATTTAACACGTATGCATTTTGTATGGACAACCAAATGCACGGCCGCGTAGGCAGATGGAAAAATATAAATTAAAAGGAATAAATTATAAAATAACTGATTGAAAAAAATCTTCATACATTTTGTTTTAAATAAATTTTGTTTTGTCATAAATTATTTCTTGAAAACTTTTAGGGTGACTCCTAGGTACCGACACCAAGAACCTAATTTACATATTATATGTAATACATTTTTTAATTAGCATAATATTCCCAATTATATAATAACATTACCAATAATTCTTTCAAAAACAAGAACTATGTTAGATTTAAAATCAAAAAAAAAAAAAAATAGTATTTTCATGATACGTAAAATACCACTCACTTATCGTTTACCAAAGTCGACTGCGACTAAATCTAAATTTGTCTTGGCTTGTATTAAAATAACGCAGAAGAGCAACCTTTTAAAATAATTCATTTTTCATTTTTTTTATTAACTCGTTATACTTACCGTAAAATATATTTAGTGATAAAACTATCGACTAAAAATATCAGTACAGCTTGTAACAAATTATTAACGGATCAGATAGTGGAAAAAACTCAGATTAAGAAATAATGGTTTAGTGTACCATCTGTATGCAGATAATAATTATAGTGCAACAAATGTAAAACGTCAAAATGTTGGTTGATCGTTATTAAATCTGAAAAAAATATTGTCAAAAATGTAGGACAGATACGAAAAAAAAACAATGCTTCAAAGTTTTTCTTGTTAAATTGTTTTTTTGTTTTAAATTGAGATGTTTGTAAAATAACATTGCATACAATACATTTCAATAATAGTTATTGATAAATTTAAATATAATAATAATAACAAACTAAAATGTAATTATTGTTTCTTATTTTGACATTAAATATAATTTTTATTTTTAGTTAAATAAAATATTTAATTTCATCGTAAATATTTAACAAATGCATAGAATTATTTTATTTTTTTAAATATCTAATTTATAACTATTCAGACTTTCTTTATTTAATATCAAAAAATATTAGTATTTATTATTTTATACATATATCTACGCATTACTTATTACATGTTTATAATTTATTATTATGTTTAGTAAGATGATAATAATTATTTTCAACCCAAACGACCAAATAAATTTTAAATAACTATAAATATTTTAATAAAACAAGAAGTTTATTATGCAATATATATGGTGACGGATGTACCTCGTCATTGGTAAGATCGCTGTTGTGGAGTTGTTAAATTTAAATTGCTACGAGTATAAAAATAGCTTGAAGTAAATTGTATAAATTTGAAAAATTTTTTAAGTTAAGAAAATAATAATATATGCAGTAACGTAAAATTTTCAAATCTCTACGAATAATATTTTTTGAATAAACAAAACAACAACAAAATTATTAGAATATACAAATCAGAATTTAATTATTTATTATTGTATATTTTCATAATTTGTTTTTTTCAATTATCACGGGTATGTACTTTGAATTTTTACTTTTATTTTTCCCTCTTATACAAATAGCTCAATTTTCCAAACTCACTCTTATATTTTAAGACTGGTGCAATTTTAAAAGTGTGTTAGATTACAAAAATAATAAAAACAACATACACGTCATTATAAAAAAACCAATACATGAATTTCTTTACCCAGAATCTACAACGCGTGTAATTACCTACTCATATTAATTTATATATTTTCATATATGACCGAATGTTGAGAAACTAGATACCTAACAAAACTTTATAATAAAACAGATGTCGCTTAAAAAAAAATCAATGTAAAAGCTGAAAATTTTAAAACACTTCAAAAGTTGTCATTTGTATACTTTTGAAGAGCCATTGTAGACGTCAACAATAAGTACACAAGTTGAGTTTGAGTCACAATTTACTTGTTTTTTGATTAGATTTCTGTTCATTACTGAAATATAAAAAAATATATATTTTTTCTTATTATTGAACATTGTCAATGTAATATCTTATGAATATTTAATTTTCTTATTATTTATTTAGCTTTTAATCATCGTTTATAGCTATAAAAATGTTGTGTACATAGCGATTAATTGATGGTTAGTTTGATGTTCAACGCCCAATTTGATTAACCATTTAATAATATAAATAAGTAATCAATTAATGTAGAATGTAAGATTTTTATAAACATCCAACTAATGACTAAAAAATTCTGAATATCATAATAATAAAGATTCATGTTTATTATTATTTGTATTTTGATAAAAAAAAATGTACGGATAGAACTTTATTGATACAGTAATAGCCAAATTCTATTAAATTTAATTATTTTTAATTGAATTTAATAAAAAAAATAATAAACAATAAAATATAATCTACATTGATAATATTATAGTATAAATTATTTACTTTACACAGTATACATTACATACATTGCATAATAATTTTTTGATAAAATAATGTTTTCCCAGTACAAATATAATATATTTATAGACCTTGTTCATGTTACTGTTCAATAGAATTAATATTTATCGTATATAAAAATGTATTAACTATTTAAATATTATACGCCAAAATAAGGGGTTTTAATTTTAAAAAGAGCTGATTGTGGTAAAAATCATCACATTTTAAGCATAGGTACGAGTATCTCTAAAAACGTTTGAAAGTGATTCGTACTTATCCAGAGTTAGGTAAACGCATTTAAAGAATATAAATTTAAACTCAATTGTCTCTAGTAATTACTTTAAATTATTATACATAACTTATTATATCAGATTTGCCGTTAAAAAACAGTTTAATAAGTGTTAAGAACTCGGTACTATTTTATATTTTTTTTACTCACTTTCAATCGATAAATGTATTAATTATATTTAAAATATTGTTACAATAAGGCTGTTATTCCTAATTTAATATGAACAACTATAAAAAATAAAAAAAGTATCAAAATAATTATTTAAACTTAAAATTGCGAAATAGTTAATTTTGTTACCGATAGATCGCACCGTTTTCTACTTCACAATGTAAACAAAACAAATGAACTTTTTAGTTCTAAACTTTTTAGAATGTCTACAAAATGATGATCATTTTTTTTTACATATGATAATTCATTATTTCGATATGAATGTAATATTATATTCCTAATATTGAAATAACCAATCTGTCTTTTTAAAACTGTTATACATTTAGTATTTGAGTATAATAATACAATTTCGTTTCTTCTAAAGTAAGCAAAGCTTGGATGTTCAATTGTAAGATTCTGTAATTTATATTTTTCCGATTGTTGATGGTTTTCAGTTAATTTTATAACCATCATATTATTACGTCTATCAAAATAAACCTATTGATCAAATTTTTTAATTTTTTACTTTTTCTTCTATTCTAATTTGAATTTAAATGTTATGAGTGAGATAATTTGCAAAAGGTTTTTAAATAGCCGTTGATTAAACTATCTATTTAAGGTATAATTTTTTTTTTTTTAATAACATTACAAAAACAATTTAATTTTTTCAAGTAAATTTATCCAAAAATTTAACGTAGAAACTTTCAACAATTTCTACCGTAAACCAGATTTTATTTTTTTTATTTATATATAAAATTCACTTTAACCTTATCAACAATTTTTTTCTTTATAGTATTCATGTATATATATATATAGTTATTATTTATGAATAATGATGTTTTTATTCACGTTTAACTTTAGAATATTACGTTAGAAATTGTATTTTTTAGATTCTGAGTGGAGCGATGAATGCATTCGTTATAAAATGACGAATACGTAGTTTTTTGTGGATGAAAAATACTCGGATTTTTAATTTTATCTATTGAGGATAGTTTTTGGTAACAAATTAGATAATGTTGTACTTTTCAGGGAATAATATAAAATATTTGCACACTAAAAGTGTAGTGTAGTGTAAAATCAACTACAGATAGATCAAATTATAAAGGTTCCAAACAAAAGTTATCAGTTCTTTGAATGTTAGAAATTAACAATATCTATACGTATAATACAACACACAGTCCTGCAAGAAAATGAGTGAAATATGATGTATGCATAAAATCATGTAACTATGTTCCGCTTTAGCGAGTGCTTGTAAATTATAAACAGCAAAAACAAAAATGGTTTTAAATATTCATAAAATAATGGCGCATTGTAATCTAGGTATTTAAAGATAAATAAAAAAATAACAGAGGTTTATATCTGTAAGACACTAAGACTCTATGTAAAAAGTCGCCTTGCCTACAATACAAAATATACATAGTCGTTTATACTTTAATTATATTTATTGTAAAATACATAAATACTACAATACAATTTATTGTTTAATATTATTGCATGATAATATTTTCAAAGAAAGTAAAATTATTTGTCGTATTAGTTAATAATCAGTCGATTGATAATAATTTAATGTATATTTTTTTTATGAATTAAACAATTTAATTATACAATAAATTATAATATTTTATAATTTTGAAATAAAAAAAGGATTTTTACCTATGATATTATCTATTATTTATGTTTAATATCTTACATTGCAAATACCAGATTTTAGAACAATCATTTCGTTGTAATAGTAGATCACGGTACTACGAAGGACCAAAGTACATGAGTATTTAAATTAAAAAACAATGAGTTTTAATTGTAAATAGTTGAACTCTTCATTATGATTTAAACGGAACTTTATTGTATCTACCTGATTAATTAGCAGTTTATAACTTCAGAAACTAGAATGTTTATAAAAAACAAAACAATTTGATGATGTTTTTTTTAACAATTGATATTTTACAAATAAACGTATAGTAATAAAAACCATATTTATTTATTTATAGTATTACCTGATAAATAAATAAAGCCTGTAAAATACTGAAATAATTACAATCAATATAATTTCATCAGCAGTTCACAGTTTATAAAATATTTATTATATATTTTTATTGTTTTGTTAGTTTGTATGCAATATCAATTAAATCAAATTTTCAAATTTATATTTTAAAAGATTTGAAATAAATAAAGCAAATTATCCTTAAACTGTATTGTCCGTAATGCATACATAGATAGATTATACATAAAACTAAAGTGATGGCCGAGGGAACTACAGTTTGCTGGATTATTTGCAGATAATTGATTACTCGATGTGGTTACGAGCGTATATGTTATTGTGTTGAACCGATGATGGATTAATCGATAGGCTGTCCTCCTACGTGATATTTTTTTTTTTACGAAACTCCAATAGTAACTATTATGGTAATCCATGGTTTCACTGTGTTGATATGCAAAAAAAAAAATTAATTGGAAACATTAAAACAGTTTTAGTGTTTCTCTTCGAGTGTTAGTCATATTTAGAGAACATGCATATTCATAAAGTCTAATAATTATATGTCAATTCATAATACTGTAACTACTAAAAGATAAAAAATATATTTATTTTTATTATATTATACCACAGCATTTCTAATGAATTATTTAATACAAAATAATTGAATTAGACTTTTTATTATTTTGTTTTTAATTTTTTATGGGTAACAACAATTTTACCTATACAGTAGGCATTATTAAAAAAGTATAGTTTTTAGTATCTCAAATTTCCAACGAAACAATCAAAACCTGGAAAAGCTTAAAACAACGTACCTATATAATAATAAGATTATAATATGGTTAATATTATTATTGGAAATTGAACACTGTACATACTATACATACTATATACATACTTAAATTAAATAAACATTTTTAGTAATAATTTTAATTTTGGAGTGGTTATTATTTCTGATATTTTAAGCTCCATCTAAAAACATTTATTACTACGTATTATTTTAATATGTGTGATGTTGTCTTTTTTAGATATGTGATGAATTTAATAAATTAATGCTTAAAATGTTCTATTATCTAACCTCACCGTGAGATAGGTTTAGATTATTGTTTTATTTTAAATTGCAACATTCTTCTTTCTTAAAATAAACACTTTTAATTTTCGATATTAACGTATACCATTATTATTATTCATAAACTTTGTAAAATATTTTGTTATTTAAATAATTTCAGAATAGTGTAATAAATAAAATATTATTTAAAACCATTTAATAATTTTAAATCCAAGAAATGTTTATACTTGAAAGACTTTTTATTAAAATTATATAAGAATTTACACGCTTAGTTTTTTCTAACTACTTTTATTTTTAATTTTAATAGTCTTTTTTATATTTCTTAAAACTTTTAATAAAATACAACTGCACAATTAACGTTTTCTATTTTTATTGTATACATTTATGCAAAATCTATTCAAATTTTTATAAAAAATGTACATACAATTGTCATTGGTTTTTATCACTTCAATGACATAATGTTTTGTCGGCTTATAAATTAAAATACCATATTATGACTACAAAAAATGTTTCTCGAAACGAAAATAATAATAATAATGAACAAATTATAGATCACGTTAAAACAAAAACACTTTGTCTTTTTATATAAGTTGGTTTTTGATTAGAATTAATTTTAGATACAGGTACTAGTAACTTACGAACATTCTAATTTTAATAAATATATTATATATATATTAAAATGTGTGTTCGTCAATAATTTTTCAATGTATAGTTTATTCAATGTGGTATAATATGGTAGCATTTAAATATTTATTTTGAGTAAAAAAAAGTTATTGCATAGTATTTAAGATTTTTATTTTTTAAACTTCTGACACTTTTATTATAAAACAAACAAATACATAAACGAGAGTATAAAAAACCTAAATAAATCGTGATTTTAGTCATAAATGAAATTGTCTATACTATTTATGTAATATTTCGGATTTAGCTATTACTATCCTATCTGACAACCTAAGTACGAGGCCAAAGCGGTGAGGTAGAAGGAAATTGATCTGAAATCCTGGATGGTATAATTCTGACATTCTTTGGCACCTTTCCAGATGTGTACATCATAAATCCAAATGAGTTTCAATAATGACATTAGTATAATACATTACAAATTAACATCTTAAAATTTGAAAATAAAAATAAAATAAGAGTCACATTGGTTATTATGTTCTGTTTGTTGGCTTTAAAATGTGATTGTGTATTCTTAAGATAGCGAGATCACATATGCTTGAATTATCATATGTATCTATATATTTATTAAATATACTCGTAATATTAACTATAGCCTATCCTAAAAGTTATTAAATATATTAACTTATAGTTATAAATTAATTAAATTAAGTCTACGACGTAGACTCTACGTTATAAATTATAAGTAGTCAAAAATATTTAATAAACAATATTTTTAAATCTAAAAGTTGAAAGGTAACTAATATGAAGCAAAATATATTATTTTTAAAGTAAAGTAAATTATTATTTTAATTACTAGGTAGGTCATACACATATTATGAATTGTGCAACTTTAAAATATTTCTAACTAGCCGTCCATTTTTTTTTTTATTTAGCATAGAAGTAAAACTGATCGTGTCTCATTCGTCCATGTTTTAAAATAAGAATCATATACATATATTGTCAATCTTAAGGACCTGTTGTTTGTTAATTTATGATTATTTTGTAAAACAACTAATACGTTTTTCATGCGTAAAGTCACTATTATGTATTAATCGTTATTATGATTGAATATTTTTATGTCATTCACTCATTCCATGTCTTAGATATTTTTTCTATTCTTCGCTGAGTATGTATTATTTAAATTATATAAAAGGATTGATTGCTTTATTGAGTTTTCCAATTACAAATTTTTAGTCAAAAAGAGAGTAAAGTTTTCAAATAGTATGCTTAAAAAAAAACAAGTTAACACAATATACTTAGTTAAATATAACTTACAACATTGATAAATGATTTTATAGTGAAAAATAACCTATTTATACACCATCACATGTATAAATCTCTAAACGAAATTAAATCAAAATCAAGTTGATGACCAAGAAGTAATATCGTATATATTTAATGTATACCTACTATTGATTTAGATCAGATATTATCTGAGGGAATACATTTCCATCAAAAAGTTTGTAATTCAATTATTTTTTGGAGGAAATGAGAAGTGAATCATATTATACAACGCATTTTCCAGGTGGATAGAAGAATTTATACTCGGGTCGAGACTGTTAAAAACCTATTGTCCTCGAAGATATAAAAATATACAGTATTCGATTTTATTATCTAAATAATGATAACATTGTTCGTTTTGAATTAAATTTGGAGAAAAAATATACAAAAACAGTATTATTATAATTTTGAAATATACACATTAATCATTTTTGTAATATTATTAAAAGTAATTTATTAAAAAATAAATTTGTGGTTATCAAAAAATATATATCTTAATATAAACACTATTAAAATAAACCTAAAAAACAGTAAACTAAAAAAAATATTATCAATTAATTATTTATTAAATTAGATTTCTAAAGTAAAAGGTAAACATGTATACCATTAGAGTATATACATTATTTCGGTTTAAATTTAATATAAATTAGTTTTAAAATAAAACGTAATATACAAAAAATGTTTTGTGTGCACGTATTATTATAGTGTCCAGAGTAATTGATCTAAATTAACTACTATATCGGTGTAGAATATTTATAGATTAAAAGATAATCATATACAAATAACTCTGATTTTAAACTTTATTAGATTAATCATGTAATTTTTTTTTTAATTTTAAACAAATTATCTAGAACACGTAAGATTGTATTACAATTACTATTTATAAATTATTAGAATTTTTAATACGTGTCTGCCCATTTAGCAAAAATATAAAAATACTTGAAAAAAAATAATAAATAGGTATTTTAAACAGTTTAGTTTTATAGAAAATAGAATATGATAGTATAGTTCAACATGCAAAAATCACATTTCACATACACCTACATAAATGTAGTATTAAGATATTTAATATTAAAATAATAAAAAATATCATTTTATTGGTAAATTAATTAAAATCTTATAACTAGGTAGATATTAAACATTAATTTCAGTACTAGTAATTACGAATATAAATAATATTGTGATTTAATTTTGTTAATTTCCTATAATAATCATAACCTAACAATATAATTTTATTTTTATCATACCTTTTTATTCTGCATATTTTTTTTCTATTGAATAAATTATGTTCTATAAATAAAAAAAGATCAATAAAATAAGTTTTATGACAAAAGGTATAATAATTGTCTATAAAATAAATAACTTGAAAACACTACACACGACGGGAATGTAGCTAAATTGCCTATATATATCGCCGTTCATTCGATTGTAATATTTTAAAATGTTGTATAAATAATGTGTAGGAAATATTATTGCTACAATATAAACACATATTTATGTGCATAAAATAAATATAAATAGCATAATAATACAGAATATTATATGATAAAATATTTTCACAGTAATAATAATAATAATAAATATTTAATTATATGTAATTAAATTAGAAATAAAAAAGCGGTATATTTAAGATTATATTTTGATAATTAAAATGTACAAATGGTAAATACAATCATAGAACTAATACATAACAAAATATGAATTTTTATTTTTTTTAAATAATATTTACAATTTTTTCCATAGTTTAATAAGCAAGTAACAAAAGGTTTTAGCTAGAAATTGTATTCACTAAAAGTCATAAGGTCGAATATGACAATGTATAATAATTACGATCATGTCAAATTAAAAGTAAATTATTTTTTGATTAGATTTTTTATTTATGTAAAAGCTGTCATTGAAATCTTGTTATATAAAAATAATGCATTACTCCCAAACATAATGGAACATAATGGAACTATATATCAATAGTACTACTAAACGATCAGAAAATGTACTGTGTTAGTAATTATTCAAGTTTAATTATCCGGTTACATTGTTCATTAAAACGTTGTTAACTACTCAATGAATAACAAATATTTTAATTATAGAACATCGTTTTTTTTTTCTTTTACAATATTTCATTAATATTTATATTATATATTTAAATTGTATAATAATTTATGGTTCAATAATTATTGTCGCCAAACACATAAATTCAGAAAATCACAATCATATTATTTTTTGTTTATTCTATTATTTTTAGTGATTTTTTTATTTTCATTACTTTAAAATATAATGATATTTTCATTATAAAATATTATGTGTTTAATAGCACTGGGCTAAACGTTTTAATATTACTATTAATTTTTGTGACGTTTTAGAAATGTATTCAATATTTTTAACTATGCATACTGGATATTATTTTGTTACAATTTACTGAAATTTAGTTTTTTTTTTCAAACAAAAAACTTATTTTAGACATAACATCAAAATTGAAATTTAATTGCCGATTAATATATTCTTCTATTCGTATTTAAATGTATGCGAATTAACGATGGTTATAAATTTTACTTCGCCACACCAATTACTTTATATTTTTCAATGCATTTAAATATACATTTTAAATGGATTTAAATTATTTGAAAAATTAAAATCAATAATAGACTATTGTCTGACCTATCCATACAATCTATAATTCTTAAAGAAAAGTAGTTTTCATATATATATATATATTTTTAAGTAAAATATAAAAAGTGGGATATTATTAAAACAATTTGGTTTGATAAACTCTACCTATTTAAAATGGTAAAAGTTACTTTGCTCTAGCGCCAACTTAGTAAAATATACGTATATTAATTATTTTAATATAATAATCATATAACTGTAACCACGTGTTATATTAAAATTAAAAAAAATGGTAGAATAATTATATTCATTTCAATAATTTATTGTAACAACTATAATAAAAGCTGTGTGGAACACTTTGATATTTTTCGCATACAATAATATTTTGTTTAAATATATACTTTTGATAAGTGAGGATGAAAATAAAACACGCTTCAGGGCTATTGTTACTGAATAATGTCAATTAAATATTTCCAGTGGAGGTGAATATATTTTCCAAGCGTGCGTGGTTTAGTATCATTATATCACACCAGCATTTGCCAGAGGCACATGATTTGGTTCACTAGGTACCAGATATCCCGTACACTAAGGAAGATAACATTGTTCGATAAAAAAACATACGTATATACGCACAAACACATTTTGTATTTAAGTATATAAAAGAACAACATGACGGTAAAAAGGAAAACACTAACGTCATCCCTACAGCAAGCTATTCGCACAATGCGTATCAACTATCTTAATTTATTATTCTTTAACACGACCTCGTACTAAACGTCCGATAAAAATATATGTACATCCGTGCATTTCTATTATATCCGAAGACGCTATGTAGATCATCATTTTTTATACAAAAATATTATATCTATGTTGGATATAATAGTATAAATGTTTCCACATTCGGCCTACATCATTACAAGTACCAAAAAACTATTATGTATTATTATTGTTGTTTACTATACCATTAATTTTACTATAAAAACGGATATCACATTATTAAAATTAAATTAATTATATTATTTTCGATGTACAAGTAAGCTGTAAATAGGTAATTTAAAAACTGTGGTTTAGACAAGGAAATGTAAGTGATAATTTTTTTTTTAATTTTAACACCCTCGAATATAAACTTAATAATAATAATAATAAATATTTAAGTTATAAAACATTTATGTTAATGGTATTTAATTATTTTAAAATAAATAACACATGATTGTATGTACAATTAATATTATCATATCTAGATTATTGCAAAATTTTCAATGAAAATGTACTAATTTACTGTAGAAATATATATGTATTTTTTAAACCATAGACGATATACTATAATATGCATTCAAGAATGGAATGAACAAACATAGAAAACGAACCTATGCTATTAAAAACGAATATTTATTTTGTCTTAATTTTTTATTTGACATTATTTTATAGACCTCTTATTTTACAAAACATGACAATCATGGTTGATTAATGTAATACATTAGATACCTAATTTAAAAGACCCACATTTAATGAATAATGATTGTTTTGTAAAAACGTTCACATATACGTAGAATTTAATTATCTCTACTTTTTAAATTTTAGCATGATCAGATTCATTGAGTAAATTTTATATTTTATTTAAACAAATTTTAATACTTTGATAGATGCTATATATTTGTAATAAATTAAAAAAAAATATTAATTACTATCGCTATTCGTTATGATATGTTACCGTTTTATGTAGGCCAAACTTTTATAGAGCAGAACCGGAGCATATAAATAATTCACGATGCATAAATCGATTAACAAACTGGGCCTATAAGTGTTATGAATACAAATTTAAATTGTCCTTTATTTTATTATCTTACTTTATTTTACTGTATTAATTGCATAACTAGCATTTATTCGTATTGTAAAAATATAGTTACAGATTTAGTACGTATAGTTCCAAATTCCAATATTAAATAACAGTAACAATTATGTATTATATTATAATTTCAAAACATCATCTATGTGACAATATTAAAAAAAAATTGCAGTTATACGCGTTAATCGTTTAAAAGAAACAAACTTCTAAAAACATAAATCAAAAAAGACGTCTTGCAATTTGTTTAAAATATTTAACACAATATAAACGTAATATAAAGCTTTTATATGTACTTACCTATCACCATAATAATATGGTAGAATTATGTGATATTAGCATAATACCATAATACGGTATACCTACATTTGATACTGACATAAATTTTAACAGACTACCTGTATTAAATAATTGAACTCCGTTATATATATATATAGCTGACCTAGCTTCCTTAGGCCCACAATAATTCGTTTATGTGTTGAACAAATCGATATTTATATCGTAAATAAACTACATACTTATATTCACCGGATATTGATTACTCGGATAGCTAATTTTTTTCCTTACATTTAATCGTTTATGCCAAGTATACATCTTCGACAGAATATTTCCTATATTAGTATTTCAAATTTTTTTTTTTTTGCATCAACATTATTACTTTTGAACGTCACATAGTCCATAAATATTAGATAGGTCACTAAAATATAAAACTTACATTTTAAATTAATTTACATAAATATAAATTATCAACAGTGTGCATTATTTGAACGGATTCAACATTAATCTTAATCCAAACCCTAGATATACACGTTGCGTTATGTTGAGAGCACAGCAATGTAATCATTACCAAGTAATATAAATCTACTACTACGTCTGTCACAGATAAACTTCATACGTCTCACCTTAAATACTCTTACACCGTGACATCGACTGTACCTTTATCCGCGATCCTAATGATCGTCAACCTACATCCATTATTTATACGACTAGTTCGCATTATAACAAATGATAAAAGGTCATTATCATTTGTATATTACCATTGTGCGCGGAAAAGGAGTCGGGTATGAATAAATAATTTGTAACTATACACTATACACACTCCTACATAGTTGATTATTTATTCGATTTTAGGTAGTTTTTTTACTTTGGTGAGAATTTTTCTCATATGTCGAACGTTTTTAGTGAAACATTATGTCATACGTTCCAATTTTTTATTGGCTATTGAAAAAATTACACAAATTGTATTACATGTAAAATTCATTTTATTCCATCTCCGTCTAACAATAACCCGGGTACTTAATACATAAATGACATATCTATTCAACCTTTCGACCCATTTATAAACAGGACATTTTTTATAAAGCGTAAAAATACCTTGAAAGCATTTTTATTTTTTTACTTTATTGTTGTCTTCCCCCAAATGAATAATGCACACGTATGCCACTCGTAAAATTAAAGGGTTTCAACGCCCCTTAAAATATAGTACTACCAGAGGTCGCTATTGTATGAATACGTGTCAACTAAAAAATAGACTATTAAGCAGTTTAATAGAAACGGTAAAATAATTATACAAAACAATGTTTTAAAATATGTTTACCTGAAAAAAAAAGGACCGCAATAATTTCAAAATACAAGTGGATTTATTGCACTTAATCGAGAAAAATTCCATAATATTTTAAATTATTTTAATATACGATAAAAACATTTATAATAAAAATATTTGATAATATTATGGTTGTTTTTATAGAAACACATAAGTACATGATTACATTACATATTTTACCTTCTTATATTATTTACATATTTATTGTTTCATATTTTAAGGTTATGTACTTTTGATTTAAATAATTTATTAGAAATATTATGAATTTTATTTTTTTTTTTTTGTAAACACACCTATTAATTTATAAAATGCAATTTACTTGGTGTTAATCTCATTTTTAATTTGCAATACGCAATAAATGTTTAATATTATGCTAGATAATTAAAATTTCTATACTTAAGCCTAAAACGGTTAGATAAACAATCATGAGGTTTAAGTATAGATTACGCTTAGTTAAAATAAAGGCATTTTAGCTTATAATATAATTTCTGTATTTAAACTGTATATTAAAGGATCTTGCATAGTGCAAAATATTTTATATACATAATATGCTTTACATTAGATCCTACTTAAGTTTTACTAATAATTGTAATTTATTGTTGATTGTAGATGCTATTTAAATTGAATATAAATTAATAAAATCTTATTTCACGCAAAATTTACTGTCCTACCTCCTCTCAGTCCTCTCCTTCAAAAACTTTAAAAGTTTTAATGTGCCGCTACACATTACTCACTCTTCGAAACTCTTCCTTATTCAATCTAACGTAATTTATTATAATTATAACATATCAATCAATCGCCTTATACGAGTTATTACTTATGCTTTCTTGAGTTAGACATGGTTTTTATGAGACCTTTTATTTAATTTTTAGTATCTGTGTATAATTGTTCTCATATATGTTATCGCGTCTTAAATTTAATACAACATTCAATCATACCAATAGTTTACATTTTTAAAGTTTGCTCCGTTTTTATATTAATATATAAATATTTGTATTTTGAAACATCGCAGAAATATAACTTTAATCCATATATACATCGAATAAAGATGTTTTAGCAATTTAAGATCGATCGTGGACAAAATGTATTTAATACATTTTATAACACTTATGGATAATAATAACAATGATATTATGTCGGTATTGTTTTCTAATTAAATTTGTGACCAAAAAAAAACATTCAAATGATAAATCCTTAGTTAAAAAAAATATATAATAAATAACACAAATAATGTACATATTATTTTATATCTCAATATTTTTCTCCTTAATTATATCATTCTGGGGTGATGTATTGTTTCTTGAATTAATATATATTTACAGCTAGATTTGAATTAACTTATTTTCTAACAAACCTTCTTTGCATTTCCACAATCTAAACTTCTATACGTCATATTATAACCTAATATTTTCTTATGTTATAATTATCACGTTAAAGGGGATTGGAAAACACTGAATATTTTGTTTTTGTTTAACATACGTGCAACATAGAATTATAGACGTTTCTATTTCTAAGGTACAGATTGAGACGATGAAGTGTTAATAGTATCTTGAAAACAAATTTGAATTTGTCGTCAAGTCTTTTTAAGATCGACTTTCTCATATTTATTATTTTTTCATTTTAAATTATCCAAAAATTCAAATATGCCAATTTTTTTTATTATAACGTTTTTAAAATTTTGGGGAGTTAATATAAAAAATGTAGGAAATTCGATATTAATAAGACTTGACGTCAATTTCAAATCTGTTTCCAGAATTCTTATCACTTCATTATATTATTAAAATTGGTACGTTGAAAAAAACACGTCTATAATAATCCTATGTTACGCGTGTATTAGACAAAAATAGAAAATCACCGCTTTAGAAATTAAAAATAAAAAAGATCCGACTATGATATACAATAAAACCTCGATTATCCGAACCTGCGTTATACGAACCCTCTATTATCCAAACTGCAATTAGCGTATCCGAACATTAAAACTCGTATCCGTGATTTGGCTGCAGAAAAGCGCGTTGCAGCTCATCGTCAAATAAAAATCAATGATTTTGTCAAAAAAATATAACAAACGTTATACGTTCCTTATGTATGTAATGTATTTCAAATAATGTAATAAAATATTTATTATAATAAATATGCATGTACATATTATAAAATATTTAACTGTGTTTTAAAATTTTTTTTTTTTAATTTCCAATATCCGAGTTTTTGCATATCCGAACTAGGTGCAGTCCCAATTAGTTGGGTTAATCGAGGCTCTACTGTAATAGTTTTTTTGTTATGTTCATAAAGTTAACGCCGTTTACTAAGACTACCTATAAATCGTCAATTTATATACAGTAAATAATACAACTAATATTAAACTAATATAATTAATAATTATTGGCTAACTAATGATTACAAATTAACTTCAAAATATCTAACAAGTAACAACCATAAACATAAATGTAAGTTAGGTAGTTTGTTTTTACAAACTGTCTGTGAGCCGTCAAAAGTGAATAATGAAAAGATGCCTCTTTGCAACGACAAGGTTTACACTGTCCTAATCTAGCATTGGATATACAATTTATGATTTAATTTTTTTTTTTTTTTTTTTTAATCAACAAAGTTGTTCTATTTTGATCTTTGACATACAAGTTCACGCGAGATAAGTCGAGAAAGGTTTAACTGGAATTCAATAACACCGATGAGTGTAAATGACTGACGTCGAGTAACGGTCATCTCTGGTCGTTTTACGTTTGGAAGGATAATGTGGAAATAATAGAAAAAAGACAGACTACAAAAACTTTTGGTAAAATATGTACATCTCGATATACATCAGACGGGTCTCTGGGGATGATGGATAGAGAAAACGTAGAAATGAGTGGAGAAAAAGGGCTAACGATGTGGAATTACATAACCGGCATAACGAGATGGATTTAATATCGGAGAAGAGAATAGATACCAGCAGCCAATACGAGCAGACGAATGATTGGATATAAAAATCTAAACGGAAATGAGTTTTTCTTTTTATACGTTTTTTACACGCATTATGACTTACGGTCAGGCCCTTGGGGACCGATAACTCCGGGTGGCAACTTGCAAAGGGCGACAGAAAACCGACTTTCGTTTTTCGGATTCATTGTCATGATCGCACCGCACAATGACAATTTATAGATTTTGTACAGGAATACGTGGCAAACAACATAAAAACACACATATTTTTGTCCTATATATTAAAAGAAAAATCAATGCGATATTTTTCTTCGATTGTAACTTCACACCACCGATGGCATAAAATGAATACGACGGTAATTCTTTTAAACTGTTTGATCCGTCGTACAGTTTAACAAGCTAACCTTAAACAACCTGTTGATCGAGCATTGACTAACGATTTTATAAATATTAATAAACGTATTGTACTCGTACATAACGCATTTGTATTTTTGCATCACACTTGTAGGTACATTTTTATTTTAACCATTGACATCGTATTTTCAGTGTAATAATTAAATTATTATGAACCATGTACATTTTATTTAGATTGAATTTCCGATATTTGGAAACAAAAAAATAAAAATTTAACGCAAAGCAACCATCTACCACTAATTTAAATTACATTAATTATTGTTTTTCGTTTGATTTAATTATATACATTTATGTGTGTATAAAAATACAATTACTAAAAATTAAAAGTTTCATGTACCATGTAAATTAAATTAATCGCATAAAAAGACATATTGTATCATAAATATTTTTTTAAAACACATTTTAATAATTTTATCATATAATATTTTTTATTATTATAAGAATAAATTGACTTCCATAACAAAAATAAAATAAAATAATGCAGTACCCATTGGTATTAAGGTCAATTCTAAGAAAAAAATATGAAAATAAAGCTAATAAAATATGTATCAGATAGTAAATAATAATAATTTTAAACTGGAAATTTGAAATAATTTTAATTATGCTCACAAAATGTTGATTATTTAATAGTTAATTAACCGTGAACCATAACACATTAAAAAAAAATTGGCTAAGTATAATTTCTTGTTACCCTTCTTTTCTAAATGATAAATGTGACTAAATAATAACTTATCTAATATATGAAAAGTTAACAAGTTACTAACCACTAAACATATAGTTATTTTATGCACGTACAACGTACACACAAGGACTAAGGTTATTAGATTACCATAAGATATTTGGAAATTTATTCGTTTTTGGTTTAAAATTAAAAATGAGAAAGTATAATGATTATTGAAATCTTCTTATAATATTTTATAAAATTTATATGTATTTTTTATGTTCGATTTAAAAACTATTTTTGCTCAACAGAGTACGTGTTTTTTACACAAAAAAAAAGCTCATCTTGAATTTTAAGTTTCAATTCTTAAAACCACAAAAAAAAAAAATTGTTATGGTTTTGTGAATTTCTTTTGTGTACAGGATTTTATACAATAGTTTAATGCAATGAGTGTCGTTTAATGCCATAACTATTGATGACAAAATTTTTATTGTATTGATTTAGCAGGAAAATATTAAAACAAATAATTAAATAAATATTTACTTTTCATTAACTGAAAAATACGTCTTATTATATAATATGTTGCAAATTAAAAACAAATACAATGGTATTTATTTATTGTTTATATTTGTTACTTGTAGCTTTTTTACGGATATTTGAAAACTTCTACATATAGATATAAAAATATTCCACGAAATGAAACGATTCAAAATGATTCATCGTGTAATTACATGAATACAGTACCAATAATAATCATTATAATTAAGCATAATTAACAACTTTTCACAAAATATTAGCGATTATTCTAAATTATGACTTTTATATGGTTAAAAAACAAGAGAAGACGTAAAAAGTAAAAAATAACAGTTAAAACTTAATTTTTATTATTTATAGAATTTATAAATACAGATGGATAGGTACAATTTATGTTGCCGAAATAAAAAAATAAAACACTAAAATTCATGAGATTTTTACAAAATAATATACAATTAACATAATATTATAACCATACAATATTAATCAATAATTTAATTAATATTTTAGTCTAAAAATTTAACTTCTAATTTCACATTCAAACGTTTAATCGACTTGGACTATTTCTTTCTTTATTTCTTAAAAATGTACCTAATCTAACCACCCTAATTTAGACCTTTAGCAATAAATAATTATTAATAAAGACAAGGGATACATCTGTTATCTTACGGTTCAAACATATATCTTAATTTATAATAGTAAAACTACGTTATTTTATTAGTATCCTAGCAATGAAAACTAAAATAAATCCTGTGTAAAACCCCATTCGATATGTTCTACTTATTAATTTTAATTTTAGGTTCCGTACATTATATTATATTTTGAATTATTGTACACCATTTTTTTTGTTTATAAAATTAAATTAAATAAGTAAAATAGTACTTTGTTACATGATATAGAAAAATAAAAAAGTAAAATAGATTTTTTTATTCAAGAATTGAATTACATACATAAGAGATTTATTATTATTAAATAATGTGAGGTATAGTTTTATTCTCGTGAGAATTTCATAGGTTTACGCTAAAGTTAGCCGAAATAGCTGTTTGATTTTAGTGTTATAATTTACCAAGTAAACTTTTTTTATTAGCCTTGCTTTATTACGAAAAAAGTGTTAACTCGATTTGATATGTCATTTTGTGCACATACAATTTTGACGAAATCGATGGATGGAACTAATATTTGATTCCCTGGAGTATTTACGGTAGACCTTCAATAAAATACATCTTTTCCATGGGACCTTAGATTTTATTATATTTCCTTGAAAATGTTTACGGATTTGCCGCCCACGTGTCATATCCGATATTATTATTTTTGGATCTGAAAAAAATACGAAAAACTAAAGTTCTTTGTAGTAATCTAAAGTATTAATATAAATATTAATTTAATGAACTTAATAAGGGTACATTTCATGATTTAAATTGATTTCAGTGCTTAAATATTATTCTATGATAATATGACCCTTAAATAATTGATATTTCAACTACAAAATGTACAAATAACTTCCTAATAAATCAATTCCTCTTAATATATAAAATGTCTTACAACTTTCAAGTGTAATGTTGCATAATGGATGATATTTAAAAAAAATGCATTATAGTACTTAATATGCTTAGAGTCTCAATTAATATTCGTATGATAATATTACTCATTACCATATTCGGTGTACATATTATAGACTCGAACTGTATTTTCGTCACATTCGTAGTACACTTTAAAGTTATAAACTGGATATAATTAATTTTTCACAACTAAATCTAAATTTACTTATCTAACCACAAAAATATTTACTTATATCTAGTTAAAATATAATAATTGACTATTTTGAGTCTTAAAAATAATTCAAAGTATACAATGTTTGATAAACTGAGATAATAACTCCGCCAACCCTATTTAATAATAATATTATGCTAATAATTGTACAAGAGCAACTAGTGTAATTTGACTAAACAAGTAAATAATAATTATATATTATTTAATTTTATTCATAAATATCAATCATTTGGTTTAGATTTTCGTAAAATTAAATAATAAATTGTACAGATGTTTCATTTTATTAAAATATACATACACCCAGTAAAAATGGTATGTATTGTACATATTTTTTTTTAACTATAATATAACTAATTCACATTATAGTAGATTAATTGGTATAAATTTGTTGGGTATGTTCAAATCTTCAGATTGCGAATTTATCTAATCTATTTAAAACTTTATAATAAGATATATTTTTCAAAAAGAAATTTACATAATACACTTAATTTAAATTTTATGAAAAGATTAACTATTTGAAAAATTAAGTGATTTTTAATAACAAATTAAGTATTGCACTATCATACATAATAGATATATCTATTTTCATATTGGTGTCAATATATACTTATTGTTACTATAAAATCAAATACGTATATTATTTTACAAAGTAGATAAGTATTTTTCGATAGTATATTATATATTTTGATAGTTGTATCTGAATTAGCTGTAATACACTAAGTAATATGTTATGATTTATATAGACAAATAAATTCTTTAATTCTCTAACAATTGAATTCAGTTATTATTTAAATGTAAATGTTTTAATTACCTAAAAGATTAAGTTTAGTCATTTTTTATAACTAAATTATAATAGTTCTATTATATTGCTTAGTATTTATAGAATTATAAATAATAACTAGGTTTTAATTTAAAATTTGAACCTATGACATTTTTTGTTCTTAAATTTGAGGAGGTTGGTAACTATATAAAATTAAATTGCTATAAATCTTTTTTATAACTTATTCGAGTGAATAATTCAAAACAATTAAATAAATATCTAAAAAAAAAAAAAAAAAATAGATCTGTAACATTTACACAAAATTCCGATAAAATTCAAATAAAGTTCGTTCAACTTTAATTAAATAAATTGAAGTCATTAAAAAAGTTAATAAAGTAGTTTATACAAATCGCTTCCACTGTTCATTTTAACTCATTCGTATTCATAATACCATAATACTTACCTATTTCAAATGAAATAACCTCGGTAATAAAAATTTTTGCATTCGATATTAAAATATATAAAATTATTTCAGAATGTCAATGTTCTTTTTTCGTTTGCACAACCTTCGCCGTGAGGAGGAAATAAAAAAACAACGGAAACGAGGCATGAGGCACAGGCATCAGCTAACACTGGCCCCCAGCCGGTTGTTTGAAAAACCACCACTAACACCATCTGATAGCCTAGACGCGGTAGCCTTACAAATTCCCAGGTAAGATGTTATTTATTACAGTTAATTATGATTATTCGTAATATAAATGATAACAGTTTAAAAGTACTCTTATTTGAAGCACTAAAAATCTGCGTTGTATATATTCATATTAAATTGGAGTAATAAACTTAATACCCCTCAGTCAAGAGTGGATTTAATAGTATAATATTTATATATATTTATATAATATTATACAACCATTTCGTAATTCAATTAATCAAAAAAATAGTATAACAAAACATATTTTACTTAAATAAAAAAATATTTCAAATGAAAAAATGTTTGGTTTTTTTATCTTATTCATTATATTTTACTATTAAAAATGCATACTTTATTTTAAATTAAGTTACAAATTTGATTTGAATGAAAGGCAATTTCAATAAAAAAAAATAGAAAAATAAATACTATACGTACTAGTTTTAAATGTTTCTGATTTAGGATAATATTTTAATAAATTCCATTTTTGGTTTTGAAATTTTAAATATTTAAAAAAAAATGTTAAGTTAATAATTCCAATATAATTATAGTTATAAACTTATAACTTAGAAAACTGAATTGAACTATTTTACTTATATAATAACAATGAGTAAATCATAACAACTTTGGAGCAAACAGAATTTTAATCATTTTAATGAATAAAACCAATAATGATAACAATAATTTTTATAATAATAAATTATTAATACAATTAAAATAACTATAATATAGTAATCACTTCTCAATAGGTGACTTCTTCCAACAAAATGGTTATTATTTTTTGGTTCAAATTTCGAAAATATTATGCACTGTAATGCATAATATTATCAATTCTACATATAGAAAGTCAATATAGCTATTTTGTGAAAATTTCTAATGAATATATATTATATATATTATTATTTTCTTTTTAATTTACAACAAAATAAAAAATTGACTTTATTTTGATTAAACATTTTCTTTTTACCTAGGTTTTTTATTTTTATTTTCCCAATTATTATGAAATTTATAAGAAACGTTTTACTTTTGAATTCCAAAGCATCAACTAGATTAATTTTTTTATCTAAAAAGATATTTAAGTTTGAAAATCGAAGATTTTATTCTGCTATAAAAAGTTAGTTTAGACATAAAAATAAACAAGGTGAGATAGCACTCATCTGTACGTTAGGTTTTGAGTGGATTACTGTTTAATGGGTATGTTTAATTTTAATCCAATGATAAAACATTTTTACGAAAAACGATTTTGAGTGTAGACGGTATCAGCCAATATCACTGTACATGTTTTTTGATATAAAGTATTTTGAAATATTTTTTTCCAAAAACGTTATACTTGAAAATATTATTGTTATTCTGCTTAAAATCCAAAACCATGTGTAGGTTTTTTTTATACAAATGTAATGAACATAATTATTGTTTTATATTGTTTTAACATATGAGTGGGTTATTACAAAATATACATTTAGAAAATCAATTGTATATTATTCAGTTATTCCTGTTAGTTTGCTAGTCTCAGCTGGTTCTTGATTGCTTTTTTAAGTTTGTAGAAGAAAATTCTTCTATGAGTTAATTTTAGAGTGTGAAAAATCATTCCTTCATTCAGAATAACAAGTATGGTATTCCAATGTCTTTGTTCTCTGTTTAGTAATTTATTGTAGGCAAATTATTTGCCAGACAACTTTTACAAAGATACTTATAAGAGTTTATTTTGAAGAATTTGTAATTTATTCATTTCTGTTTGAAAAGTTTAGACTTACACTATACAAAACGATAAGATCAAAAGTGATTTAACTATTTATAAGTACAACTTTAGCCTGTAAGAATCATTTAATTTTAAGTGTTATATTATGATATAGCTTATACTCTATAAGAGGTATTGCAATTTTATTCTCGTGCATCCTTGATTTCATTTCCTTAAAATCGTTCCTGAAATAATCACAAAATAAACATAACTTAAAGTATTAAGTTGGGATACATACAAAGTATATGACATTGTTGTTAATAATATTAACAACGTATTTAGATAGATCATTTTCAAAATACTGTGAACTATTTTTAAAAATTCTGTAAAAAACTTAACTACTTAAAAACTACAAAAATAAAATGAAATTCACTCCATTACACATATTATTTAGTTTCTTTCATTATTTTTTTCAACGGTTCTTGTATATTGTATATAATATAAATAATATTATCATTGACATAAATAAAAATAACCTACTGGTATCTTATAATTTATTAGTAAATTAGTTGGGATCTAACCTTAAATTTGATTCACTTATTTTGTCACCAAATTTGTCTATTAGTTACACTGAACTTAACAATGTTCAAAATAAGTTTTTAAAAAGTATATCCTATTATAATATATAAATCACAAATTTCCTACTCTAGAGACTCCATTATTTAAATAAAGGAAACTTTGGGTTCTTATTGTCTCTACTTAAAATTTAATTTGACTGACATTGTGTTTATTTTTAATATTCTCATTGGGTATGTTCTTTGTCATGAATTATTAGTTTTGATAAAGTTCCAGATTCTTTTACTTTATACACGCAATCTATATTTAATTGTTATTTTACATTATAGGAAAAATACTGGTTAAATATCCTTTTTTTCTTAGAAATATTCGAAGCTCAGGCCAATAAAATTTCTTATTCAGTTAATTATTTTAATTCTACTCGTGATAATTTTAAAATAAATACTTTATTGTAATAAAAACCGCTATTAGTTTATTTGTTACCTAACTTTATTATTAGTCTTAAACGTTTAAATTTATAAAATATTATTGAAATTTTGTTTTGTTATTATTTGAATATATATCTTGGTTGCTGTTTTTTTTGTATACTTATACTTCTTAAAGGGTTACTGCCCGTTTATTATACAATAAAAAAATAATATTTTTTACTGTTTTGGGTGACAAACTTGTATAGACTAAAATTATTCAATATTTATTTGCTATAAAATTTAATGTCAGTTTTAATTTCTTTGTTTTTTTTTTTTTCATTTAATGTATTTTATAGTAAATTGTAAACCATGTGATAATTACCTACCTGTTTAAGTTTCATTTAAAATACGAATTGAAAAATAAACACAAACAATGAAAAATACATTTATTATACGATAATAAATGTTAAGTTATAATAATTCGTTTTATTTTTACTTTTATTGTGTTCAACTTACACCTCTAACTTTTCATAAAATTAATAATTTATGGTCTAAAATAATATTTTTATATTATGCAATTCTTACAAGTCAACAGTTTAATTGTTTCTTACCATTTATAATTTATAAACTGAAATAACAAAATATTATCCATGTATAATTTCTAATATTATGTCTATCATTGATACTTTTACTATGTATTATTATAATGTTATATACAATTGTGTACATTATTTTGAATGGTATTCTCAAATGTTGAGATATTTTATTTATAAGCCTCTAAAAACAAACATGTTTTACGTTTGCATACTAAAAAAATAGAAAAGATCGTAAATGTAAATTCACAATTGAAGACACTCTTGGGAAAAATATGTTGGTCTGCTTTATATAAGACATTTG
Organism: Rhopalosiphum maidis; assembly: GCF_003676215.2. NCBI lineage: Eukaryota > Metazoa > Arthropoda > Insecta > Hemiptera > Aphididae > Rhopalosiphum > Rhopalosiphum maidis. The sequence continues at coordinate 89,407,899 of NC_040877.1, forward strand.
AACTGTTTTTACATAATTTAACATTTTTATTTTTTGACAAAATTTATGTGTTTTGGTATTGTTGTATATTATAGTTAACACTTTTTATATAACCAGTTGAAGTAATGTATAAAACATTTTGAAGGTATCTCAATTATATCACAATAAAATATATGTATTTATATACACAATAATCATAATAGGTATACATAACATTCTTAGATACAATACAATATGTGAACATCAGCAAATACCTAGTCAATTGTTTAACAGAGTTAATTTAATATTTATTATCCTTTACTCAAACATAGGTACCTATAAATACATTATAAACACTTTTTGATGAAGCAATTAATATATAATCCTGCACCTTATAACATTAATTTAGTAATACCTGAAAACAATTAAGGTTTTTTTTTTCTTGTTGTTTAATATAAATTATAATTTAATTTTTTATAAACAATCGTGTTTATATTTATATGCAATTTAAAACAAAAATTCTCTATATTATGCAAATATGTAAATTCCAAACTCTTATTTTATAATTGGTTATTTTGTAAGAAAAATTATTTTACCAGATACCATGTTTTTCATATATTTACTGTAAATTTAATACCTATCGTTCATTTGTACTTCATACTTAGTTTTTACTCGAAAAATTATCTTAACTTTGCAATATAGTTAAAGCATATGCAATTTAATTTAAAATACTATTCGATTATTATTTATAATGTTCTGTATATTACATTCGGAACTTTAATGTATGTATGTCCAATATCTATAGTTCATGGATTATCGTGGAAAAATTAATAACCTGCAAAATTAAAACATATACAATTAACTTATATATATATATATATATATATATATATATATATATATATATATGTATATTTAAAAAAGATAAAAATGTATACAATTTAATAAATGTATTACATTAATAGATTTATTATCTGAAAAAAATAATTAAAATATTCAATTTTGATTGTTAATTTTTATTATTTTTAGAGTGTATGTATTAAAATATACAAATAATGGTCTACATATAACAATCTATAGCCCTATAAGCTATGTTGATATGTTTAAGAAAATCATTTCAAACATTAATTAACTAATTATTTATTCATTTCAAAGATTTAAAAAGTTGTTTTTACCTAGTTGAGTCTTCTTAAAAAAATCAATAATAAAACATAGAACTTAAAACTTGAGCTTCAAACTATTTTTAACGTAATCTTAACAAGTCTTGAGTACAAAACTAATTAATTTTGACAATTCATTTGATAAATTATAGTATTGTAAACTTTTCATATTTTATAGAAATATTATTTTCAAAATAATATCTAGATTTTTTCTTTTACTTTTTACAAAGTTAAAAAGAAAACTACTAAGTTTTCATAAAGAAATATATAGTATAGCACTATTTTAATAATCAATACAAACATATAATGTTTCTCAAAAAATAAAAGCAGCTGCATACATTATCATCGTTAAAAAATACTAGTACTTTATTTCATAAACATTTCGATTTTATACAAGATAAACATTTTTGGATTCTGAGGTTTAGGTTCCTGTACATGTGTACTACTTGTATTAAATACAAACTTGTTTTCTGAAAGGTGTGATAAAGGTAATCAAGTTCACACCGGATTTTGTTCTTTTAATGCGACACATATAAAATAATTTAGTCAATGCGTATAATACAGTCGTATCGCAGAAGCAGAATATTGTTTACCTCATGATTTAATTATGTGTCTAATAACAATATTTAGTTTTTATTTTTAATATGTATATACAACATACATAATATTGTAAATACTACTATTATACAATTTCTCGCAGCGTTATACAGGTACCTTGTGTAGTTAATAGAATTTCATTAGTTTTAATAATTTTGACCTTGAATGATTGAAACTTTTAAAATTAATTTAATAACAATTTACATACAGTTATAACCAGAAAATTAAAATTATTTTATTTAGTAAGCACACCACTGAGATTCAGTCAGATGTAAAATAATGTAATTTACAAGGTACAAAAATATTAATAGAAACTTTGGTCACGGTCTATGAACCGTATAAATAATTTCTAAACTTTTTAGACATATGTCACGAATTATTATATAGAGATAGCAATACAATAGACATTCCTTCATGTGAGTTTTTAAACTAGTATTAACCAATAGCGTAGCCAGCATTTTAAAACAGGGAGGGGGTAAACACAAAATACTAAAAAAACATAATCAACAATAACAGTTCATTTTTATATTAAACTAGCTGTCCCATCACGGCGTTGTCCGTGTATTAGTAAACCCCATATTACCCCCTCAGAGGTCGAATTTTGAAAAATATTTTCTTAGTATGCCCCAACATTGCTTAAGGAACCTCTGTACACGATTTTAAGTCTCTAGACCCAGTGGTTCGATTTGGGCGTTAATGAGTGAATAGAGGCGGTCCCATATATGTATATAGATTATTAATTCAACCGATGGAGAGAGAGAGTCGTGGCCCACTGCCCCCACCATAGCTACACACATCTTTGAATCAATTAAATTAGTATAAATATCAAAATACATTCTGACTATTTGTAATAATAATTCCATAAAAAAAATTTACTTTATTTATAACAAAGAATAGTCTCCAATTGAATTGGCTTTGAAATTGTATAGTATTTCCATATGTATGTGTTAATATTGTCAGATACTATCAATTATTAATCCTAACTGTTAATCCTTGTTTTTAAGTCAGTGACACTCTTTTGAAAGCATTTCTCTGTAACCTACTTTTTCATGTCTCTGCGTACATAACATGTCACGGGACTCAAATTACTTTTCAGCGTTACGTTTTAATAACGTTTATCTAGTCAACGTCTTTTAACATTTGAATATAGAACAAAAAAATAAAAACCTTGATATTGATGTCTACTTTACAAAGTCTGTAAGTTATTTTGATAACTTCTTTTTAACAAATTAATGTTAGAAAATAATGTGAATATAAACACTTTATATATATATATATATATATATCATACTTAAAAGAGAATTGTGATAAAAACAAAAATTAATGTTAGTATAAAATAAAGATGATCGTAAATAATTGTGTTCCGAAGTCTTTTACATAGTGAATACGACAATGATTTTTTTTTTTTTTTGCACAACAGCGTCGTTGTTTTAATGATGGCTTTGCTTATTAATATTTTTATTTATTTTTTTTGTCATATGTATTGTCTTTTGTTACTACTTATATATTAAGTTTCCTGAGGATATACATATATGCAATTTAATGATAGGTAATCAGAAAAATAAGCATGTTATCAATAACTTAGTATCTGAAATATGTCTACTAGTATATGTAATACTATGATGACTGTATTTATAAAAATGATAAAAAAAATTGTATTACTAATTATATTTATAGTTTATACATTGGTTAACTGTTTTTGTTTTTTAAGTAAAGGATGATCTGTTTAAGTATTAACAGTACTCTATACTCATTATTTTGAAAAATTGTAAATAAAATATTTTTACAATATTTGATATCAATTTTTAAGTCTTACTTTTTTAGAAAAATTGCACATATTTTTAATTTCATATTTTGAAATAAAATATTTTTTGGAGTATTTCGATTAAAAAAAATTAATTTTAAATAAATATTTAAATACTTAAAGTTCACTAATTACTTGTCCAAAATTTAATTTTTGTAAATTGAAATACCCCAAATAATATTTCTGATTAGGAATATGAAATTAAAAATTAAAAATATTTTGTCATTCAAAAAAATAAAAATTATAATGGTAACAAATAATCAGAAATATATTTTTATTTTTTTCAGAAATGTTGTTTATAATGACATAAAGTTAGGTAAAAAATTGTTTCAAATAAGTTAAAACTTTTCGAAATAATGAGTTGAGTTATTAAATGAATCACTTGGTATGTAAAGAGATAAAAAAAAATAACAAATTCATCAAATAATAGGATATAGATAATATTATAATTAATGCTTAACGTGTTATTGGTTAAATCGAATTATCCCTTATTAATAAATTTAGTTTTATAAATTCAGATTTTTAGAGTTATTACTTTTATGTATGGACCATATTTTCATCAAGTACTTCGATTATTTGCAGTGATATGAACTTATACTCAGAGTTCGTCAGTTCATAATAGACGTATTTTATTTCAATTAAAAATCATTTAATAATGGTGATACGTAACCAAATTTCCTATTAAAATTTTTCAATTTAAAATTCAAGCTTTAAATGGAATAGCAACTCTGGACTTACGTATGTCAACAACAACCGAAAATAAAAGATACAAATTCAACCATATGATGCAATACACATCCACTTTACGAGTATATCGCTGTGACAAATTGCCTGAAATCGAGAAATAGTTTTATGCACAATTCGAAAGTAGAACATTTGATAACCACACAAGGAATACAAAATATGTGTGTAAGAAGAAATACTTATAATATCACAAAATAAAGAACCAGTATGAACACAGTTGGGAATGCAGTTGCATGAAAAATAGAAAGCCAATTGTCAGTACAAAAAATACAAAATGGGGCTTGAAAAACACTCAATCAACTGGAAGTAGCGCTAATTAAAACAAATAAGAACTTAATAAAACTAAAAAAAATAGTATAATTTATAATGATATATTATTATGTAAATGTAAAGCGTACAGGACGAAATAAATTTATAGGAATACACAATAACAGAAACTCAATACGAATGGATGGACCTGTCCACAAACCTAAACTACGTGGTCACTAAATTAATCAACTGCTGGACCAAAAAAGGAATTTAAGCCGAATGACTCGAGATTAACATCAAAAAATGAAAAAAAAATAAAATTAAAATTATAGTATTTTTTTTTTTATATGCATTACGCGTATTTAAAGTAAAAATGTAATAAAATAAATTAATATAATGTTTCATATAAACATTTAAGGTACACATATCTTATGAATAAAAGTGTTAGTGTGGTTTGATAATTTTGGAAAAGTACAATTAATACTTTTGACATCAACCTCAAGGGTGGTATTTAGTAGCAATTTTTAATACTTTGAGAATATAAAATCAGTACATTTCATAATAATCGATTAAGTTTAAACAAAAATTATTTTTGATATTTTGTTTTTTTTTTTTTAATTAAAAAATATATTTATATATTGACTCCTTTTGTGATTTGAAACGTGATTGTAATTTTGTATGGGATAAATACTATAAATAAATCAAGTATGTTGGGAATATGTTTGAATATGTATGTAAGTAATTTTCTTCACATACGGATATAAAGGGAAGTTTGTTTTTAAATATTTTATTATGAAATAATCCACCTCTCGTGTTAGTGTATTTATTACTTTGTTGGGGATTCTTGGTATTAAAATCATCAATTATTATAAAGAAGCAAAGTACAAAGAGATTGAACAAATTATTGTAATTTAAATTCCGTAACTTGTTTACCAAGGTAAAAATAAGCTGATGTAATTTATTAAATTTTATATTTCATTTAAAAAAATTGAGTATTTGATTAAAATTATAGAACCACCATGAAACGTCCTGTCAGAAAATGGTCCTCTCTGGTTGACAAGTAACTAATTAATGTTGGCAGTTATTGAAAGATCTGTCTTCATAATAAGTGTAATAACTATATTTTTATAATAGATAAAATATACAAATTAATATTTTAAAATGGTCACATATATTTTATTCAAAATTTTAATGCATATTTAAATACATTTTATAACACTAAAATTATCTCTTATCATTTTACTCAATGTAATACCACATAATATATAAAAAAAAAGTAAGATAACTGACTCCGATCGATTGTCGCCAAAAAAATCGCTGTTATCGATTGAATTAGATTTCTTAAATAACAAATAGCGACCACTTTATTGGAGATACGTATTTCTATACGTATATACTTATATACTATATATATCTATGTACATACATATACATGGTTCGATATTATTGTAATATTTGTTTGAACGTAACATAATAATATGAATAAATACACCTTTTCAAACACCTATAATTATTACATCACAAATAGTCATAAATCATAATAGAATATCCAGTTTCTGGATTTCATAAAAATTTAAATAATATTGAGTCAGATAAGGTTGATAAGTGAAAAAAGTAGAAATATTATACCTAGGGAAAAATAAACCTATTGTATAAAATATCCATTTCTTGTCACTTGTCAGCCATCGTACCGTCAGTAGTATTATTGAACGATTAGGTCCTCTAATATCAAAATCAATCGTCAAACTGTTTGAAATTTAATATTTTTTCTTTGTATAAAATGGTATTGATATTGTAAGATTATTATTTTAAAGATCTTTTTAAGTAGGTAAAGAGATTAATTTATCTGAAATAGGTAACTCACAATTTTATATGAAATATTTTTATTACTATAATAATCAATAGTAGATAAATGGTATTATTATGGATTTGGTTTTTTATAAAATTATTTACTTTAATTATTACAACTATTATCACTACCATCATTAAATATTCAATTTTTAAGTACCTATTGAATAAATATAAACCAAAATTAACTAATTATTACTGAGCTATAAGTTATATAATATTATCATTAATTTAAGTTTAAAAATTAACCACAAGTTGTTTGAATAGATATTTCGTACACAAGTATACCACTAGATGGAGCTTAGTATTTCATATTTTACAATATTTATTATTATTGTTCAGCAACAACATTTTTATTCTATGAAACTTGTTTTTTTAATTTATTGATTATAAAGTATTTTTTTGGATTTATATAAATATTTAAACAATCCAGATTAATGATCTTAAACTTGTATGATAAAATGTAAGCTAAATAATTATATTTAATATAATAACAACCATAATGTCATTATTTTTAAAATATAAATAACTAAATCTTCATATACTAAATAGTATTTATAAACTATAAATATATATTTTAAAATTATATTATAATAACTATATTATATAATACTAATAGTATGATAAATGCAATAGTTTCGAAAAAAAAAATATTTCAACCTACTGTAATACTAAAAGCAAAAAAAAATGATTTTAATAGCTACATAGTATGTATAATGTATTTATACTATCAAGAAATATTTTTCGGGATATAAACTGACAAACTGTATCCGCTCAGAACCGTTTTTCGTATACAATGGTATAACATTGAATTCAAATTTAACACCAATTTGACCCATTCGATACTTAATTTACGGGTTAGCAGAGTGGTACTTACCTTTTTTTAAGGGATAGACCTTTTTTTTGCAGGGCAATGTTATGATAATAATATGGTGCTATTTGGAAAAATAAAGAACATTAATAAACAATGTTTTAATGTAATTCGTCAAATAGTAAAGAATAGTATGTATTTGATTATATGGCTAAACGTTTACAAAAAGTTTAAAATGAAAGATTAAATATTTATTCTAAGAGAACAGCTGTTTTCAACAACGTTTTTATTATCTTAATTATATTATATATTTTTATTAGCATAAAATATATCCTATAGGTTTTTACTTAATGTACTAAATTTTAGATAAATAATTGTACAGATTGTTTTACGTTATAATAATAACAACAATTAAATTAAACTATATTTTAAATAATTCTGAAAAATAAAGTACGTCTACTAGAATCCCGCTGGAACGGAGTGTTGCGAGTGCCGACTATATCAATAGTTAATCATTTTTAAACAACATCTGTTTATCTTTATTCGAGATAATTATGTAACTGAATATTATGTATAATTTTACTATTTAGTATTTATTAACTATAAACGATATTCTTTACATAGTTTTTGGTAATAATTCTTATTAAAATATATTCTATAAATTAGAATTTCCGCATGACTACTTATATCGACGAGCCTTATTTTTTATAATGCATACACAGAGAGTAAAGAATATAAGAGCATTCCAGAATAATATATGTATTTCTTCTTTCCTTGTGAAGTGTTTAGAATTTTTTCAAGGACTTTCTGTATACTTTATTTTTTTAAGTGTTGTTATTTTTTTATTATTCTTTACTAATTATTACGTAATGAGTTTGATGCTTACACATAAATTGTTTTTTTTAAAAAAATAAAAATAATAAAACATGTAACTTTAAAAATACAATTTTAGAAACATAAAATTCTTTTATAAAATTTCAAATTCAAATTTTTGAACATAATGATAAGATAAAATGTCTTGTAAACAACAAAATATTGTAATTTTCAATTATATGCAATCATTGTCTAAAAATAAGGACATTTTCCTTTATTTTTACTAACACGTTAATTGGATTCGTAGGTACATGTCAATATGTTTATTAATGACATTTTTTATTTTAATCATGGCGTTTAAAATTTATGTTTACATTCTTTGAGATTAAAAGGAAAATAAATAATTCACCATTTTTCAAGTTTATAAAAACACTAAAAAATAGTACCATTGATTGTATAACCCCTACAGTTTTTGTGTTATTCTTAATTTTTTAAAAGACAAAATCTGCTTTAACACTAATATAATAATTTTTATTTACATTTCACAACAATATTTAACCGAAAAATTTGCCGAAATTAGTTCGTTTTTACTATCTTAATAATGACTAAGAGAAATGTACATTACATACATACGTATATTACCAACATTTTACAAATTAGTTTTTTTAAACAATTTATTTTATTTTATAACGGACCATCATTTAATAACCACATTGTTTTAAGTTTTTATTATTTTTAAGTTTTATTCGGAAGAACTACAATAATAATAATAAAATAGATATGTGTGGACTTGGTATAATTCCACTAAATACTAATTAGCTAGAAAGTGTACGTGATATTATACGTTTTAGAAATATTTATCTAAACATTTTTAAAATTAAAATTCGAGTATTTCGTTATTGTAACAACACACGCGATTTAATAAAAAAAAACACAAGGTGTGTCATTTTGAAAAACCACCCCTTATAAATATTCAAATATATATTTGATAAAATATAAAATTCACTTTCAATTAAAATTATTTTAAGTTTGTAATTCTATAACTCTTTTTGTATATATAATTTTTATTTTAAAAATAATTAAATTTTACTATCAACAAATTATTTCAAATCATGATAAATTAAAACCATTCAAACAATATATTTGAAGAAAATAATTAAATTTTTAATGGTTAAGGTATATATTTATTTGAAACAATATAACAATTTATATTTTGTATTAATATTTATTCAATAAAAGAAAATAATTAAAATTGTTCAAATTTAAAATGAACCAAGATCGATATATTTGTTAATATAACTTAAAATGTTTTCAAATGGTTTGAATATATTTTTTTAACATATATAAACTAATAAAATTCAAAATACTTATTACTTATTATTCTTAGTATCTAATTGTTCACATACCTATTATATATATAAAAAAAAATGTAATTACTTTTCTTTAGTTATTTAATTGACTGTTTTCCAACTTTTAGTTTATTATTGTATTTGCGTTCTAAATTTGAAAAGTTTTGAAAATGTTCTTTTAAAAATAATAACTACACTCCATACTTAATCTTTATATTAATATTATTTTATAATTAAATAATTATAATTTATAAAACTAAAATAATTAATTCAATATCTACTACAAAATTGAGTTTAATTTCTACAGATGTTATGTGAGGCATACTGTATTATACCTTCACCTAATGTTTCCGCTGTTTTTTTTTTCATTTTCCTGGTCTGACATAGGTAACATTTTTTCTGTTATAAAATAAATATCATAATAACCCATAGTGTCATAGTAATATATTATATCATTATAACTTTAGGTGATAATGTATGATGTATATTTAATATTATCTATTTAGCCATTAGTCGTGATTATGTTAGTATGAGGTACATAGTGGGGTTTACATCATAATATACTAAATATTAATACTATGTATACGAAAAAACTACTAAAAAAAATGGTGTCTGCCATCAATAATATTCAATAAAATATTTCAAAATACTTTAGATAACTATCGCTCATTTTAATATTTACTTTCAATTTACAGTATTTTAACATGAAGTTTCATGTAAAAATGCTTAAATGAAATTTATTTTATACTTAGGTATTATTTTATTATGTCAGAAAAATTAGACTTTTTGAAAAAAATTATAGTTGTTTATAATTAATGATAATTATGAAATTCTAAAAATTTTAAATTATATCCATTTCAAAAAAATTATATATGATATACTTATCAGCTATTTCTACAGTTTTATTTCAAAAACGAGTGGCATAAACCAAACTACCTTATAAAATATTTCAGCCAAAATAGTTTATTACACATTATTACTATTTTTTTTATATACCTACTGATAGTAATATAAATAAGGAAAAAAGTATTTTAATTTAGAATAACGTGTACAATTTTATTATTGAGGTGATTGTGAAATCTAAATATTATAATATGATACAACCTGTAGTAGGTATATTAAGTGTAATTTATTATTCTTGAAAAAAATGTGTTTTCAAATTTCAGAATGTTAAAACCTCGAATTGCGCAGATATAATATATATTTAGTACTAAATAGATGTGTAACAATATCACCGTCCGAAGCCGTTGATTTCCCATTATTTGTTTATTAAAAATAAGAAACGACCCAACCAACACGTCAGATATTAATAATATTATGATGTAAGAGTAAAAAAGTTAAAATTATATTATATTTTTTTTTTCGGAACTTTTCATCGCATCGCACCGTTAACACTGAATCAAATCCGTACATAAAGCGTGTAGTTTATGGTTGGTAATTAAATCTTCATCGCATGCGTCGTCTGAACATGCGTGTTGATCATAAGAGAAAACTACATTGACATTTCACTGTGTCCGCCTCTCCGGCACGTAATAAGTAAATGCGTAACTTCTGTAAATCATCTTATTTTTTTTTTTATTTTTTTTTTAGTGAGAATTAATATGTCGAAAAAATATTGTGTGGTCTAAATCTAATTGGTTAACGCCTAACGGTGAAATATCGTTTAAAAAGGGGTTTTTTTTTTTATTACTCGCTAGAGACAGTAAATGTTAATATATCACGTACTTTCGTATTTCAGTCTCTCGACATGAGTTCCTTAATAATCAGTAGGTACACAACAACTATGTAGAACATATTATTTATTTATATAAATAAATAATAAATGTACCGCGCTGGATTGTCAGCATTTGTTAGCGCTGACGCACGCCACACAAACACAAACACCTCGCAGCCTGCTACTGGCATCACTGCCGACAAGTGAAACACGATTTTCTACTCTGGAAACAACGAACGCCCGCAGACACTCGGTTTCTTACATTATATATATATATATATATATATGCCGTATAAAATATAATTTGTACGAATCTTTTCAGGTGCGCAGCCTTGTACGTTATAATGTTTTTTTCCTTAAAAGTGGCGGTGGTTAAATTTTAATTGAGATTTATTATGTTTGCAATCAAAACAACTATAATCGTTGTCACCACTACAAATTCGCAATACGATGCGTTATTGCAGCACGTACAGTTCTACAATAACTAAACTGTTTACGACTATCAGTCAATCGATTCCATTTTCCAGACTCCGTCAAAAAAAACGAATGAATAAAAAAATAAAAATGAAAACAAACTATCGAACAAAAAAATCACTGTAATGTATAAATAAATAAGAAAAATAACATACAACACATCTAAACGTCAGCATCGCATCTCCGCGAGTCACAGCGTGGGTTCACACACGACAACTTTATATTAAACATTAATACATTTGCCCCATATGTCATGGCCCGTATCCACCTTGTCGTAGATAGATTTTGCCCTTCTTAAATATTTTGATATTTTTATGCTTTTACAACTCTACAATTACTAACAAGTCACAATGATGTTATTTACCTGAAATTCGGATTAAAAGTATTTGTTCAACAATCTCAGTGGAATAAATACTATTTTCTGAACAAGAACAATATTTATATAATAATGTTAAAGCGTTCTCGCATCTCGCTTACCTTTACTTAGTTACCAGACAGTTTATTTATAAACATAATTTGAAGTATTTAACGATTTAAATATAAATATCAATAATATATTATATGAAAATATCTCAAACACGATATTATATTGTATTAAAAAAAAATATTAACATTTTTTTTTTTTTTTTTTTTTTAATATAATTCTTTATTTAGCAATCTGTTACAAATTTGAACAATAAGCTTAATTGATACAATAATAAATAACACAGGAATAACGGAATGGAGAGACCTCCCCCATTGGAGGTACTTCGTCAAGATAGTTATTAAAATTTGACTCAGAATAATTCATTAGCGTAGTTGGAAATTGGATAGCTACATGTTAGGTAACTATCCCTTGGGATAATAGATGCGTATATTTTAATTGTTTTGAGGATTAAACATTTTGATAGTTTGTGATGTACAATTGTTGTATGTATCCGTGTTACATATTTTAATACTGCGTGATTCTATTAATATTTAACACTCATTATTGCAAAATGTTTTGATGTTTTTAAAGATGTTTTTGTTACATAATTTTAATCTATAACTAAACTAAATTTTCGAAAAGAAATTATATCATTTCAAATCGTTAAAATAATACTTTATTGAATTATAAAAAAAAATTTTTAATTGCGATGTATGAAATTGAAATTTTGATTGAATAAATAATTAATTATAACTTAAAACTAATGATTATTTAAAGTTTTTATGAGCGGAGTAATGGACTGTAGATCAACATTTTGCGGGGTACCACACCACAGCGGTTGTTTAAACGTTGAATACTTAACTAATTAACTACTCGTTCAAAATTCGATTTTTACCCATCAAAATGTTCAGAAAAATATTGACAAATGTGAAATTAATCATGTTGTCGTTCAAAAAAAAAATATATATATATAAATACATATAAACATACATTTTTTAAGTTGTTTTGTAATGATTTCAAATTATGTAAAATACAATAATTTTATAAACTAATGCTTTTTGATATAGTAAGTATTTACTATTAAAATAATAAATTTGTGAATATACTTTTTTTTAATACACATTTTTCAATTGTAACTATAATATATAGTTTTTTTCTTCTAATCTTTAATGTATGCATTATGTTACAGTTCAAAAGTAAAAGTGACGCTTTAATTAGTTGTCTTTGTTATAACTGTGAATAAATTATCACGCTTCCATATTATTCTCATAAAAGTATTATTTATATATGTATATATTTATATGGTAATCATTTGGTGAGGTCCTAAACAATATTTAATTAATCATAAAACCAGCATTAACTATACTCGTATGTGGGGTGATTTTTTTTTTTTTAATAGTGAATTAGGCAAGGAAGTCAGGCATTATACATTTTTATTTTTAACTTTTAAAAATTTAAAAATCTGTATAATTAACAAAATAATGCACAATAATAATAAAAAAAAATACTTTTTCCAAACTAAGTTAAAAAGTTGCTAAACATTTGTATTATAAAGTATAATGGCATTGCTAATATTTATTATTATTGTTATTATATTATAACTATTAACGATTATCATTGATAAATTCATGATGTTTTATTGTATCCATTTTTATGTGACTATCTAAGTACTTACCATTTTAATATAATCAAATGTATTAACCTACCTACTATAACGCGATTGCAGAATAAACTTATATTGTACGAATCAAATAGATTAGGTAAGTACTTATATTGTCATCGAACTATAAAAATGGGCAGTTTAAGAAAATATATTGTTTACGTTACTTTAAAAGTTTAAAATTTAAAATAATATAACAATATTATATTTGATACATAACTAAACGAAATAATATGTGATATCCAATAGGCAATAACCAGTTATTTGCAATAGGCTTAGTGTAGTTTTAGCAATTAATAATTTATATCATTTGTTAGTACTATGTTTAATGTATATGTTCAAAATAAATGCATAACAATGGTTAAGCTTAAAACTTAATAGGTCAATGTAACCATATTACAATAGCTTTAATATATATTAATATTGTTGTCCTTTAAACTATACCTAGTTGTGTAGACACATAAATTAGTTAAGTTTTTCTAGACCTCAAATAATCTTATTCCACCCCCTTTAAATAATAATCAATAAACACGAATACAAAAGTATAAATAGTTAAAACTGCATTGAGTGTATGTTTCTTTGTCAGTAGAATATGTTTGTAAAGTATATGTTTCAATGTTATTTTGTTATAATAAATACCTACGAAGTATACACTAAACATATTATTACACCCTCAATATGCAAGTTTTATAAATCGAAAACAAAATAATTGTTGTGACTTTAAGTACCGGTATTTAATATCTTATCAAACTTAATGTTATTCAAAATATAAATTTTATTTTCCTCTTGTATATTGATATTCTTTTTATATTTATAAGAAGTAGCTAAGTATGTAATCTAAACTTTAATTGGCTTAAGAAAACTGAGACTTGCCATATTATAAGTTTTTGATGTGCAGCTTTCAACAAAACTTAATATTTGTAAATTACAAATTAAATTATAAGGCTAGTTTCAAAAGATATAGGTATAGAAAAATAAATTTTGTATTTCATAATATAATATTAAAAATATATATTTTATTGTGATAAATCATAGTGATAAATTAATTTTAAACCTAATATCATTGTATTTATTTAAATAAATCAAGCGAATTACCTTTAAACATTTCTGCACAATAATTGATTTTTGTTCATCCTAAAAGTATCAATACTGTATAGTTAAATTTTTGATATTTCAAATTTATTACAAATTTATTTATATATAGTGTAACTTTAAAAACAAGATTACAGAACAATATTATGATACGTCTATAATCAATATAATTAATAATACAATTATATATATATATATGCACTATACTACATCATTATTGTATGTAGACCAGAGCAGACATTTTTATACCCAAGTACAAAAATAAATATGATAACTCATTGGACCGAATTTAAACATTTTACTAACGATTTTCGAGTTTTTTTTTTTAATGGAAATTACATTGAACATAGATTGATTTATTTCTTATGTAAATTCTATGCCACGCTAAATTTATTATAATAGCCAAAAACTAAAAAAACAGCTTACAACTTTCAACTTTAAGAGGTGGAAAAAAATTAGATAAATCTTTATTCCAATTATTACGAAAACCTGTAGGCGCCCTCCACCATTGTTTGAATTATTACAAAAATATGGAGATTTCAAATCCATGATGTTTGGCGTAGATTTAACTGTTTTATTAAATTTGTTTATTCCTCTGAAAAAACCTTTAAGTGCACGGTAATATATTACGTACAATAATTATTATATCTTTCATCCATAAGGTGTAATGACGTGGATCGCTAAACCGCATAATACAGTGTAGGTTCTACATTTTTACAACCTCATCATAAAAATGTTTTAACAAAATATTAGTATACGATTATAATATTAAACCCGCAGGTATACAATACAAGATGATATTTCAAATTATTTTGGCCTGTGTGTATCGTACTCGTGACTGATTAATTATTTGTATTATAACTCTTGTTCGTTTACATGCATATATTATTTCATTAGCGTCACCTAGTTTTTGCTCATTCAGCTTCATGGCCCATTCAAATCAAGCTTCCGATAAAAGTTATACATTATAAAATGTTTTATCCAATCCGAGCTAGAGTTGTAATTCGTTACGAAACATAATAATATAATCAGCAGAAATACAGGTTACAGTTCCAAGTACATAGTTGTGAATTAATAACTAAAAAACCTTTTATCTTGTATTATATACGTATATATATATATAGTGTTTCCAACGACCCAGTTCTGTTGCGCGATTTGTGTGTGTGTGTGTGTGTGTGTGTGTGTGTGTGTGTGTAGTTCGTAAATTCGATATGAATATTAAGTAGCCAACGATTATATTCTACGACCAGAGCGAATATCATTGTAAGATGTATCGAAAATACATTTTTTATATCGTTCAATCTATAAGCGCGAGCGGTTTTATTATATGTGTTTCTGCAGTTGCATTGGGTTTTTTTGGGGTAGTAAAAAAGCTCAAAAAGTTTCACTCTACGTCTATCAATGATAGATTGAAAATAAAGCACACATATGGTATTTAATATTTATAGAGATCGTTTTTAGTCGGTGTTTTTAGGCGGAAGGGACCTAAAAAACGTAAAAATAATGTCGAAGAAACGGAAACAAGTGCGGTTGCGGAAAATTGTTGGATATAAAATTTCAAAATGGATTTTTTTTTTCACAATCACCCCAGATTATTTAAATGATTAAAAACAAAATATTCTACGATATATCTTATCGCCCATCGAATGAAGTAATTTGAACGTTCGACGCGGAAAAACACAAGAGTGTTAAAGATACGCGATCTATACGGTTACAAAAATATATTGCTAAATTTGATTGGTAAATGAAAATGTGTTCAATACTGTAAATATAGAAACGACGTACGTTAAGGGGAAAAAATCAATTTCGAATATTCCATGATATTACGCACGCGGTAGAGGAAAATCTTCCACGGTCGTGTACACTTTAATATTACTTAGATTTTCCTAGGTATATATCTTTTTTTTACGAGTGTACCTATACATACCGTTACGGGAGGAAACAAAATTAACGTCCGAAATATCGCGGCGGTCTCCGTCGTACGCGCGGCGAAAGGCATTATCCGTTTCGAACTTTCGGCGACTGTGTGTCGTCGTAGTATTGGCACATTCACAATTACACACACTTACGTCGCCCGTCACCCCCCCCCCACCCCTTCTTACCAATCACAGACGTTACGAACTCGCAGCGTCGTTTAAATTTTTTTATCGCGAAATAAGTGGACAAAAAAATTTACGTCGCGGACGTGTGTCGCAGCAGTCAGTGTCGGCGCCGGATTGGGGGGGGGGTGATTCGGGTTAAGTACGCACACACACACACAGTATATACACGCGTCGTACGCGGACAATATCGGATATAAACATTTCGCGAATAGTTATTGGGCGGCGTGGGTGTAGGACGGTCGGGGACGGGGAGGGAGGGGCGCACGCGGTTGGTCTCGGCGAGAGGGGGCTGGTGTCGCCGCGGGCAGTCTGCGCATAGGTGGGACGTGACCCGCGGCCGGTAGCGGCGTAACGTTCGCGCGCGCGACGCCGACCGCGTGACGTCATGCTGACGCCGGCGCGACCGGCCGCGGCGCGCGACTCGGGCGGTTCGCTGGCGAAACGTGGCGCACAGTGCGTGAAATGGGAACAGGACGGACGCCACATGGGTTCGTCCAACTACAGTTCATACAACTGTTTGACGAGTTGGGACAGCTACGATAGGATACCCAGGTAATGGTGTGCGCCTCGCAAACGGTATAATATTTGTATATTATTTATTATTATTATTGTTATTATTATTAGTAAGTTATTTTAGTCCGTCCGTCGTTATTCCGATTGGGTACTTAGTTGTGTTATTACACCAGGATACATTTTTATATCCTTGAAAATTTAAAATAATATTACGCGTAACGTCGTGTATGCGTAGTTTACAATTTTAATTATTTTAACGTTATAATATATTACCTATTGAAAATAACAAACGAAATTGTTCGGAAATAATGGAACTTTTGCACGGATTTTTATTTATTATTCTTATTATTATTACCATATAAGTGTACTCTGTCCACACTCTCGGATGGATCTTTTAATCTTTATAATATATGTTCCCTGTCGAATTTCATCGCGTGTGTAGAAGTACGTGCGATTCTCTTCAACATAATATTGTTATGATGAATGAGTTATCTAAGACGTACCTTTCATTCTATTTTTGTATTTATTTATTTATTTTTTCAAACCGTTACTTCGAATATTTTGAAACACTTCATGTTAAACGTCAATTTTACTATAAACACATACGTTATTGACGTCTAATATTGAACTAAAGTAATTTATATTTTGGCTATAATAATAGTACCCAAGTGTCACAGTTATATAGGTGCCATATAACTCAATTATACATTTAATAAAATAACAAAAATGTCATTTTATTTCTACGATATGTCTAATTTTCTTATTTTATTTAAATTTAAGCAAAATATTGTTAAACTTTCATTATTTTATTTCAAATAGGATAACATTATCCTACATGTGTGTTGAACGCACGTACTATTGTAAAAACGTTTACTCGTTTTGTAACTGGTTAATATTGTGTTTAATACGGAATTTATTAGGGATCATATTTTTTTTTTTTTTTTATATATATGGTAAAGATATAATTAATAAAATATAATGTGTTTTAGGTTTTAAAAAAAAAAAGTTTCTTGAAAATATTTTATAAAAATCTTTTTAATAGTATTTTCTCGTTAAAGTTAGCGTTTTACTAACTTTCGAATAAAATATTTAGCACTAACATTGATTTTATCTTGGCAATAGTCATTCAATTAATTAAAATAATACATACTTCAAAACTATTATAAGGTACAGGTGTATATAGAACAATCGATAAACATTTTACATAAATTATAAGAAAAAATTAAGAATAATATTTGTATAAATAGGTAATACAATGAATTTTCAATTTTATACTTACTCATTACAAATATTAACAAAAATCATTTGAAGACAAATTTCCTTCAGACTATTCTTCATAAATAATAATAATATGTAAATCTACAGACGTTTGTCTCAATACGTTTTTAAAAGACCTACCTATAATAATATAGTCGTAATAATAATATTATAAAGCCGTACGCTATAAATTATAATTCCATAAAATACTTCATCCTCGAAGCAATTTATTTTCATCTTATTAAAAGCGCCCCCCGTGTTATTTCCGTAATTGTGTTCAATATACGACATTTGTTTTTTTTCTCCATTAATATTTCAAAATGTTTTCATTTATCGTTTTATCCATCACAACTGATCGCTTCCTACTCCTCACCCACCATCATATCCTAAAAACGTAATTTTAATACTCTCTTATTGTCTAATTGGACGAATAGCTCGAAGTTTTTAGATAGATTTTGAATTTTAGAGAACACAGAAGTTGGTAGATTCCCTCTCAAAATGTTAAGTTAGGTTAGGTCAGGTAGTGTAGGTAAGTGATAAATAAATACTGTACATATCGATGAATTAGTGATTGGCTATTGGTAACAGCTAATCATAAAATATGTAGACACAAACGACGGCCTTTGAACACGTGTGTTCGTTACGAAATCACGATGATACGCGAGTTGAAGGATACGCAATTATTTTTATCCATTTATTTATTGTCTATGCGATGTATTTTTTCAATCATATTATGTTATATTTATGTGTCCCAAACGTATTATTAAAATCAAAACTAGACGTGAAGGTAATTTTTTTATTTATAAAAAAAAATCCAAATAATATATCTGATGTGTTATTGTATGGTGATTAAAAACTGCATTATTTTTTATTAGTTTCACAACATATTATTGGTTTTGGGAGTGGGTATAAATGTTTATTACATTTTTATATGGTATTATTGTACTTAATATACGATTGTTTTTTATTTATTATATTACATCTACCGTAATTGAATTGGGTTAAATTCAAAGTAATATTACGAATCAGATAATGTATATCAACGTCAGTATATTTTTTTAATGTGACACATTCAAATTGTATTGATAATTGTTTTTTATGACGTCAAAAAAATAATAATAATATTGATATCATATTTATTGTTTTGCACATTGCGTTGCAGTTCTATATAGGTATCCGCAAAATGATAAGTTCAAATTAAAAGTTCTATAAAGAAACCAATCAAGTTATGTTGTTATTAAAAGAGCAGAATAAAAAAAAAAATAAGCAATTCGCTTACCAAATAAGGTTTCTGTATCGGAGAAACCGTGAAAGTTTTACAAATGTGTGCATGTATATTAAATTTTACGAAAAAAAATGCTCAATGAATTCGGTCCGTAATCCGGAGATAGTAAATCATGATTCGTTCAATTACCTAAAATGAAACTTTTGTGTAAAACCTTCGTTCATTCACAAAGCATTATTTATACTAAGCACAGGAGTTACCACGTCTAATGATCTAAGTTCTCCAACTAACAAATACGATAACACTGATAATTCGGTTAAGCAGTTAGATTTTATATTTTTAGTCCTAATTACACATTGCAACATTGTACATCCATAAGCTTTTCCATAGCAGGTAATTGATTTAATTCAAGCAGAAGGATGCTACCTACATAATATATTTAACAAATACCTTTTTTTTCTTTGTAGAGGGGATGACTAAATTTCATGATTCGATTCATGCCTTCTTCTAGTTTTCTCCTTCTCTATTAACATATAAATATAAACATATTATGTATTTTATGTAAGAAAGTTCTATTAGTTATTTATCTCATATCATATCAGATAATAAGTTTTGGTTGTTAAAACGATTTAAAAAAAAAAAAAAAATATTTTTAAACAATTGACAAATTGTTCTAAAAACAGTTTAGTTTAAATATAATTTTTTTTTCAAAATATATATATATTAATAATATAAAGGATATAACTATAATTAAGTAACTATAACTTATAAAAATAAAAAGTCGATTAAATGTAAATATTTAAACCGCAAATTAAATTTTTTTTTAAAAAGGAGGAGTAAGTTTCTTTGGCACTAACTAGTTTAACAATAACAATATAAAAAATGTAATATAATGTAGTATAATATAATCATAAAGTTATAGTATCACCTATATTACTTCTATATTATATAAATATAAAATTAATTAAAGCTATAAATACATTTTTAGATTATTATAAACATGTTACAAAATATTTGAATAATTTAGTGCCAGACGTCGTAAAATAAGAAAACAAAATATAATTTGATTATCATTAGATGATTTAAAATAGTTACTTAGTTAATAGTTTTGTTTTCTATCAAATAAATAGTGTACTTGGCTGTAAGATCACGAAATCATCTAAAACGTTTTTTGGTGCACTTCACCGCGTATCCATTGTATTTCATTCATTCTAAATGACGTAAGTCGTTATCGCTCTACTCAACGTTCCTAATCCTGCGCGTGAACCCATTGAAGCCTTTTTCAAACAAAAAAAAAATGTTATAATAATATTTTTGATTTCTTTTAAAACGTCACAAACATAGTATTATTATTAGCTTATTAAAAACGATGACTACAAATTCGATGTTATGCTGAAAATATGTGATTATTGTTATTTTTTTTTTGTCATTTATTATTATATATTATACTAAATATACTCATTAGTCATAAATAAAAGTTTTTGTGCGCTTAAAAAAATTATTATAAGATAATTTATAAGCTATACTCAATATATTTTAGATTCTAAGCGGAGCTAAAGTATTGATTTGTTACAATGATGTGGTTTTTTTTTTATGTATACGTTTCATAGCTTAAAAAAATGGCTGAACTTAAAGGGTGGTTTTGTTAGAAAACTATATTTAGCTGGTAAATTTGAGAAATCAAAACAGAAAATAATCAGTGTTTTTCAAATAATTAGAAAAATAAAAGAAGAAAAAAGGAAAAATGAGAACTATTACTCAAAATCAATTTTTAACAAAATCGATTTTACTTTTTATAGTTATTTAGAAATAAATAATCGTGTAGATTTAAAATGTTAATTAAATATCCATATTAATAATAAAAAGACACAAAATTATTTTAAAAATATTTTCATTATATTTGTGCTATATGAATAGACAATTTAAAGCATCGACTTTGTTTAGTTCTATTTTCTTAAATTTTGTATGACAAAACTTTTTTTGCGAATAAAAATCTTGAAAATACAGTACAATAGGTTCATCGAATGTTTTTCTTACCACAAACAAAGGCTTGATATATATTTTCAGCCAAGAGGTATGAAAACTTTATATAATATCCTACATACTACGTAGCATGTAAAGCAATTTTAAAATATTAAAAATACATGGCATGATTTTTTTTTCAAATTTATAAGTAATTTATAAATTACTTTTTAGTAAAACATTTATAAAATGTTTAATATACTTATAGTTAAAACTTGAATCTTTTGAACAATTAAAACAGAGTTTCACATAAGTATTTGATAGTTAAACTAGTAAGACTCAAACATCTAAACGAATATATATTCATTAATTTTATTTTATTTTAAAACATGCAGAAATTATATATTATTAAAAGAAGAAAATAGATTGTTGTAATTAAAAATTAGTATTTTATTAATTTAATTAATATTATATTATACTATATAACAATGACATTTCAATATATTTAGTTTAATTTTATGATATTGCCAATGTATATCATGAACCTATTTACACAGTAATATGGTTAGTAGATATTTACTTAAAAATCATTAACAATAATATATTATATAATAAATTTAATGTTTTTAGCAAAAATTAATCAAACCTACTGTTTTTCTGATCATACTAAAATAAATTACCATCGTAAAAATATAAATATGCAATAAAATATAGTTAGTAAATACAAGTATAGGTTGATAAACTAATTTCGTTCAAAGTCAAATATTGTTAATCGTATGTATAAATTGATTGATTACAAATTTTACAATTCTATTACAATAATCTACTCAACAACGAGGTACTTGTTTTCTACTGTAAAGCAAAGTGGTACCTACTTTTTAAAAATTAGATTATTATCTTACTTTAATTTTCTAGAGTAGAAATTAAAATTCATTAAGTATAAATTAAATTTTTTGCTATTTAGATTGTTGTGCATGTTATTAAGCTTCTCAGAAGATGGTGGTTTCAAAGTTTTGAATTAACAAAAATAAATTTAATTAAATATTAATAACATACTCACTAGGTACTTACTCAGAATATTTTATTGTTTTTCCCTTATTTATGACAATGTGGCACACAAACTATGATCATTATTATTATTATAACCTTAAATGATGATATTGAATTTTGAAACTATTAAAAACAACAATGATGACAAATTTTTTCGTTTAAAACAAAATGATATTACACTTGGTTTAAAAATACCATAGTGGAATTATTTATTACCCTAATTTATGTAAGCTGATCTATAACTAAAATATAATTGCTTAACATTTTATTTTTTAAAATATTAAAAATATAAATAAAACACTAATTTAACAATTGTTTAGCCTTATTTTAAAGTTGTACATTATTGAGCTAAAGTAAAAGTTTAAAATCAAAAATAGCATTTTCTTTTCATATTTTATGTTAATTAATGGTGAATTAAAAGTATTCTATCCTTCAAGTACCTACAGTAAATTAAAATATATTTTAGTTTAAATTTAAATTCAAAATATATTTAAAAAAATTTTAAAAGATCGTAAAATATTGCTAAAATATTATCAAAAATCAATTTATAATCGATCTTAATTACGATACAGAAAAATTGAATCCGTCAGAGCCTATCATAAAATAAATGCAAAGATTATCTAGCTTTTATATCTAACATAAATATTAAAAATGATAATAATCTTGATACTTAAATATAATTTATTACATTTTACGTAAAAATATTAGTGATTTTATTATTCTGGGTAACATAATATTTAATATAGATACGATACACGATAAACCTATATTATTATATTATACGAGTTTTAATAAATTCAGCTATGAAATATTTATAGCGTTACTAAATTAAAAAATATATATATTTTTTCACCATTAAAAATTAACAGTAACTTTAATTATTAATAAAACAATATAACTATTATTGTAATAGATATGTATAATTTAGGAATAATAATAATACAAATATAAGCTAAGCTACACAAAATTCTAATATTTCTATTTATATCTTATTTCATTCACAACTTTCAAAATACAAAATAATTTAGTTTTAATTTTTTGTTATAATAGGAGAATCATCAATACGTGAAGTATTATATTATCGACACGATTGAATCCAGTCTAATGCTTAATAGTATAGTATAGTATGTTGTATAGTTGTATTTTAGTTGATTTTAGCTTATATTAAGACATGTATAATAAAAACGTTTACTTTATTTGAAGACGTAATAACAAACATTATCATATTTAATACATTGAATTTATAGTTAGGTACGTAAAATTCGAATTTAAATACACTGTCAGAATTCTTGTGTGCTCGTCTCGATTCCTCTGTAATTCCATGCGTGATGTGATTTTAGATAAATTTATTATAAATCGACGATAAAACGCCACTGACAAAAAAATGGTTCTAAACGGAATACGGAAGTTTTAAATAAGTTTGTTTATTTATAAGCCAATTGTCACAAAATATTTACTTTCCGTATTTATTCCAGTTTAAAGTCTTCCTTTGTCGTTATAAATCGCATACAATTTTCTTCATCTCATAATAATAATTTCCCAAAACAACTCACCCCTATTTAAAGCTATCTCTTTATTCGATTATTATTTTGATTTTGATTTCTTTACAGACCCATTAAATACGGTAAGAGTGTCATTTTATCACTAATTTTTTTCTTCATCATTAAATCATTTATTATCACTATTTTTTTAATATCTATAATATTCAATTTTCATTGTATTTTTCAATTTACTATATTACTCTATTAAATATATATTTTTTGTTCTATTCTGTTCTATTTAATTTTTATATTTTTTTATTTATTTATTAATTTAATTGTATCAATACACCAGGTATTTATTCAATTTTAATTACAATTTTCAATTAATATGTTTACAAATATGTTTACAACAATATTTACAATAATTACAATAATATTTAATTTTGATTAGCTTATAAGTCCAAACCTGAATCTGAAGTGTCTTCTTTAGATTCAAGTAGAATATCCTGTGGTAGCCGTGGTTTTAATCTTAGATTAGCGGATCTTCTGCCAATTTTGTAGTGAAGTGCTTCATCAGCTTTTAAAAGTTTTTCGTGGAAATTTCTGAATTGTTTTGTATGATAGGCTCATATCATTGGATAGTTGTTTGTTTCTCATGAACCATGGGGCCTTTTGGGTTATTCTTAAAAATGTATTCGAAGAGTTTGTAGTTTTTTAATTTATGTTTGTGAAGCTGTTGCCCATACCGGGCATGTGTAGGTTATTAGTGGTCTTATTATTGCTGTGTATAGAAGTAGAGAGCATTTCATCTGTATGGTTGAGCTGTGGTTTAATAAAGGGTACAGTATTCTCAGCCTAGTGTACCCTTTAGTCTATTTAATCCGTTATATTAAATTCTGACTTCCACCAGATTTGTTTGAATAGATAATTAATATATTTATATTAAAATGCATTTGGTTTAGCTTTATCGAGGTCCTTATAGTGGTATAATTTAGTAAAAAATATTTTGATTTATGTGAATAAGCTAACTTAATAAATATTTACTATTCAACTTTCGTATCAAAAAATTAACCAAAATTTATAATTAAATAATTTATTTATAAAGTAATAACAGATTAGTTTAAACTATTTGAAAATCTTTCAAAGCCACTTAATATGTATATTATTGTTGAATAAATAAGTAACATATGAGATCTTCAAAAATTAAAATTAAAATTTGATAATATTATAGCTATCATTATTCCTTAGATATGTTAAATTCAAAGTGGAAACATGTTTTTTATAAATGTTTTTAATGCGAAGGCATACATTATTCATATAACGTTATTGATATACCCTATTACAAAAAAAAAAAAAAATATACATAACTAAATTATTGAAAATCCGATTATAAATTTGTTTTTTTTATTTTCAAAAATTTGAATAGGAACTTTAAGAATTTATACTTCATTTATTACACATTAATAAAGGTTCTAAATTTGTGTATTTGTGTTCTATACTTTTATAAAAATAATGTTATAAAACTTATCTAGTGTGAAAATTATTAAATAATATACCTACATTTATTTTGTAACTCGCTGTACAAGATAAAAAATTAAAATTCATCATAGTTTTTAGTATAGGTATTTTAACATAAAAGGGTTATATTTGGTATAATATATTATTTTTTTGTCTATACTTAATACATAGAAATATTAAATTGACTAATAATGAAGAATTATAAAAAATAGTAACAAAATGTTTAGGTCACCATAACAACCTTTGATGAACCAAACAAAAACATCAAATCCACTTTGTTTTGTTTATTGACATAATTTTGAAGATCATTTAAAAATATAGTAGCATAATATTATATTGAATATAGGCAATGTTTATTTGAAAACTGCAGCTTCTCGGTATAGTATAATATTTTTTTATGATTGATACATTATTCAAATAGGATTATTTTTACTCATGAGTTGAATCTGCATGGGTGAACCACGGGTGGGATAACAAGATATATTTTGACATTACCATAAAATACAAATATATTCATAACGCATGAAGTTAGTCTCTCCTATACATTATTATACATTTATGTGTATAGCGTGCTTAGCGTTCTATAATTTCTCACAAGATATCCTTTTTGCTCAATTCACCTTAACGCCCTAAACTCTAATTCGAACGTTTCTAATCCCCGGAAAAATAATATGACTCTGTTGTGTGACTCTTATCGTCTCTTTAACGAATTCGGATTCCAAACGTATACGAAAAATGCACGAATCCAGAAACCCTATACGGTACGTACCACGCACACCATAATATACCACGTTATAATTATAAAATTCCGATACCGCGTTTAGACGACGGGCGGGTGGATACGATGGGCATGCAATCGCAGACATATAATACTTTTAGTGGTCGAATGCTATTACCGGCGAACCAAAAGCAATTATATAGCGTTTTACACCACTGTCCGCTGCCGGTCTATATGTGATTGCGTATCGTGTGATACGAGCACGAAAAACATAACGGAAGCGCATCGGAAACACGCGGGCGGGACGTTGCAAAAGTCACGAAACCACAATAACCACTGCCCACCACCTCGCATTGTGCATTCCGAGCACGTAAAAGTGAATCGATGGAAAACAAAAACACGAAAAACATTGTCATTTAGTGTAAATTGCAGACAGTCCGTTACGTTTTCAATACGACATGACATAGGCGTATAAGGCACATCAAATTATACGATATGTGGTGAAACGCCTGTACATAATATACTAAAATAAGCGACCGAAATCTTATGAATGCTTTAGGTTAGGTTACGTGCGGTACAGCTTAAGCGTTTTCTCGACCGGCGTAATAATAATATAATGAAACGAAGTTACAAACGCCACACGTTTGTAATGACCAACAATAATAATATTAAAAGATATTAGCATGTACTTATCGGCACAGTGGGTAGGTAATGTGTTATTGCGGTGGTACTTAAGGCCGTTCGTCTATTCGTGGCTTGTTCGACGTTCGAAATGCATTTTCGTTTTGCATTAACCATAACCGATGTATTATGTACGGCTCGCACAAAAGGTAAAATACATTCTCTGCTCGACTGGCGTGCCATAGTTGTAGTTGTCAAGCAAAATCAATAGCTTTATGCATGTGTACACTTAAGTGTGTATTTTGTGGATAAGACGTTGCCAATTGATTATAATGAATTTCGTTTAAGGAAAAACGTAATAGAGTGAGAAATATACAACGCGTAGGTACCGATTTATAGACAACATTATGACTCGGATAATAGAAAATTGTATTACACTTACAAATAACGATATTTTGGTCCAATTTCACAGTGTTGAACTCAAGACTTAAAGAATAATAATTATTATTAATTGTGTACATACCTATACATAATATACATACCTATAGGTACAACTTAGCTTTGAACAGAATTATTAAAACCTTCCGGATAAGTTTTTATTTAAATGTTCGAACGGGGTACACAAATGTATTATTCAAACACAAATAATGCCATCCAAATTCGTATCCAACACATTTAAGTGGGCAGGACTAGTCAAAAGGACTAGGTACATACACATTTTTTAACATTAAGTTATTCGATTACGTATTATTCAAACATTTCAGTCAAATGTTCCCAACACTTTCATACGCTGCAACCCAGTGAAATAAAATATATTTATTTTTTGTATTTGACTCCGTTAACTTAGTGTCGTGTAGCTGTGTAATATATTGATCAAAATAATTTATTTTTTTTGTTAAAACAATTTTTAATAAACCTAAAATATTGTTATAAAAATTAAATTATTAGTCAATAGACATTACGCATTTTAATATTTCAGCTAAATAAAGAACAGAAAAAACTTACGATTTTATACAACCAATATAAAATATTATAAAATTAAGCTGTGTTAGTATGCTCGTTGGTATTATAATAATTTAAAACAAAATAAAATACCTATTTAACTATTTAAGTATTTAAAATGCCGTAAACAAAATTGTCCTTTAACACGAAGTTTTAATTCCTTTTACACAGGACCGTTAATCTGCTCACATAATGGACTGTTGGTGTTGTTCTGCCTATACCTTTGTACACATTTTAACAATGAAAACAATCTGATTGTTGTGTCATAATATCGTTATTTAACATTTTGATATTAATTATTTGCCCATTAAACATCGCTGTTTTACAACCACTTACTTGTTTTTCAATCAAACATCGTATTTTAAAACCGTTATAAAATACAATAAATTGTTGAAATACACTTTTGTATATTCTACACATCAATAAGCACTACAAAAATAAATAAATCACTAAATATTATATAGTCGTTAATACTAATCTTTTTCAATTTTACAGAAAAAATATATTTAATTTATCCTGATTATTAATTATTAAGTACATTTTATACGGAACATTGTAAGCTTATAATATCTCGTTAGCGCGTTGTTTACCAAAATGTACAGATGAATAATTAGAATATTTAAATTTTCCGGTTCAAATGAAAAATAATTTATTCATTCCTTAAGTAGTTGGGTATGCATTAAATTGGATGTAATACGTTTGTCATATTCCAGACGTCTAATACGTTTGGTCTTATAAAATATTACACAAAATATGATTTAATCTCTAGCTATAGACAATTGTAAGTACTATGTAGCATAATATAGCATATCGCTATTAATTTTATTTACGTTAATTATTTCTACGGAGTTATTTTACCTGTTTTATAGTGATAGGAATATAAAATGCATATGTGTTAGGTTAGGTTAGGTTAGGTTTAACCTGACAATTAATTGATAATATCTAGTTTAGTGATAATAAATGAATAATATTATCAAATATATTTTTTTTTTTTTGGCAAACTTAATCAGTGAAAATCTACATAATAGTTATCTAAATGATTTCCTTGCATACGTTTTAAGTTTAATATATTAGTTATTTATTTAATAAACTCTAAGTCGTTGTGTCAAAATGACTTTGAATAAATTATTGTACAGAATTAATAAGAATTAAGAAGGTTTTTTTATCACACTACCTATATATTACTTAAAAAAAAAAATTCATACTGTAGTTAGTGTAACTCAACTCATTGAATACGTAATTTACTTAATCAATAGTTTGATGATTTATTTATATTGTGTCTGTAGAAAACGGGTACGTTGTTTGGAAAACATTCGCTACACTATGATTTTAAAATATGGATCCATAAGTATACTTACAAACTCCAAAAATAAGATATTAAATATAACGCTTTGATAATCAGCCTGTATACGTCAACCTAACGAGTGATAGGCTGTCTTTTAAATTAGATAATTTTACGCTATTATTAAAAATCAATGGTTAAAGTAACACTATTTTAAACTATTCTTTAATTTCGCAAAATTGACACTGTACTCGTGTATTAGTAATAATTTCGTAAAATAAACTGATTTATCGTTACTCACCACAAATTATGATCAATAAGTTACGAATAAAATGTTTTAAGTTTTTATTACTAGAATTTAATTTATAAAACCTTAAGATAAATTGAAGCCAACTATGCTTTTTTTTCAATGTTTTATATTTCTAATTACAAGGTTTACATAATATATTATATAATTGCCGGGAAAAATTGCATATAAAGGGTAAAACTTTCATACAATAAATACCAGTAATCCGTACAATAATTTTAACTTTTGTATGAATCATTTTTGAAGGCTATCGTAGCTCTTGCTTTGCATGAATAGTGTGCATATTACTTATAATTATACTTAGTTAATGAGAATTAACTGTTTGCTACAAATTATTTTCATTAACCTTGCCATTTTGATTAACTTTTGAAGTCTCTACGATTAAACAACATTAATAAATACATTCAGACTTTAAATTAAATTAAAATTAATAATTAAAAGTAATGATAAAAAAAAAATAACTATTTTGAATATGAAATATATTCTAAAAACAATATATTTCAAGTTTTATTCGATGTTTTAAAAATATATATTAGCATTCGGGTTTAATTAGTTGATTAGGTAGCTTTTTAAGTTCTTAAAAATGCTTTTAATCTATTTATTTATTTTTATTGACCTGTAATTCATATATCTATGAATTATAGCTATTGATTATTTGAATAATAAAAATTCTTTTTTTAACGCTGGTTAAACAAACTCAACATTAAAACACAACTGAGTTCATTAAAAATGTATTATTATTGGTATGACAGAATTTCCCAGAAAATAAACAAAATAGTATTGTTAAATACTTTGGGGTGGAGCTGATCCAATTAAAAATAAATTATAATGTTGGTTTTACCGGCATTACCAAAAATAATATTATTTTTTTTATCTTATTAAAAATATTTAGTAATTATACGAGTAAATATAGCGTAACTATTGTTTTTATTTTACTTGACCTAGGTGTATGTTATGCTTATGATATTCCCTATTTATTTTTTGTTTATCTGTACACACAAAATCAACATATTCGAAGAATAATAATATGCTATATAATCTTAGATTAAAATAAAACATTTTATATAACTTTAATAGATAACATTTTGTAAATAATTAGTTAATATTCAACTATAATTTATTTACAGTAAACAAATATAATATTTTTATCAACTAATAGTCATAATAAATTGTTTTCCGTTAATCTTTATCCATAGAACAATTAAATTACGTGTAGATTTTTTTAACTGACTCATATATGTGTTACGTAAACACTAAACAGCAATAGGTATTCGTCGTACAATGCATAATATGCATTAAAGCATTAGTATTTTGTACAATACTCGTAAAATTCAAAACTATATTTCATCTTTATCATGAAAAATCTTTCTACCTTAAACGTGGCTTTTATATGAAGGCAATTAGCGCAACTGTGTTAACCCCCAACGAGACTACTTTCCTATCGCCGTAGGTACTTCAATCTTCGAATTTAAATGTACTACACGTTATACATAAATTATTATAATCTCAACCAATTATTCAGTAGTACCGCATATTATTCAAGAAAATCAAAAAAATATTAAGTCCGGTATTCAAATTCCATGTTATCAATTATTGAACTTCATCACACCAACCTAAAAAAAAATCTTGAATTCTTTAATATTATATAATTATTACTTATATTAGCTTATCTAGTAATCTATATTCGTGTTAATACTCAACCTGATATGAGTACACTGCTTATGCAAAGCTTTATTAGAAAACTTATATTAAACTTATTTTAAAGCTTTATATTATATTATACACACATTTTTTCAAAAAAAGGAATGAAAAATAAATTATTTAAACACATTTAAAAAAGTCTAAATATGAACATGAAATATGATGCAATACAATCGTGGATTGTATAAAAAAATACTCGATGAAAAATAAAATTGTTAAAATAAAAATTAAAAATGAATTTCAACGAATCAACTAGACGTCTAGGTCACTGAGGGCTGGACACTAAAAAATCTTTCACCAGCGCCCGTTTAATCTATATTATGATATTATATTATCTTCATACTATTGATGGACTATACGTCATTGCTATCCAATATTTTAAATCATTTTTATAGCTATCGAACCGCTTTCAAATAAAAATGTATAGCTGTATGACGTTGGTAGTAAGAATAGAATACTTACTTAAGTTTTATTTTCGACAGCGTATCCTATAAATATAGATTTGTAGATAAATGCATTTAAACATCTCTATTTTAAGACCAAGTTAAAGTAAGATATATCATTTTAAATTCGTATTTATTATTAAGTGATTATTAATATTACTAATTACTAAAATTATACAAATTAAACCACAGTTATTTTAAATAAAAAAACATATTATACACAATGGAATGTATCTATACAGTAAAAACTTAATTTAAATAATAATAGAAATATTATTATCAAATAGAAAGATTTAAATATTTCTATAGTGTTTATTAAAAGTTATTATTTAATATATATTATATAATTTGTATAATGTATAAAATATTAAAATAGTTAAATATTTTAATAAAACTCAAAACAATCTCTTGCATTCATTAATCTTTATGACAACATATTATTATTGAAATTGAGTATGATAATAAAAAAATTGAAAAATACTATTTATGAAACTTCCAAGTAATTTATAATATCTAATTTTATAATACTTAATAGTGCTATATTATTATTATTTGTAATTAATAATGGCATATTATTGCGATAAATATCTTAAACTCAATGAACTCGAATTTATAAAAATTGAGTACCTATAAATAATACATACGTGGAAAAATTCACTGGAACAGCTAATATATATTGTAAGTAGAGGCGGGTGCTCACTGCACCGACAAATAAATGTTACCGACATTGTGTTTTATTCATTAAACTTTTTTTACCACTCATAAAATGCTCATTTCAATTGTTTTCATGGGCACAATAATACTATTTTAATAATATTTGATTTAGAAGTTAAGGTAGATGTGTAAATTAATATTATTATACAGATAAAGTGAAATATAATACTAGAATATGTTTGTTAAAATGTTTGGGTACATCCATCCCACTTTCACTGCAATATCTACGACATCGATACGTTTATTGTACAAATATATTTGTAAAATCAGGATATTATTTTTATTATAATAATCAACATTTTCCATGTTTGACAAATTCTCGAAGTACAGCGGGTACTACATACCAAGTACCGAGTACCATATACATAATATATGGTGTAAGTGGTATAATTAATAATATTTATATAATAATGTTAGTGAAATAATACAGTGGCGGATTTTCAAAAATTTTCTAGTGGGAGTCTTAAAAATAATATTATGTATTTCAATAGATTTTCGATAATTAACCTACTTACAAGTTATATTTGAAATATATAAATATATTGTATACGAAATACGTATACCTACTGGATTAGACTCTGTGTATAGTGCATTTTATAAATTATCAGCGTCTAACCTAACCCTTGGACCCCCCCATAAATCCACCACTTATGATACATGAAAAAAATTTTTATAAAATAGATGATTAGGTTAAATCTAATAACTTAAGATGAACGTAATATTTTAAATAACTATGCATTTTATAAATTACACATTAAATAGATAACTAGTCAAATTCTATTATATTTACTGAAGGTATCTGTATAATAAATAATAATAAAAATAAGTATAAATATTATATTTATAATAAATTCATTTTTGTTATTTATACCTTAGTTCAAATAATATTTCTAATTCACAAAATTTTTAAATCATTCTCATATATATTTAAAAATACCTAATATTTGGGGTAAGATTAGGGAAAATGGATAGTTTATTAGCGCTAAAAATATTATTGAGTTCTTAACGCATTTATTAAACAAAAATATTATACACTGTTAGTTATTATTTATAAAAATAATTACATACAATTTTCTAGCCTATAGTATAAATCTAACCTATCTGATTATCATATTATATTCTTCAAACAAAATGTTTGATATAAATCAATTGACAAGAATTACGATATGTATTATTAGTGGTTTACTGACTTGTACAGAAATGGGGAGTTTCACTAATTTTTTAGAATTTCAAATTGAATAAAATTCCCATAAATACAGTTCAAAGGATATCTAGACATTTGGAGCACCGCCCCCTAGTTGCGCCATTGCATATAAACAAAAGCCTTCTGAGGGAAGATGGGTATTTAGCCAATCAAAATGGAAATGTATAACCTTCCAAGGACTATCTAACCTAACCTAACCTACGTAGTAATATTTTTTTTAAGATAAAAGTCTAGCATAATGTTGTTTTGATTAATGTTAGAATGTTATATACATGTATTTAATGTAGGTACATTTATATATTATACATATGTGCAATTTTCTTATATTATTTAATTTAAATGTATAAACAAAGTATTATAATAGACTATAAATTGTAAAAATTGTTTGTTATACAAATCTAAAATCTATAAATAAATTTATAAATACGATCTACATGATTATTTACATTAATTATTTGAAGTATACAAAATATTTTATCATTTTACAAACTATGTAAATATGACTTAATGCATAATACAGAACTTATCAAGATCGTCAAATAATAATCAAAAATAACATTGACAAATATTTTGTTCGTGTAACTGTTTCCTAAACAAAAGATAATGATAAGTAACAAAGGCATTTTGAATAAATGGATAATAAAACCTGTTGTATCCAAAGCAATAAAGCACAAAGTTAGAAATAATTTTCTCCTATTCACTTTAAATATATATAATAAATAATAAATAGGACTTATATGTAAATATACCAAAAACAAGAAAAATTATCTTTAAAAATACAACCTATTAGTAATATTACGAGGTTTTTAATAATGCCTTTAATAATATATTCTTTTAAAAATGCTATTTAATTTAATATGAAACAAAAATTAATTAGTATTAGGTATTTTAATTTTCATAATTTGGTGCTATAGTAATTGATGCAATTCGTAAATAAAATTATTTATTTATATTCTATGAATTACCAATATTTGCTTGTATGTGGTGAAAACTTTATTTGTCAGTCCATTGAACAGCAATTTACACTGTTTTCTGGTACACAAATAAAAAAAAAAACGGAATACAAAAAAATATATAAAGTTAATTAATTAGCATATATTAATTTTTTTTTTTTAGTGGTGTAGTTTGTGGTAAATTTTGATGAAATGTTATCTATTTTTATAAAGTATATCAAAAATAAACTAAATGTTGTAAAAATGCTTTAACAACAGAAACAAGTAAAAAAAAAACAATTTGTATTTAATTCTGCGCTTTACAAATAGGACGTATACATTTGTAATCAATCATTTTTGTGTGATATTTAAAAAATATTGATGTAACTATGTAAGTATAGGCATTATGTTTATCTAATCTATATTGTACATTGTCTATATATATATACGTTTGGGTACTTAAGTTTTTATTACCAGTTACCACCTCATAAGGATTTTGTTATAAATTAGTTTTACATTTTGACGTTATGAAAAATCTTTTAATATATATTTTTAAGATACCTACATAAAACATCATAATATTATATATTATTAAAATTATATAGATCATAATGGTTTATAAATACCGCAAAAGTAATAATGTTTTACAAATTCCAAAAATTAAATTATAAATAAGAGAGAATTATATAGTAGGACAACTCACTGTCTGATGGCTTAACTTCAAAACTTTAAAAGTGAATATAATGAATAAAGTAAAACATTACAATTATAAAAAATAGGCTTACAAATACTTAAATGACATAAAGCCTTATTTAGCACTAATTTCAAGTCCTTAAAGGAATTCTTAATTAACTGACAATATTATTTTAACCTATGAAAAGTATGTTGATGGATCCAGCTTGTATGTATAGTTATAAATCTAAAAAATAAATAGTAATAATAAAAACAAAATTACTTTATAACCAACCTTAGAACCCTAATCAATATTTGAGAATGTCTTATTTGAATCTAGGACATTTTTTCCCCGAGGGATTGGACAGAATTCCTTGTTGGATCTGCTTGCATTAAATAAATTCATTGACATCTTATAATATCTCAAACATATATAATTATGTGAAACAAATTTTACAAGTTACAATATAAATTGTGAAAAATAATACAATAATATTAATAACATTCATAAATGTGACGACTGAAAGGCAGAAATCTTTATTCTATGATCCTTAGCTTCTGACTACTCTTTAATTAAATTAGAGTAAAATAATGGTAATCAATTATTAGTCAGTGAAATTAAACTCTTATTAATTTATTATTATATTTATATACACATTATACTTTGCTTTAATTTATATTATACACTATTATTTATATTCGTACATTACAATTTTTCAAGAATTTATAAAATAATATGATTAGTGTAAAGTAATTTTTATTATATTACGTTATTAATATTATCATAATATAGGTAAAATATAAAAAGAAATCCTATGCTACTATATAGATATATACGTTGTATTCATTACTACACATTTAAAGAATACAATTATATTATTATTCCATAAAATACAACATTTGTATTTTGTTTTATTAAAGTATTTTCGACGTTTTGTTGTTAGATAAATAATTATAGTATAATTTTTTTTTTAAATATAAGTACTGTATTTGAATAATATTGTACATTAGCTTTTGTAAGTACAACTTAATTTCTATCGATTCATTAATCAATTTATTTATTATATATAGTTTTCACTAATTTATCGGTATTTGCCAATTGGTATCGATTATTGCGGTCGTAAACTTAATTAAGCATGATATTATGAAAATCGTGGTCGTGTTGTGCGCAACATTTGGATTGGAAACTTGGAACGCTAATTTACGGTAAAAGAATTAGTTTTAATTAAGTGCAGTCATGACAACTATATACATATATACACACACACGGACATTTATGCTTGTGCATGACATTGAAACTTGAGATGAGCGATAGGAGAAGTTTGGGAAAAACTCAAATTAACTTTGACAATACTGACATACCTTTATTAATTCATATACATCATTATGAATTAAACATATTATTTAAACTATAATTTGATATAACTCGCGTTCGTTATTATGAAACTAATAGTTTGGTTTTTAAAAATGCAAATTTAAATGTATATTTTCATTTTTATACTTTGTCTATTTTTGTAAACAGAAGAAAACTGAATATTAGTATCTTTAATTATTTTGACACAATTTAAATGTTATATGTTTATCGTAGGATGATGTATTTAATATATAATAAATTACAGTGTTAACAACAAACTAATTTAAATTCGAGTTTTTATTTTTAATGTATAATAATTATTTTTATTACAAGTGAAAAATAAATTTATCATAATATTATGTATCTATTATACCTAGCTAGGTAGCACTACATAATTCCGTGATACATTTTGAATAACTGAAAATAAATTTAAATTATATTATTATTTTTAATTGTAAGACTTTAATATCACTAACACATTTAGTTAGGTATCTATTTATCTATTTTGTGAAAAATCGATTATATTGTATTGACGTCAAAATACTTATTCATTTAAAATACTAAATTGTATTCAACTTAATGAGAAAAATATTTATAGTATTACGTAGGTACCTACTTATATATATTAATTGTAAATAAGAAAAGTCTAGTAATTACTCATTAGTATTGTGTGCAGTTCAGTGCATTTTTTATTTATTTATAATGTTAATACGATATTCAAATTTGAAACAACAACAATAATAATAGTATAAATTGTTAATAATTAGTCCATCGACGTATGAAATATATTAAATTGTATAACTGTGAATAAATTATGTATCCGGTCAAAATTTTCGAATGCGTGTTGCCATAAATTATGATAAGCAATTTTATGTGCGTGATGTAAGGTAACCCTGGTAGAGGGTTAAACGTTTTATCAGCCTAATGGCATGTTATACGTTTACAAGAGTTCACGCATTTAATCTTCAATATTTTTGAATTTAATAAAATTTAAAATATACACCTTATATAATTAGTCATTAGTTAAAATATACCTATATAGTATATATATATATTATATATAATATATTTAAAATTAAAACTTCGTTTAAATTAAACTTATTAATAACCATTCCATTTTTAGTTTATAATTTAAAATTAATAAAATAACCTATAAAAGTTTTTTTACCACTATAATAATATTAAGTAACTAACAGTAGGTATTTTATTATTTGTCATTAGAGCTGCCGTAATACAGGCAGTTTTTTTTCCTAAAATAAAAGTTGTTCGCTCTCACTCTCATAATAATTAGCAGTTTAGAAACAATTAAAATACCTAATTATAAATCTACAACTTTGGTGGTAAACAAAACATTTGTAATTTAGTAAAAAAACACAATTAAAGTTAAATTTGGCCAATAGCCAATTGTACCAGGATATTTTTTAACGTTTTGGATTGACTGAGTATATATATAGGATAATGGTGCGATCACATGTATTTTCGAACACCACAGTGTGTACTTTGTAAATAACAGACTAATATAAAATTCTTATAATTAAACTGAGATGAAATGTGCTTTGACGTTGACAACTTAGTGGAATGGATCGTCGCCAGATTTCACTAATCTAGTATGTCTATAGGGATTTGTTTTAATCCAAAATCTAATGGAATTTATGGCTGCTGATCAATTTAAAAATGATTTTCTTCTCCCTTATATTTTGTTACTCTAAAAGTTTTGGTATCTTACCAATTAATATTGATACATGCAATACATATTAATCGTGTTAACTTTAAAGGTGTTATATTAAATCAACACGTTTAATTTGCACACATCGGGTGTAATATTAACTATTAACAGATCCAAGTACTTAAGTGTAATCTAAACATTCAAAACTAAATTATTTAATGAAATATATTATAATTTACAGATGTCACTTAATTATTTTAGATTATTATTATCCTATGGTCTGTTAAACAACTTATAAACAATTTGTATCTTTCTAGTAAAGTAAATCGAATACATTTTTATCTCATGCATACGGATTTTGCGGAGAGTTGACTCATACTAATCTTTTCCTCTATGAGAATTTCGTTAACGTTATTACTGCATATCATTTAAGTCGCGCACCGTCAAAAATATTTTTGATGGATTTATCGTATTGAGTACGGTAATATGGTAAATATTTACCGACATAAATCTCAACTCTCAAGTACATGAATTTGATCCACATAATATTGGTTTTTGGCCGGAATTTAAAGTTTAAATCTTTTATCATGCGACACGCAGAAACACACGCGCAGATGTCACACCCCCGAATGAGATAGTCTCGATGTTATCCCGTTACCCTGGAGCTATTAATCTACTTCAAGCAATCAATGTTCCGGAGCTTTTCCTATAACTGTTAACGGAGAAGAAGAAAAACGGTACGGTCTCAAACCGGCTGGCCGCGGCCGGACGAAATTGATTTCTGTCTAGCGCCACCGGTGTTGTAGGTAGTCGTTTCCGGTCACTCGCGGCTATGCGAGAGCTATGGTATTACAGTTACATAAGACCCATTTTATTTTAACTTGAATATTATGGTTTAGAACGTCGTGACCAGAATAAAACTATAGTATCCTTAGAAAAAAAAAATAACTATTATATGTAATGTACACCAATATATCCGAATACAAATAAAAATCCAATTGATAATAGAATAATATTACTTTACCATGAATTTTAAGAAAGTGTTTAGATTGATTTATGCATCATATTTATTTTGTATGCATATATTGTAAAAATGGATTTATTTATAGTAGATTTTACATATTACCTTACATTTTATTCATAACATTATACAACGGAGATGATTATAAATTTTTTCTATTTTAAAATATTAAACAAATTATATATATCTATTTCGTATAAACATTGTTTATACGAAAAGCCAACAAAGCAAAGTCTTTAGCTATCAAAACAATTATTAACCTTTGCTGATTTCTTTAACTTCAAAAACGACATTAATCATAATTGTACAATATACAATATTATTATAATATGTACGAATTAATGTGTTGTACTGGTGACACTTGATTCTGTTTATTTTGATTATATTACAATATTATCAAAATATTATTATTCACTTTTCCGGCATTTTAGCATTAG
This sequence comes from Rhopalosiphum maidis, assembly GCF_003676215.2. Classification (NCBI taxonomy): domain Eukaryota; kingdom Metazoa; phylum Arthropoda; class Insecta; order Hemiptera; family Aphididae; genus Rhopalosiphum; species Rhopalosiphum maidis. The sequence goes on from NC_040877.1 coordinate 89,447,760, forward strand.
ACAGTTTTAAATTAATGGTTAATCTTTTGCTGTGTTATTAGCGTAGAGTTAAAATTAAAATATAATTTCATGTTTTATAAAAATACACTTTGTGACGTTGTTCAATGACATATTTTTTTATTAATTTATAAATATTAAAACATTATTAACATCTATATAAGCAAGACGTGACTAAAAAAATGTTTTCAAATCACCTCAACATAACATTATCTTGATACATTATAATATTAAATTACTTTATAAAATAGGATTTTAATTGATTTTGATGGTGTATCGATTGTTGTTTAATTATAGAGGTATATAAATTATATAAATTATCTTTGTTAGTGAAAATCAAAATTGAAAATCTTATTAAAGTTTGTTGATTTGTTTGATGATCGGTAAATTTGTGCGTGATAGCATGCCAAACACTAAAATATTTACTTATAAACTCGAAAATGAACCATATCTAGAATATAATATAATATGAATAGCAGTATTATGGATTTATGTAACGTGTATTTTGTGTTAGATCAATAATCCAAACACATTAAAATTATACTTGTTAGTAGATGTAAAATATAAAATACATTATATCGTTATAAATAGTATTTTTTTCAAATTGTATTTCAATATAATATAATATTGAGTATAAGCTTACTCGAAAGTTAAAATATATTATATTATATAATACCAAATTCTGTACAATTGTTCGTATGAAAAAAAGTACAATAATTATTATGCTTCAAAAGACAATAATATAAACTATACTGTAACTATTTTAATTTAAATCAGACATCGACCATCGACTATGTATCTACATTTTATAACATGTCGTATGTGTCAATCGTATGTATTCATTTTGACACTTACATTGTATTCGATACCAACACTGTTGTGTATTTAACACGACTAGTGTGTGATGTACTATTAAACTGCATTTTTAAAACACTTCTGGAGGCATAAATATTTTGTACATACTATAAATGGTTTTGTTGACATTAAGCACAAAAAAAAAGTAATCCAGTAATTATTATGTGCTATTAATATAATTCAAATTTTTAGTGGTATTGTCTATTTGAAGATATTTAATTGGATTTTAGCGGTATAGGACATCTGCACGTATTAAATTATGTTTTATTATGATAAAATTAAATAAATATAAACTGCATTAATCTGTGCGTATTAAATGATGTTTTAGTATGAACAATTTAAATAAATATAAACTGTTGTATTGCACGTTAATAAACTATTTTGTTTTTCACCTCTGGTTTTTATCAAACTAATATTTACCCATTACAATAATAATTATTGTAAATTGTACAAATTCTAAACGATAAAAAAAAACCATACATAAGTAATAAATATTAAAATAAAACATATAAGTTACTTCATAATATTTTCAAGCCATGAGTTTCTACTAGAAATTCAAATAAAAAAACAGAACCATTTTATTGTAATATATACAACTTGCAAAAATATACTTCATGAAATAGGTATTCAGTTTTTTAATTTTAAATACTAATTATTTTTATCATAAATTCAATTAACATTCAATTCATTAAAGTCATATTGTTTGTCGTTGCATTTGTATTTTATATACATTAAAAAATGAAACATAATATTATTTTTAGAAACTTAATTTTAAAATTCATTTTTGTTGATTATAATTTATTTTTATTTTTTTTTTTTTAAGTAGATAATGTTTAACTTACATATTAACGAAATTTGTATCATCATATATCGCCCTTTTTTCATAAATACCTTTACTATAATCTTAAGCTATCTAACAACCGTGTAGTTTTGTTATTGTAATAGTCTTAAATCATTCAAAATATATCGCACTAAATCTATATTACCAAAGTTTAAATTGAATAGTAATATTTATGCCACAACCTACGCATGCACTGTTTATCTATATCATTTGAGGCATATCCCAATAGGCTATAACACTTGCAATGAAGAATAAATGTTTTGTGGGATTTTTGTTCATTCGATGCATTTTATTATATAAACATTTTAAAAACTAATAAAAAATTTTAATACCGTATTGGCATCTGTGAGATAAATATAAACTCACTAAAAAATATCTAAATTATTTAAAAATTAAATATCTCAACAAGCTAATACACATATACGTGAGTAGTTAAAACATTTTTGTACTAATAAAATCTAATAATAGAGGACACCATTATGTATTATATAAATTATTGTGAGTATAGTCTATTTATCAATTTGTATTAAATCATAAACACAGTTTATATATAGATGTATTATGTATGTATATGTAGATTAAAACATAACAATACATCTAAGAACATTGGGGTATGTAAGCTTAAGTACCGGCTCGTCTCAATTCACACATATCGGTGCAAGAGAATGACTTATATTGTAATTACATACTAGACAATAATCGCATCCACATCCTCAAATTACTAAGTGGAAAATGATCACGGTTTTAAGCTACTGTCATTGTTGTAGAAAATTGTTAATGAAACTTATTGAATCATGTTTACAACCCAATATAAATACATATATGTATACCATACATTTAAATGTACCAAATTATAAAACAAAAAGTTTTCTTCACTAAAACTATATTAAATAATATTTTAATAAAATATATTTAATTAAGGTCTAGGGATTAAAATTCTACAGGTCTAGTCTAATTAATTTATAGAATATAAATTATATTTTTTATGTAAAAATATATTCCTAGACATGGATATTTTTCAACAATTTATAAAAATATTTACAGTTTTTGAACGAATCAGTTTAATGATTGTACACTTTTAACATTTCTCATTAGTAGAAAAACCTGCAAATAATGTAGTAAAAAATATATATTAGGATATTAGGTATTTAAGTACATTTATTAGAAAATATTCTAATAATTTATATTTAAATTAAATAAATAAACATGTATAAATTAACTGAGTGGTATTTAATTAACTATTAGATTATGATTTCCAAATAGATTATAGGTTGCTCAATTTATGTACCAAATTAACAATAATTGTTATGGTCACGAATCTACATTTTACGTACTTACACATATAATCCATGGTTAAATAGTTGCATAAATTAAAAACAAAATAAAATTGTTAAGTATAATCTCTTTTCCTAATTTTGTCGTATACAAATTCTTGCAAAATTATACCAATCAAAGTATAATTTCATACATATCTTTGGATGTAATATAAATCGGTAAGTTTCGATGAGATTAAAGAACAGAATGGAGTACGACCTTTAATACTATTTTATAAAACATATTATATAGAACTTAAATTTTTTCATATAAAAATAGTCCATGTTATCGTACAATTGTACGATCAATTGACATGTCGTATTCAAATACACATTTTTAAAAACTACTTTTTTGTTCTGAACCTTTATAAAACATTATTATTCATCGAATAAAACAAGGTCCTGGGTTTCCTTTTGCACGTTTTCGGTTCAATTGTTTCACTGTAATTTATTGTAAAATACTAGGAATAGTAATCTAATATAATCCTTTTGATTCTAATATTTACATATTATCTTACGTATTGTAATACAATTTTATTCAAATGAAAACTTTTGATATTTTAATACATATATGGGAATAAAAATAAAATAGGTTAAACTCCATGAGTGTTTCTTAAATATTTTAGCTTTTAACAAAATGTGGTTGATTATTCAGTTTAAGTCAACAACTACATTTAGTAATTCTCTGAAGGCTGGTTACTAAGCTTTGTTACTGATGATAGAAACATTATCACCACATTTTAAAAATTATTTTGAAACTCTTCTTTGCGTATGTTAGGAAAGTGTTATTACACACGCATTCGTCCAGTATTGGTTTTGTAATACATAATATTTTAACAAAAGACTACATAATTAAATAATTATTTATAGGCACATACAAACTGAATGATTTATTAAATTAAATCATTTTCGTACAATAATATTGTGCGCAGTCATTAGTTATATTACTATACTATAATATATTGTTGTTTATTTTATATAAATTTAGCATTTTATAATCATTAATAAACGATATACATTTTTCCTTCCATAAGTTTTGATTTTATTTTTTCGATAAATAATATCATGTATAATTGATAGAAATTAAATAAAGGATAAAATAAAATTCTTTTATTTTCTCAGAAAATAGATGAAAAAAAAATGCTGAATAGCTGAGCTTTTAGAAAATCGATTTTAATTAATGTAATGGTATATACGTAGTAGTTGTAGAATTTCCAACATTTGTTCAGACTTATTAAAATGATTTATTATTATAAGCGTTGTAAATATTGAACTAAAGGCACGGTAAAAATTGAACCATTTCACATAGCGATTATACCTAATATAATATATATTAAGAAAATAACCGTTTAGAGGACGAACACAAAGAAAAGTAATTTGTGAACTGCCTGCCTATAAAGTTCTAAAGTACTCGCCGTGCAACTGATGCGAACGCGCGATTGGTGCGCCGTGACACGCCTGCATCTGCGGCGGTAGACAGTGATAGACATCATTGACAGTGCCGGAACAAAAGTGTTGAGCTAGGTCGTCACAGCCGACGTCGTGTGGATAACGGGCCGGATGGACATGTAGATAGAATACACGCGGACGAGAAAAAGTGAGAACGTCAAAAGTGACCAGAAAACGGTGGAACGGCAACGATACCTTTTCTTCCGTTTCCGTCGATTTTTCGGTGGCGACCAAAGTCTTTTTACGGATGGCGATCACCGTACACGACACGTATAATACCGAACGGCAGCGCCGGTCAATAGGGGCGTCGGTATGCCTACGGATCTGCAGTATAGCGAACGACGTCCGTCGACATCGATCTGATAGCGCAGCATCCGACTATATGACCACTTTAGATGTACTCCAGTGGACCAGCCAGTGTCTTTGTCTCGTGCGCGTGTCACCGGTGAAGAGTACAACTGTTCGGACAATGTAGCCGTTAAAAATAGTCTTTTTCAAATATATAAATATATCAATTATTATTTCATAGGAATATTGTGATCAGCATTTATTTTCAACATTTATAATGGTTTTAAACTAGAATTAATCAAAAATTATGAAAATATACTATCATACTACATAGGTATAGGTGTCTATACCAACTCATTTCTCAAGAAATTATATATTTATTCATAAGCAAAAAAAATTATTATAGTAATTATTACGACTAGGGACTTTGTGCTCAAAAAATATGCATAAATTCATGCCCTTAAAAATTATCATAATATATGCTCTAAAAATACTAAAATATGGTCTTAAAAATAATTTAATTTTTATTAGAATACAAAATTACAAATTTATAAAGCACTTTTAATTTAATTTTCACAAAAAAAAAATATTGTACTAAGTTTAGAAAATTGTATTAACTATATTTACGCAAGACAAAACGTATACAATACAACCAGACGAATTGACACCAACTGACCGTATTCGACATATTCCTTATCGGCCGATTTCGTGTTTTTCACAATCAGGAAATTACACGGTAGATAGATTATTTAATAATTTATACTTAATCATTTTAATCTATTTTTTCCAATTCCTAGAAAATTCATATTCAATATTATATAGCATGTATAAAATAGTATTCTCCACGTTACATAATATTGTTTAAAATCTTTTTAAATAAAATATGTGCTTTAAGTCACAGTATTTTAAATACAAATATAACAAAATATGCACTTACGGGATAAAGAGCTGAATATGCAAAATGAAAATTATCGGTTTAAACTTTTAATACTATAAAACAAACTTCTATATATTACTGCTAAACTCTATGTTTTGAATGAATATTGAAAAACATGCAAAGTCCTATAAGTCCCTAGTCCTAGTAATTATCATGATAGTAAAAATCCCACTTATAATTTCTATTATCACATTTTAATTAAATATTTGATAGGTATGCAATGCACATTATAATAATATATAAATTGTAAAATTATTGTTAACATAATATTTTGTCATAATATAAATGTATCTTAATCTCGGATGATTTTTATAACGTTTTTAATGAATATAAATCGAATATCGATTGATTTTCAGCATCCAACTACTTAAGGAAGCGTGTCTCTAATTCAATAGTTTTAATATAAGGGCGTGGTGACGGAGAAATCGATATAGTAGTGATAAATGTAAAAATGCCTATAGTGTATAAGCTTTAATAAAATTAACGTTACTCTAACATAACAGCGTACATAACTATGAATTACGGTAAGGGAACTTAATAAATTACCTATAATTTGAAATTTCAAATATAATCACCAGATCAGTCTTAGAATCATAATATAATAATATATTAATAATAGTATATTAATTTACAATAGCTATGTAATACTACCGATGCACCCGGAAACCGCGTATTCCAATAAGCATATCTATGTCATCATATTAAACAATCAAACTGTATTAAATTATTAAAGTCCATTAATGATAATATTATGTGACACACTGGAGTAAGTTATGGCCGCAATAGTACTATTATCTATTATATTAAATAAAAATTAATCTATAAATTAATCCGAATAATCTAGGTAATAAATTTGATATCTATAAAATAATAATATTGTACTCCGTTGTGGATATTGTGGTACTTGTGGTACTCGAGTGATTTAAGATCTTCAACAATACATAGTAGGTATTATAATCTTGTATTTTGCAGTGGAATAGATTATTCAACAAATACGATTCCACACATTAGCATATATTATGCATATATTATTATTATTATTATTATTATTATTTAGTATTATTCAATAATTTAGTTGTCTATGAAATAGGTTAAACTTTATCGATTAACCGTGAACGATTAAATAATTCGTCCTCAAAACTGTCAGCTATAGTTTACTGTATTATGTATTAATGTGCACTTGAATTTCAAATTGACGTAGTGCTTTAAAACCAACAGACGTCTGTGGTATTTTAATTCTGTGCTATAATTTATAAAGGCATTTTTTTTTATTAAATCGTTCATTGTATACGTATTTATGTGTGTTTATGAAACAAATTCAAAAGCATGAAAAATTATACGATATAATCGGGATGGATTATTATTTTTTTTTTTAAGTAGAACATTTTTTCCACAAAAAATCAGTAGGTGTAGGCATAGGTAAAGGTTTATACAATAATCATCTTTGGTAAATACCGCGTATGCCATATTATTATCATACTTCACAGAAATACATAATAATATACTAAATTCATTTAATATACTTATTTGTTAATTAAATTTTATTTTTTTTAAAGAATGAAAACAAAAACATAACGCTTTAGTCGATATAACAATGTCTACTTTTTACAGTAAATAAAATAAGCTTTGATTGAACATACTAATACGTAGCAATAGGTACTTGTAATTTAAAAATACTCTGTTTGATACCATTGTATAAAAAAAAAGTAGCTTGCTATAAAAGAAATAATTTATTTTTGATTTATACTAATGAATCAAAACATAAAAAATATGTTATATTTTACTTTATATCATTTAAAAGAAATTATATGTGCAATTGCATTACTTTAGAAAATCACTATACTATACTAAATATTTGTAATTTGAATTAATTCTGTTAACAAAAAATTGTTATTATAATTATATTCTAAAATCAGTCTTATTAATATCGTATCAAAATCATACAGTTTTATGAATATTTTTATTTTAATTTATTTCTAAATTAAGCATTGCCCATGTAATATTAATTTTAATTCGAAGTGTTTATAATAAATTTAAATATAAAAAACGAAATAAACAAACTCAAAATAATGTATTGGTATTCATCACTGTACATTTAACATACATGGCCCTGGGGTGTACTTACAACTTTCTTTCTGAAACATTTTTGTCGGTCAAATAACACATATGTATTAATGTTTCCTTTTTTTTTAAATCACACTCATATGTTGTAGTAATATAAAACAGAAATAAACTTAATTTTTTTTTTTATCTATTTTATTTTAATATCAAACTATATTTATATTTAGAAATATATTAGGTAGATATGGGTACTGATTATTTTGTGCAATAACAAATATTACATCAATTTGACTCGTTTAGTTTTAATAATTATCCAAAACATTATATTTTAAAATACGCTCATTGTAAAAGTTTGCAGGTATTTATATCTTGAAAAAATAACAAAATCTTATAAAAACATTCTTAAAATTTAATAATTGTGTTTACCTTGTAACACAAAAATAATGTATACCTACTAATTTACTTATAACCATTTATTTATCCTATGTTTTTATTTTGTTCAATTATTTAAGCAGTATATACGCCTACTTTAGGCACATTTTATATTATTTCAATACAAATTGATTGTTTTCTAGGAAGGAAAAAGGTTTCCCAACTGTTAAGCAAACATCCAATATTATGAAATATCAAATAAAAATAAAAATAGGATATATTTTTTTAAATATCAGAATTATTGATCAACATATTATGATTCCGAAAAATAATGTCTAATAACTATGTTCTTTCTAAAGTCTTTGAAGAAAGTTTTTTTATATATATATATCATTGGTCTTGCGCCTAAATTGAATAAACATCTTCTATATTCAGGAAAAAACATTACTTCTTACAAGTTGTTTATTATATCAATAAATAACCTCATGAAAGTTAAAAAGTTGTTCTAATAAATTGTAATGATATAGATATAGTTAATAATTATAAAAAAGTCAAATTCCTCTATTTTCATAAAAATAACTATTATTTATGTACAATAATAGCTGAAGTAGTGGTTTTTAGAACAACTTATTTTAGCAATAATTTATTTATATATACCTATACAATATACGTACTTTATGCAAATAAGTTATATTTTATTCAAGAAAACTTTTAAGGAAATTTTATTTTTTAATAACTATATGTAATTCGATATTAGAAAATGAAAACTATAGCAACTATAATATGATAATGTAGAAAATATATTAATATTTATCTGCACTGCAGAAAATGTATTTTACTTTAAAACTACACGTATGATATTACCACCAATATTTAACTTAAGTGCTCAAACAAAGATCACCCATGTGGTGTAGCACCACATTAAATAAGGGAATTGTGATTGAAAAAAAGATATAAAAATATTTAAACATAATTTGCAATTGTTAAAAAACTATTTAAAATTAAATTAATAAAGATAAAACAACAATGGAATATGATGAACGATTCTAAAATAAAAAACAAAAACTATTATAATAAGTTTGGGTAATGGACAGCAGAAATAAAAATAATAACCTAATAGACAATAGTTTATTTTGATGCATAACACTACTATACTAATAATATTTATTTATTCTATTTTTATGGGTAAAATAATTATTACTCATAATTTATATAAATGTATAAATAGAGAAAAAAATATTTATTAATTTCGTTACGTTTTACAAATTGTAATGTACAACTAATATTAATTAACATTCCTTAGAACTAATTAAATAAATTAAATGCATTTATAATATCAAAGGATATTATAAATTGTAACAGCCATAGCACTTTAACGTAAAATACCTAATTAATTATTTATTACAAGATTAGTTTAATTTTCAATGAAAAATATTCAAATAAAAATTACCAAATCAAAAGTAAAAAGTGTTGAATTTAATCATCAAATTAGGAATGATAAATTTAAAAAAGTTTAGATTAATTCAAACATTTATGTGAAATAGAAGTTTCAAGAACGAAAAAGATTAAAAAACATTTAACAAAAAAATATTATAAAGTATAAATACTATAAGCGCAGAAATAGAAAATCAATCTTCCGAGAAAAAGATAAACAATTTATATTTTATTATCAACTTCCTAGCTTAGGGCACCCGCATTTTTTTTTTCATTTAAAAACGCTTAACAGCAAATTTGAATTTAGCAGAACTATGGTTATTTTAATTTTAAAGCAAGTTAAAGAAATTTTTAAATTATAATATCTAACATACTCATATTTTGCGTAAAAAATATTTAAATATTGTAATAACCCATGAACAATGTACGAAATACAGCTTGTGTTCTTCCCTCCAATTTTGGATAGTTTAATAATAAATCAATTATCCAATATATTTGTGATGAATCTAATATTATATCTAAAAATACAAAATTGGTTCTGAAAAACGCAAATTCACAGTTTTGTAGAAATTGTAAGACAAATACACTATATGTGGATGTAGGCCATACTACAGTCACTGTAGGCTCTCCTGAATAATAGTTTAAACACCATAAAAATATTTTTACTTGTTATTTTAAATTTCCAATACAATAAAAAATGTATTATATTTTTATTAGATTGGAAAAATATTGTTTTGCATAATTGCAAAATACTTAAATACAATTACGTTTATAAAAAAATGCATTTAATCGTAATACTATATGATTCAATTATTTTATTTTATACAATTATATTTTGTTGTTGTGTGTTAAATAGGAAAATTGAAAATGTAAAATATAAATAATGTATAGGTACAAGGCATGAAGAAAATTTGGAAACGTTTAGTATTCTACTACATGCTTATATAACAAACTTTCTTGATATACTTTAGATAAACTAATTATAGTTTTTGAATCATGCACAAAAATATAACACAAGTTAAGTATAGAAAAAACTATAACACAGAAGTTTTGTTTAGTACAAAGAGAATTACTTTAAATTTTCAAGCTATGATCAATCATTGTTTTTGAAATGCAATTAAAATAATACATTACCTTACCCATAAACTGTGATCTTTTTCTTTCAAGCAATAACTTTTTTGACTTCATAAAAAAAACAAAGGGCTTCAAAAATGTTTGGTTTTAAATTAATAAATAATTTAATTCTAGTAACCTTGAGGTTAGATTATTGCATGTGTGAATATAATCTTTTAACAGATATATTTAATAAAAATGAAGAACACCTCTTAAACCAATATTTCTTCCAAAATTTGAACACATTTTTTTTTTTTAGTATTTAGTAGGTTCATAATATTATATTTAAGTGAAGCTGACTGGTATTAAAATATTTTAAACAGAATTACATTTCGTATAAACTTTTGTACTAAATATGCGTTTGATTAATATGGAACTTTATTTTGTTTTTAATGTGTACGATTAATTTAAACTTAATAATTCAATTGATTCTAAACAACAGTATATATTAATCGATGATATTATATCATATAAATCGTATTTTAAAATAATAAATATACGTAGAATATGTACGATAAAGTAGATTGCAATAAAATAAAATAAAAACCACTGGATACTTATAATTTTTAAATTTAAACAAATAAGATTATTATTATTATTTCATTCTTATAAGAAGTATCCGTTTTGTAAATTGTGAAAATAATTTTAAAATATAATTTACCCAATGCACGCAAAACTATAGTTATACACATGATACTTAGTGACCCAAATAGGTACTTAATTATAATAACTTGTAGATTTGTAGACTGATATAATGATAATAAGCTTTTGTCCTTTTCAGAAGATATTCGAAAAATAATAAATAATTTAAAATAAAGTTTAGATAATAGATATATCTTAGAACATCATATCATTTTAAAAACTTCGAGATTAAATGTTTTTACCTTTAATATAATATTTGTTTGCAAATAGGACAATAGTAAAAATGCTAATGTTAGTTGAATATTTATGTTTCCTATGATACAATTTTTCCGTATCGCAGAGAAAGTATTTTAGTTACTTAAACACTTTATTTGTATATCATAAAGTACAAAATGTTACAATTTAAAAATAAATGTTATATCATAAAATCGAATCTATGTACTTCTTTTAGGTTTTATCAATATAGACTATATTTTATTTAAAAAGTTTCACCTTTTTTATAAATTTATTTTTAAATTAATTTGAATTCGCTTCAAAATAAAATATAGTTTTTTTATTTGTATTGTTATTATATTTAAGTTTTTATTTTTTGAACGACACCGTTTATTTTTAGTTTCATATTCCAAAGCCGAATATTTTAATAAAAATATTATGATTGAATTTTTTTTTTTACTGGGATTTTAAAAAAATAGAGTAAAATCAATTATCTCATATTTAATCTTATTAGATAATTTGTAAATTATCTACGATGAATTTTTTGAGTTTACATCGAAATAGTATTAATACACTTATACAATTTAAGTCTATTGGTACAACAAAAATTTATTTGTGTTTTATTTAATAATTATCAAATATACTATTGAATGAAAAATATGACGTATATAATTTCAGATATTGTAAGGTTTTTTCAACTTTCAACAAATATATAAATATATTTTTCCTTTAAATCAAATATTTAATAATTATATACTAATAAAAATACATTAATAATTGAATTATAACTTAATAATAATTCTATATTTTTTGCAGGGTACGAGTGGAATATTACGTTAACGAAAATACATTCAAAGAACGTTTACAAATATATTTTATTAAAAACCAACGCTCAAGTAAGTATTAAAGAAAAGAAAATATTTGAAAACAAATATAAAATATGAATGTAAAGTATACTTCGTTATAACTATTTAGGAAATTCTAAAACAAAAGTTGTGATAAAAAATTGTAGACAGTTTTAAAAGAAAGTATTTAAAGAATAATTCTTTGATAACAATAGTCAATAACTTTATTTTTTTTTTTTACCTTTCTGTGAAAAACTTATTTTTCACACAATGATTCTTTTTCTTTTAAAGAATAAATAATTAATTTTTCATAACATTTTTTTTTAAATCAATTGAATAGCATTTTTCAAATGCTCGTAAAATATAATACCAATGTAGGTTATCACATTTTACTGTATACTTAAAATATCCAAAGATAAACTATTAAACCAAAAAACATTATAACGGTGATTGCATATTTTTTTACAGTTTTTACTTCATACGCATTAATTATTTTAAAATGTATTCACATATGATATTATATAATATTAGACAACTTTGTCCTTTAAACAGTAAACAATATCCATCAAAAAATATTAATTTTGGTCATTTTATTTAAAATATATACATATGTAAGATACGGTTGATTCTAAAATTACATGTTATAATCCATATTATTTTCACACCCTTATGTTTGTTGGTGCACATATAACCAAGTTTTGATTTTATTTTTTGGTTTTATAATTTGAGGCAGAATACTTATTTAAAAAATGTTAATACATAAAAAATAATATCATTTTTTTTTTTAATTATAAGTATTATAGCTAGTATAAAAGAAGAGTAAAGTGGCAAGGAATACTCTCGAAATGTATAGTACGCTACTCCATGCATCTGAACTACAAAAACGTATTAATAAAAAAACAAAATGATTTGGTTTAATATTTATATTCGCGCAAAAACGTTTTTCAAGTATAGAAATTAAAAATACAGGTTCCATTTAAAAAATATAAGCTTATATTTGTAATGATTTTAACGGCAAACAAGAATGCGCAAAATATAGACAATGTAAAATATTAAAATTATACACGTATAAAAAAAAAAAAAAAATGTTCAAAATATTATTACGATTCGCAATATTCAGTATATCCTATTAAAATAATTGATATATATATTTATATTGTAATGTCATAGACTGTAACTATTATTATTTAAAAAATAACATAAAATAATTAGTTTTATAGACATCCTCAGAGCTAAAATTTTAATTGAAGACTTATTTTATGTGTGTATTATAATCACATACATATATGCCAAAAAGGTTTTGAAATGCTTTTCATTTTATGTTCATTTAATGTTATCCTAGTTTTAATCAAAATGTCATTAAAATCAAATATTTATGTCTCAAGGTAATTTACAGTCTATAAACAAAGTTTTCTTCTCTAAATATGATTTATTAGTAATTATTTGCACTTCATACGCAATAGTTTTTGTTTATGTCATTAATTTAATATTTTAAATTACAACATACCTTTGATATTCATGTCTCAAAATATAACTGGAAGGTGTTATACGTTTATCGGTTCTAATAAGTTTCATGATTAATTCCTATTCAATTTTTTCCCCCCAATATTATTGATATTGATGAGTTTTTTTTCCAAGATTATTGATATTTTTTCAGTTTTATTGAAATTCATAAAAATTAATATTCAACTATGGTTTTGGTTATAGGTCTTCGTATTCGTATCGCAAATTTATTTTTCAAACTACTAACATGTGTTTTATACATCGTCCGCGTCGTACTCGATCAAGATCCCACGTCCGCGACTTGGTAAGCGAAAAACTTTTATAATACCTATCATATAAAAATATATTAAATCGAATAATTTAATTTGGTAATGTCGTAAAATGTGCTTCACGTATACCTACCTTATTGTCATCTCTTAAACTCGTCCGTTTACATTATCCATAGTTATGGATGCAAAATGGGAAACAAAACCGAATTCCTATGGAGCCGAAATTTGACGGACGAGGCGTTCCAAGCGAGACCTATAATCAATTGGGATGCAATCCAATGGGTAAAACGACCGGTAGAGCTGTGGGTGATACAGTGCGGACTGGCGATTTTCGCACTCTGCGAATCGCTACTCCTCACGTACATCGGTTACAAGGTAATTGATTGCATTAATTAATATATATATGCTCATTAATATTAATTAATAATTTACGTTAGTAAACACAATTATTGTGTATTGTAAAAGTTTAATAACACTATTTTTAATAGCTAAATACATTCATATGTTTTTATGGATTTCTGTAGTCTTCCTAAGTACAAAATGTTTACACTACCTAGTGCACCTATACATTTGTGGGTTAGGTATATGATAAGTCATTGATAATGTTATGTACCTTATGCCATAGAAGCAGTTTGAAGGGGACTCGGAATTAGCTTATTATATTCTAGTTGAAGTATTAAATCGTCTATTAATTAATTAAATTAATATATAAACAATAAACAAGCAAATTTATAAATAAACTATTTTATAAAGTTAGGTGGCAGTAGAATAGACAGTGAGATAGGTAATATTCTATATAATACGGATATCCCATAGTAAACAATTCAAATTTCATCTATGCCTTAAGCACAAAATTATAATGTGGGTATTACCGTGATGATCAATTTAATTAAATTTAATATTATATGTTTTTATATTTAGCAGAATCATACGCAATGTATTATTTTACTGCATTCTACTATTTACTATTCACTGGTATCAATATAGGAGCATAATAAGATATTTTTATGAACGCACATAAACAGAGTTTAAGCTCTATTTTAGTTTATTTAAATAAATATGTTTGAAGAATGTTTACTCTTTATTAAACATTTTTTTTGCTGTTAAAATTATTTATTATTTAATATATATTAAGATTTATTTACCAGAAAATACATTACCGTTAAGTATTATATAACATGTTCTAATGATCCGTATTTCGTAGATATTTAATATCTTATTTAGTAGTGTCTACTGCTTGTATTAAATAGACATCTTTCCATCTTAGACTTTTAACCTAAAATGTTGTTAAAATATAAACAATTGTATAGCAATTGTATTGCAACATACTATATACATCATACTATAGATAATTTTCAAAATTATAGAATTTCTATTAATTTTAATCTTATTAAAAATTTGCATTTGTGTATTCTTCAATCTTTAATTTTTTATTATATTTGACAGATATTGGGTAGAACTATAAATATATAATATAATATAATACTTTTATATAATTTTTAATTTACGTGTTACTATTTAAACAAATATAACTTAATAACAGTCAGTCAATAATTATTTTTTTATTTTGTTTAAGAAATGTCTTATCATTTATTTCAATCGTTTTGGTGAAGTGAATTATTTTTAGAAACAATAATAAACTCAAAATTCAAAAAATAAATTTAAAATAGTACTTCATTTTGATTTTTGACCAAATCTTGTATATATTTAATTGGTTTATTGTGAACTCTGAATCAGTTATTGAATGTCTTGATATTTGCTTCTTTAATATTTAGTTACGCCACAAAAAAACTTTTGTGCATCATATTAAGCAAAAGATAAAAGTCACCAAAAATATAAAAATGTAGATTTATATTTTCTAGCTTTCTTAGTTTCTTTCAATTATTCAAAAGTGTAAAAATATTACCAGAGTAATACCCAAATACTATTGTGGTTAGAAGGAAAATAGTTAAGATGTTAATATTTTTTTATATGATTTATTAAATGCAATTTTTGATTCTCTTGAATTACATTTAATAATTTGATTTAATATACATATATTAACACAGGAGTTAAATTTGTTTCGCAGTCTGTGTAACAATAACAACTATACTTCTGCATATTTTTCATCAGAATTCTATTAGAAATTATAACAAATTAAAGTTGTAATAACTACATTCATTTTTCTTTTATAAAATAATTTTTTTTTATTATATTATTGCAAATTTGCAACTTGATTTATAAAATTATATATAATATAATATTAATTTTTTATACTATAATTGTTATATTGCAACAAAAGCCCGACTGGCAATTCAAAACATAAATGCTTAGAAAATATATATAACGTATGTTATGTATAATTAGTTAAAGGTTATGTCACATAACCTTTAGACAAAACAACAAAACTAAAATGAATAAAAATACAATTATCATTAGTTAATCACATAATAACTAAGTAACAACTGACTGTGGGTAGCTTATCTAATCTTCTTATATAGTCTTAAAAATGTTCTGAAGTAATCCAATAGATTATTTTTGAAATTATTATTAGACAAACCAAATAGACAGGCGAGCAAAAAGTCACTAAACTCAACGTCATAATTATATATATTTATTTTTATACATTATAATACGTCGCTATAATATTATAATAGCTTTTTAACAAAGAACATTTACCGATTTACTGTCATAAATAATTACACAAGCAAATTTTAATCATGTTTATAAATTAAATATATATTTTTTTTTATCATTGATTATAAAATATAATATTTAAAAAAGTTATTTTAAAACATTACAAAATATTTACATGACAAGTAAATGCCAAGTATTTTATTTTATACTGATTTTAATAACTTAATTTGACATTTCTTGTTATATTATGATAAATAATATTTGATGGTTTACAAAAATCTAGGAAACGATGAATTATAATTGTATCATATAGATTTCATATTAAGTACTAATATGAACAAAGTAAATACATTGAAGTTAGCGTTAATTTTATAAATATTTTTGAAAAAAAAAAAACTATTTTAACTACTGCCGCATACATTTTTCAATAGTTTTGATGCCATATTTATTAACAACTTTTAAGAAATATATATTTTATATATATCAAACATTTTCTTGAGTAATATAACTTTTTATATTAAGGCCTTGGCTCTAGTATAAAAAGCGACATACATATTATAAACATAACATTTGGATGTATATTATAATATCATGATATTATCCAGGTTTAACCATAAACCATGGGACGTTGGGGTTAGCTCAAGCCCCAGTGCACTTATGACAACCATATATTGAATACATATCTGTAACACTGACCGTTTAAACACGACTGTCAACGCAGCCATTATAAAAAAAAAATCATATCTATACCTTTGTCATTAAAATTATAAGCTACTGAGTTAAGTAGGTAATGGGTACATGTGATAAGTATTATTTATTGAATCGTTATTATATTTTAATTCCAATACATATTAAAGTATAAAAATATTAAAATATTACTTTAAAACAGTATCAACGTAAAATAATTATAAACGCAACCGAGTAACTTGGCCAATCGATAGGTGGAATCTGATGTTTTTATACGAGGAAAAA
Source organism: Rhopalosiphum maidis (assembly GCF_003676215.2). Classification (NCBI taxonomy): domain Eukaryota; kingdom Metazoa; phylum Arthropoda; class Insecta; order Hemiptera; family Aphididae; genus Rhopalosiphum; species Rhopalosiphum maidis. Next base: position 89,465,480 of record NC_040877.1, read on the forward strand.
TGTACATTTTACATGCATTAAACGTTATAAATCATTGTTTAGTACTGAAGATAACAACAACAGGGTTGTTGAAACACCCATTTACTAAAATAAAAGTAGACATTTTGATGATTTAGGTTTGTGTATTAAATATATACGACATTATCTATGAATATTCAAGGTATACAAATAAAGTAAATAAATCTATTTTATTCTCTTTGTCAATATTTAAAGCACACATCAACGCGTTTTATATTTTTTATTATACAGTCATAATTTCCACTGTTTATAGTTATTAATAATTATTCGATAGAAAATTCTAACTATATTGCTACTGTATATCATTTAATAAATATAAATATGCATGTAATAAGTGAATAATACATTATATTACTCAGTGTCATTATAATATTGGCACTTGTAGATTATTCAATCAGTACTATTCAATGTATTAAATTCATGTTTCACACATATATCGAAAATGCTAGTAAATGTACGATTATAGACAGTAGAAAAGATAGTATTATTTGAAATATAGTTAAAATATAAGCCAACTGACAAATAAATAACATTTTTTTTTTTATTTACTATGAAAAATATTTTTAATATTTAAAACTTATTTTTATATCATCAATTCTCAGAATGCTAAATTATAGGTATAACGCAATATTTGAAAAAAAAATAGTGACTATTTTTAAAAAACCTTGAGAATATAAATGTATGATATCAACAATTTCAATTATCACGAATGAATGCGTACCTATAGAACAATAACGAATATGCTACGTTTACTATATAGAACGTGGCAAAATAATTCGCGTTCAAACAAATTAATACATTGTTATACGAGCTCAAGACAATGGAAATAATAATATATGGTGTCAAAACTCGATAGGTAGTTCTTGTCGTCAATTGTTTGGCTGTGTTTTTATGTGCTTAGAATTGGATAAATCTGGAGTAACTTTCATACCATTCATCGAAATGACCATTTGAAATGTGATCTACTAGTAAGAATGTTTACTCGTTGCAAAATCTAGAATTACACCCGCAGGAATACACGAGTATTCACTACTGTGGGCATTTGCCGTTCTATAATAAAAAAAGTATGCTATTATTTTGAAATGATGTCCATACAATGCCGAAGGATATTAAATCGTGACTAAATTTATAAAAGGAATTCATAAAACTATTTTGAGGCTGTCGAAAGTATGACATTTTGTTTGATTATTAAATACTAACTACCGTTTTAGAATTACCTGTATGTTAAAATAAAGATCAATAAATAAAATCTTTTAACGGTGAACGAGATTATATAAAAATAAATATTCAAATACAATTGGTAACTAAAAAAAATCAAAAGTTATTAATACCTTACTGAGGTTTAAAAATGCTTTTGATCAATATTTAATAATATTATTAACTTTAAAATCACTAAAAATGAATTTATTGGTCGGATGGGAATATATTTATACATTTTATATGTTGAAGAGGATGTGATATATTATACAGTAATTAAAATATCGTAAGTAAATATTGCCATGTTAACAGCAAACATCGAACAAACGAAAACAATGAAAGATATGAATTTACATTATTTTATTCGAATAATAAAATTATGTTATGTTTTAACTATATTTTATAAAGGCTTATTTTAACAAAATGAAATATTATGGTATTTATATCGATACATAATGCATAATTCAAAATTAAAATAACAACCATTATTTTGTCTTTAATGTTAAGTTAAATTATAGCTTATTATCATTATGTAAGTAACAATATCATTTTTCATTACCTATTATATTACCCAGTTTAAAACCTCTCCCTTCATCATTACAATTTACAGCGAGGGGCTTCTCTACGCATCATCTCATAATACTAATTTCGCAAAAAACTCACCCCTATCTAGAGCTATGTCCCTATGCAAAAATAATTATTACTACTTTGATTTCTTTTATAATCTATAAAATACGATAACTAAGAGTCACTTAAAGTTCTGATACATTTTATTGTTTTCTATAATCAAAACCATGATAATATGGTCTGTTATCAATATAATATATTATATTATTACGAATTACCTACTGCCGTTATTTCCTTTTTAATATATTTTACATACTTCTCTTTTATATTTATTTTGTTCAGTTTAGTATAACTTATTAAAATTTTTAAGTATATTATGTATTATTGCAAATTGTGTTTTTGCTCAATTTATTAATAAAAATAAATTATTATTATGTAATTTAGTAAATAGTTTTTACTGTTCTAGTTGTTTAACTATCATGAATTAAAATAATTATTATTCATTTTTATTTTATAGTTAATTTATTTTCAAAACGTGTATAATTCAAATGTATTAATAATGGGTCGTACAAAAAATGTATTAATTTAATGGTTCACTAAAATTTAATAGACCAACCATGGGCCACTAAACAATATTTAAAGACTAATAGCTCACTATTAATTGATTTAATGTTTAGTGATTGTTCATACTACCCGACATAAGTTAATTATAATTTGTGGAATGTGTTTAAAACTATTTTAGAGTACTAATATTGATATATTATAAAATTTAATTAGTTTAAATTATACTTCTAAAAATAAATATTAATGAATAACAGACTAATGAAAAATTCAAAATAAAATATAAAATGACGTTTCTTGGATAACTAGCTTTCTACGAAATATGTATTTAAGTTCAAAGACAACGTACTTTTATCATATTTTCACATATTTTTCACACAAACGTGGGTTTTATTGATGTATACCTCCTAATCGTATTTATTTTTTCACGTTATATTCATTTCAATTTATCTTAAAATATATTTTAAGCATTAATAAAGTTTTATTCAAACAAAATGTAGTTAGTTTAATATAAATAATAATTAAATATCTTCAGATTCACTATGAAATCACATAAAACACTATGTAAACGATTGAATATCTCCAAAACGGGTATTTGTATTGAAAACTCCATTTTAATTTTGTGGAAAATTGTATTCTAAATTAAGCGTCTTCACAAATCCTGGAAAATCTTTTCGAATTACATTCACCCTGTGACCCAATAAAGCCCCAACACGCTTTCCCGCTGGCCACCATCGACCCGACTCTCAACCAAAACAGTTATAAATCGGAGTATAATATTAAACAACACACTAGATGAAACGTAAATGTCAATATTAAAACTCAAAAATTATTAAAATGTCATTCCTAAACAGATTAAAATATATAAGCAATCATCGTTTAAAAATAACTTGGTATTTTTGTATAGGTAACTGATACGACGTTGAGCCGAATGGTCAAATTATAAAACGGCTTTATCGTGTTAAAAAATATGTTCATCAGATCATTAAATTTGAGTTAAGTTTATCGATTTACTTTAAATCTAAAAAATAAAACTCTGTATCAGACAATCAAAAACCCTATTATTTTTACAAAAACAAAGATATCTCTTAGAAAATTAAAATATTATTATTATTATTATTTTTTTTTTCATTGAAAAGAAAAGAGGCTTCAACATTTGAGGTTATTAGCCTTGTGTCTTGTGTGTACATGTTGCATTGTATGTTACTCGCAGTGAATACAATTAAAGTGTACAAGTTTTAACATTGGGATATTTACAAAAATCATACAAATTAGTTAGACGTTAAAATATTATTCATAATAACATTTATAAGTATAACAACGGTTTGTACATATCAATGTGATAATAATGTGGCCATATATTAATAAGATAATTGATTGCGAAGAACTTATTGTATGTTTAGATATTATCATGATTAAGAAAGTTAATATAATAAATAGAAACCACAAAGTGTGTAAGTTGCAGTGAGATAACCGTAGATTGTGGTCGTACGATTAAGCACAAATCCCTAGAGTAAAGACATCGATAGAAGCTTATGTTGAGAAATAATATAGTGTTAAGGCGTAGTTATAGTCCGTAACTGTGAAACTTTAATTTAAATCTGTAAAATGTTTGTTTATAAAGTCAAATAACTAATTTTCCTTGTATAAGTAGTAGCTATTTATAAGCAGCTAAACTCTACAAAATTAATAGTTTTAAAATGTATGATTTCTATACGCGAAAAGTGTTTATAAACCCTTCTATAAAAACTTTTTCTTTGTGGTAAAACTTAGTTTAAAAGAACTACTTTTGTTTATTCTAAATTGACCTCTCTCACACACACCGAATTAGATCGTCTTAAGTTCGTACATTGTAAATTATTTTGCAATTAACTTTTCATTACATTAATATTCAAAAGTGTATATTTTGGCATATAAATTATTAGTCATTTAATTTATTTATTTGTTTGTTTAAATTTGACGCCGCAACGGGGTAATAACAGGTTTTATACATTAATCAAGTTAAAACTTTAGATAATAATAATTGACGAATGCAAAAATTACGCTTAGATATGCTTGATGATGATAATAACCCAAGCCTTATACACCGGAATTGTATTATTTCGTCAATCGATATGAAAATATTAGCCACAAAATGAGTGAATTGATCAATAATCGTACACGTATAATATTATATTATATGCGGTGGCTATGTATGTTAATTTTGTGCGTGTGATTCGAAGGGTCGAACAAGTGATAAACACTAAGATAATGGTCAGAGTTGGTATCCGTAGGGTAGTCGTACTTCCGTTTCGTAAACGCTATCGTTATCGGTCTTACAACGTTGTTCGTACAAACCGTGTCGTTAAGATCCAACGGATCGGACGAGAACACAATTGTGAGCGGATCCATTAGCGGATCAGAACAGATCAGTGGTTGTAAGCAATAAACGGGCTTGGCGTAATGCCATAGCCAGAGAATAAAGAAGCAAAAAATAAAAACTTTAAGAAAAACGAGACAACACGAAAAATTTACAAACGACGACGATAACCCGTAGTATTACAGTAAATTGAGCACCGGTCCACAGTGCTATACAATAATAATAATATCAACTTGGAATGAATCAAATTGGAAAATCGGTATAAGAAAAAAACAGTGCCGTCAACAGCGCTATGCAGCAACAACGCCGTCTGTTGTTTCACCGGTATGGTAATTAAATTCCCATTGATCCGCATACGGTTAATTTCCGAACAAATAAAATTTACCTATATTATGATAATAATAATAATAATAATAATGTGCTCGTCTAGTCCTCAGCCTTTCCGGTACCTATGTCTCTGCCTGGCGTGCGAATGGCACTCCAAACACACAGCTTGATCTCTTTGTAACGTGTTCCTCCCCGTCCGCGACGTTCAGTTCATGACGTTCGACAATCTGCTATGTCGTCGTTATACACGTGACCGCGTAATAATATAATATTCCCCGTGGAATGTAATAATGATTTATAACGAAAACGCGAAAAGTAGTGTTCGGGTCTCGGTGTGCTGAAAAAAAAACGTAAACCTTTTCAATTATGTGGATATGCATCCCCATCGACAATTGATTGAATTAATTTTTAAAAAATGTGTTATCAGTAGACATATTTTTTCATGGATTATTTGAAAAAAATGTTGAAAATGTTAAATGATATTTTTAGATCATGTAAAAATAAAAGTTTTAGTTTTAAAAACCGATTTTCCATATTTTAAACTACTTCAAATATTACAAAGTTATAATAATATATATAGGATAAAAATAAACATATATATTTTTTTTTTATCATTTTAGTAACCTTTTTGTACTTTTTTTTTACGCTGAATTGTGTAGAACATTGGTATATAAAGACACAAAATACAATGAACATATTTTATAGAAATAAAAACTAAAACGTGCAAAATATACATTGAACATTTTTGAATTTGAAATCCATACCATTAACGAAAGAAATTCACTTCGATTCAGGTTTCCCTTTTTTACTTTCCCAATAAAAATACAAATTCGCAAGTGCTGAACACTTATAATAACAAATATCATACTATTACCGCTTCAATCATACGGAAGAGTATCAAATTTAGGCATAATATTTGAATCTTACGTATAGATCATAAAAATACCAAAAATGGCTAGATGAAATACGACAATTGGACGCGTTTCCTAGGAATTATATTATAACAACAACTATTTTTTAGTTTCTTCTACAGATTATACAATATATTACATAAGTATCTACTTCGCTTGTATCCCAGGATAGAAAAACAACTTATCAGCCTTAAATCACATGCTGTAATATATTTCTTGTGCTACGACTTTTGTTATTTGTATGTTATTCTTAATTTATAAAATCAATTATATACCCAACTGTAAACGTCATACTATGATTTCCCAAATATTTTAAATAATCATATGTTCCATAAGAATATTTTATTATTCAATTGTAATTCATTGATTTTGCAATTAACATATTCTTACGCAATTGTTTATTATCACAAATATCAATAGGTTTTTAGTTTTATAGCTAAAAAAAAATAAAATAAATTAAAACACTTATAATTATAAACTTAAGATAAATACCTACGTAACAATTTCAAACAACAAACTGTCAGCTATTGCCTAAATATATAATTATTTTTCAGAACTCCATATAGTATATATTTTCGTGATTATTATTATTATTATAATTTTAACCGTTAATTCATATTATACTTATTTTTAAGATTGTCTTAAATTATGTTCTAGACATTTATTGACTAAAATAAAATGTAGAATTCTCACTATAATGAACTATGAAAACCATAATAATATAATTATTCAGATCATATTAGCTCCGAGGTGTTGCATATACGATTTAAATTACTATTACTATTACATTATATTAATAAATTTAGAATAATTTTATTTTTTAAATGCATGTTAAATTTGATCACTATTAAATAATGTTCAATGAATTAATTTTTATTACACGTAATATTTCCGGAAATATAAACACAAATAAACAGTTTTTGATTTATGAAAAAAAAAAATGTAGAATTGGCAAATGTATTAATTTAAAAATCAGGTTCCCATTTACAACATTGTAGAAGTAACAATTGTGAGCTTTGTTTCCATTTTCCTACCCATGCAGTACACTGTTCATTGAAAAATATAATAAATCATTTATTACATGTCAAAAATATCTAATGACTAATCTGGAGTTACTTATTTGATCCAGCATTTATTAAACTGATAATTAATATTGGTATTATGATTAATGGTATTAACTAATTCTTGTTTTAAACAAGCCATGTTATAGGTACAAGTTAATTATACATCATTAAACTTACCGGCATTTATCGTACTTCCATTTTCATTTTTGAATGATCGAAGTCGCTGAAAATCGCAACATATCAAAAAATAAAAATTAAAATAAAACAATTATTTCTTTAAAATAACATCTAGACTACATAAAATATTGATAAAATAACTACTTAAAACTTCCTTGGCAAACTTACAGTACAAATACTAAAAAAAAAAAAAATAATAGGGCCGACAGAAATAAATAAAAATAAATATTATAGAAATCCAATAAGTTCCTTGCTTCTACGTCGTACGCACGCTGAATCTATACACTGCTTAAAAACAAAACTAAAAAATAATTTCAATTAAAAATGAATATCAATGCTAACACCGCATACTTCTCGGTATGAGATATACTCGTAATGAGTTTACACGCTTATGTTAATGAACTGCACTGTGGGTGAATCAATACTCTCAGAGTAATCAACACAAGCACTTCAAATGCATATATAGTTGCAAATACTTTATTGACTTTCAATAATTGTGCAACTAAACTACGATTTTCTCTACGTTATATTATGTCATGAACATAACATTAAATTATTGTAGGTATAGTATAGAGTCGATATCTAATGGTAGATATTATACATATTATTTTAGCTAATCACGTGTGATCAAATACACTGATTAGTTTCGGTTGACGTACAACGAGATTGTGGTCGAATAAAAATAGACACACATTTTAATTGAGGATGTACTCGTACTAGGCGTGAGGTTATACATATTAAATAATATTTTTTATAAAAAATATACATTTGAAATTCCACTTTATTTTTAATAAAAATAATAAATAATTGTCTACCAACTAAATCGTATTATCAATACATAATTTTTTTTTTATTATGAATTATGAATTATTAAATGTAATTTTTCAATAATCATTATCAAAAATTGGTATTGCAATATTAATATAGTTTCTTAAACAAAGATATATGTAGAAATAATGACATTGTGCTCATCAAAAATAAAATAAGTTATATATTATCATTTAATTTTAATGTTTATTTGTCTAATTTTAAGAACCTACTGACGAATTAAGATTTGACATTTTAATGTCCATATTATAATTTCAGTTATCAAGATTTCTTAGGTTATCATTTATCATTATACAATACTATAAAATAAAAGTAATTTTCACCCTACAATATCAATTTCAACATCTGGATTGTTAACACTATATGATATTTTTCTTTTAAGTTTGTTAAAATTAAAAGCATTCAAAATTCAAAGAGTTAATACAATTACTAAAATTGAATATTTTAAATTATGTCCATGATTGCAAGAATGTATCGTTATTATCTACACGATACGCCGTACAATCGTGTTCATGAAAATAATTTACCTTTTGGGTTGATCACAAAAACCGGCTGTTGCTTCATTGACCTCAAAGCATAATAAAATGAACCTATTAAAATCATTATGAATATGAATCAATGATTTATTTTTGCATAATAAAACACCTCTGAGTAAAATTCTAATTTTTCAACGTATTTATATAAAACATTAATTTAATTAATTTTACTAAAGTGAACATTACTTAAAATCAGTTTTTAAAAGTTTTAATTTTAAATTAATAGTAGATCACTGGCTCTACCTCAAGGCAAAACTAGTAAATAATATTAAATCCTTTGTATTTGTTAATTTTATAACACTCATATATCTTAATTTATTAGATATACCTATTACGAAAGTAGTTCAATATTGGTTTCTTAAATGTAATAATAAAATAAAAATACCATATTTTATTGAAAAATTAAAACATTATATATTATTACATCCATTACGTGTTATATATATTGGATTTTTACTTCTTCAATATTTTATAGTTTTTTAAATATATGTCTTTCAGGAAAACTAAAAGTTTATTTAAAAAGATATCTCTGAATTTAAATATTTAAAAAAATACTGTAAATAATGTAATAATATAAGTTATTGATTAATTTTATAATACAATTAATCAAATTTAGATTGTTATAATCCAAAGATTTAAGTAATATATACAAATTTAAACTTATATATTTTTATGATTGTAAATTATAGGTTATTTTTTTGTCAGTGCGTTTCTTTTGTAGTGTTATATTCTTAAAATGTATTCGAATGATATACTTCGGTTATATAAATGGTATATCCAAAAATATTATTAATATTAATGTTTTTCTTCTTCCGTTATGAAGTAGCTATTATATTATTTACATATATTTTGTTAACTGTATATGTTGAAATTGAACCTCTACAATATACCCTACTTTATTTTTCAACTTGAAATATTAAGACAATATTGTTTTAAGTGCTATAAGCTTTTGGAAATATACACGCCATGTAAATTCGTTTAAAATTCAAATCTGAATAACTAATTGTTTTTATTAAAAGAATTACATGATTTACATATTAAACTAGGTATTTCATAAATATTTTATTCAGTATATTATCTAAGATAGGCAGAATTCCGTACAGTATTGCATTTCAAAAATATTATACCTAATAGTTATAAATGGCTACATTGTTGTGACTTACTACATTTTCATATTCTTTTGTTACTTCCTCAAAACTCTCCTATTTTTACATAAATCACACTTATTAATTTTGATAACTCTTTTTAGTGCACATAATATATTATTTACTCATATCGAATTTTATGCTACCAGTAAATTATTATTCTAAGAAATTACTAATAAATAGTTTAAATATTAGTAAGTAGTCTAAGTATAAAAATAATACAACAAAATATTTTTCTTGAAAATTTATATTCTAAAAAATACGAGTTTATAAAATATATAAAATAAATTAAATCAATACAAAATTACTTTAACATAAAAGTTTTCGAAAAGTTAGATTTCTTTGAAAGAATTTAAATTACAAAGATTGACTTTGGAAATGATAGCCCCACGTTAAACACGCCGAAGGAAAATCTCAGTAAAGAAAAAAATAATTATTAATATTATTAGTTCGTATTACACTAATTATTTACCTACTTCAAACGTATTTTTGTAAGTGCTTTGATTGGGTAGAAATTTATTTTGTCTAATAATATATAATTATATAACAGTATGCATTATAATATATCCTTTGAACTATATTTAACTTCAACATTGCATACACTTTTATACACAAGTATAAAAACGCTTTCTTTCGTAAATCGGTTTCTATCAAAATTCAAACAATGATCCGTTAATATTTTCCAAACGAAAATACTATTAAATATTCACAGCAGAGAGTATTTTTATTTTTAAAGCAAAAAAAAAAATAGAAGAAAAATGTAGAAAGGTAGAGTAGGTAAGTGGCAGGTAATCCTCGAAAAGTGGCCTGATTCTACTCATTTAGAATGCCAGCCAGGCGCTATACATATTATTCGGATGGTCTTGAAGACCCGAGACGGTATTTGGTAGTAGACTGTGCTATTAGCGGCAATTTGCGTAACTCGGCTATAGTGCTTACAGAGTAGGGTTATGCTTACGCGTGAATTAAGTATCGGCCGTTAATATTTAACGTCGCCTTGGATAGAACGTAAAGAATTAATTTATTTGGTACCTACCACCTACGTGCACATACAAAGAAAAACAATATTATTATAATAAATATATAATTATAATTTATTTAAATAACCAGTATTTATAAAACAGAGTCATGACCTATATTTTTGGTTCATAACATATCGATATTGATTATTTTTGTTACTATGAAGACAATATTAAAACCTCGAAAGAATAATAGCCACCCAAATAAAAAGGTGCGATAATATACCTTTTGTTTTAGTAAACTAGCAAAAATATCTAAAACTTAATATTTTTCACTGTGTGAAACTACAAGATAATATTAAGCAACAGGGACCGGTAAAATAGTGGTATTTGGTTTTCTCATATTGCCATAATAGTGAAAAATGTATTGACGTGTTATAAAAACGTGTATTTTTGGATGGTTTTGATTAAAAACATTATAAAATAGTTTATCAACATTTATTATAATACTTAGTACCTACTTATATTATATAAGTCAAATATATATGGTTGTATTTTTTTTTCACTCCAGGGAAATGTAATGCAGCAACTACTATCATTCCACTTCCTTTTAGAGTTGATCACAACTGTACCCTTTATTTTCACAGTTAGTATCTATTATATTTTATTATTAATAATAACGAATTAATCATTAACGTAATTATTTAATTATTTTACAGATTTTCCAACCAACATTGATCAACCTTTTCATACCAGTATTTTTAAACTGTTGGTTGGCGAAAAAATCCTTAGAAAATATGTTTGTCAGTGAATATTATTAAATTTATCGTCAATACGTGTAATAATATTACACTCGTTTTGCCGTTATGTTTCAGAACGATCTTCACCGTGCTATGCAAAAATCTCAATCAGCGCTGTCCCAACAGTTGATGATACTTTCAGCCACACTTCTCTGTTTAGTATTTACTAGGTGAGTGCTGAGTTACGAGTACAGGCCAATGTATAATAATCATTCATTCTTATGTTAATCTTATAGTGTATGTGGTATACAACATTTCCAAAGAGCTGGCCATCGGCATCTGAGCCTCTTTCAAGCTACTTATTATGTAGTAGTCACGTTTTCTACGGTCGGTTACGGCGACTTCGTGCCAGACATTTGGCCTTCCCAACTCTATATGGTTGTTATGATATGCATAGCACTCATCGTTCTTCCAACACAAGTACAATTTAAACACATTCAGTCAATTCCAGTGTTGATGTTCAACTAAATTTAATTGTATTAAATATATATATTTTTTTTTTACTATTTTAATTTATAGTTTGAACAGTTAGCATTTACATGGATGGAAAGACAGAAACTTGGCGGATCTTATTCATCTCATAGAGCACATTCTGAAAAACATGTAGTCGTCTGTAGTACAACGCTTCAAGCTGACACAATTATGGATTTTCTTAATGAATTTTACGCACATCCATTACTCCAAGTTAGTGTATAGTCATAATATTAATCGGCTCTAGTTTTAATTAAAAATCCATAGAAATAGCTACATAGTATGTAGCTGTAATAGGTAACATAATATATTAATTACATTTCTTAAGTTTAAAGCTTCAAGGTGGGAAATTAAATTTGTTGAACTAATAAACTGTAATGAGAAGTAAAATTTACTGTCACGGTGAAAGTAAGAAGAAAATAAAAATTCTAAACCATATTATGCATTTTAACATTATAAATAGTGTAATCACTTTAATTATAATCAATAAAGTAAATGTATTTTTTTTATGTTTGGTTTTTGATATTATGTAAATATGATTTAAAAGTGCACATTGTTTACAGACGTTGATTTATAGTCTGATCAGGATTATTTTATTCACTTAAGTACTTGTATAGAAGAACCATACATGTTATTAAATTCTGTCATGATGTTATTATTAATAATATCTTATTACATTTGCTTTATTATTTTAATTATTAAAATAATGGACTAGTTGGAATTATCTGGGCAAAAATAACTTTGAATTTTTAAGCATATTAATTTCATCGATTTACAATTTAATAACACGCACTATCGCATATACATGACACAATTAAAATTTACAAATTTATTCTACAGTTAAAGTTTTGTTCGATGTTCCACATTTTACCTTGTTAATCTTGTTTTAATTATATATTTAGTAATATTAACCACGATAAATTGTATTAATAGGTTGACGTCTAAAGTTAATTAAAACGCACTTCTTTAATACTAAAAACATATACATATATACATACCTATCGTTTAAATAAAACAAATACTGTATTTAAATAACATATCCATCGTAAATACTAAATACATACAAAATTGAGATACAACATTTATTTATTTGTCAAATCAAGTATTCCTTTTTACATTTGTAGAAACAAATAAAAATAATTCAATTAAGTATTTTTAAGTCTGTAATTAAAAAAAAAAACCTGAAAAATAAACTATAACTTATATTGTATTAAATTGCTCATTTACGCGAACTTAATTATTCAATTATCATTATTAGGATTATTTTGTGGTTCTTTTATCGCCAATGGAACTGGACACTACAATGAGAATGATTCTCCAAGTACCTATTTGGGCTCAAAGAGTAATTTATATTCAAGGGTCGTGTTTAAAAGACGGAGATCTGTCCAGAGCTAGAATGAGTGACGCTAAAGCTTGTTTCGTTTTGGCTGCCAGAAATTATGCTGACAAAACTGCAGCAGTAAATATTTTCTATTAATTTATTTATAAAAAATAAAATAATAATTCACATTGTATATTGAAAGGATGAACACACGATTCTACGGTCGTGGGCCGTCAAAGACTACGCCCCAACTGTTCCCCAATATGTTCAAATATTTCGACCAGAAAATAAATTACACGTGAAATTTGCAGAGTTTGTTGTATGTGAAGATGAGCTTAAATATGCTCTTCTTGCTAATAACTGCACATGCCCTGGAGCTTCAACACTAGTTACACTTCTACTACATACAAGTAGAGGACAGTTAGTATTACTTTTTTTCTAAATAATAACTATTTTAAGTAATCTAATGAAACTGCTACATGCGATGGCTTAAAAATGAAAGTCTCACTGTATTATGAGTCAACATAAACTACGTTCAATAATGTTCAATAATTTGCAAGGCGTATTAATTGCTAAGTAATATTTTTATTTTGTATAATTTGTGTGCAGGGAAGGCCAGACTTCGCCTGAAGAATGGCATAGACTATATGGTAGATGTTCAGGAAATGAAATCTACCACATACTTTTAGGTGACAGTAGATTTTTTGGTGAATACGAGGGGAAAAGTTTCACATACGCAAGTTTTCATTCACATCGGAAGTATATCATCGCAATCGACATAAAAACTAATTTAAACTGAAATAATTAATTTCAATCTTAGGTTCGGTGTATCACTAGTAGGCGTGCGACCTGCCGATTTACCAGAGTTTTACGAAGACACGATACTTTTAAATCCTGGGCCTAGGCATATAATGAAAAAATCCGATATATGTTATTACATTAGCGTAAATAAAGAGGAAAATTCATCGTTTGTTGTTTCAAATAATGGTTCAGCGCCTTCGAAACATCTTGATAGTATGTTAAATAACGGTGGGTAGATTATATTTACATTTTTTCAATATAAAACGTACAACACTTCATGTAGTATTTTAAATTATAATAAACTTCAATTTCAGATAAGCCCACAGAAGTTCAAAAAACTATTAGAGAAAGTTACACTTTCCAAAACAAACAAACAGAAGAACCGACAATCGTAGGTAATCATTTAAATATTCCTAAGCCAATGGATATGAACCCGAATTTATTAAGTCCTGAAGTACTGGGTCAAAGAAGAGGTGGTGCTGATTTGCTAAATTCATAAAGGAAAAAATTAAACTATTCTATATTTAGGTAGTCGCCGTCCAAGTATATTACCAGTGGCTGAAAATATAACAGGTTCGTCATTAAACATATCTGTACCTCAGCCAGAAGAAGACGGAGATGAAAGCGAAGATGAGCTAGAAGACGAGGTCCCATGGAGATCGCCGAGTGAAAAGATAGCGTAAGAATATACGAAATAATACAAGTTAAAAATGTATGATATTATAATGACAATTTTCATGTATTTTGATTTTGTGTGGTTGTTAGTATGTGCTGTATCCTTGCTTGAGGGTGATTTCAATAATAAACTGACCGTGTATTAATAAGTTCTGAAACTCAAATTCATAGTTAACTATAAAATATATTTTATTTTATTAAAGTATCAAACCAATTTATTGAAGTCAAATATTATTTATTTGTAGTTTTGATTAGTTTTTAAAAATAAACATACTATATAACTGACTGAGTCATACAATCAAAAATACAATTTCAAAAGTAGTTTAGTATAGAAGTTTATAATTTAGTAGAAAACGTAAACATTATCTCGGTAAATAAGCATAATAAGAATAATAAATTCTTGTGAAGGCATATAAAGTTTGATGAACCCATTGAAACAATATAGTACAAATTCCTTATCTTTATTTTTTTTTTCTTCGGAACGAAATAAAGTGTCCCCCGTGTATAAAAATATAGTGGTTGAAAAAACTGGAAGAAAATATTTTTATGCTTCTTATTATACTTGTAAAACAAATATTTTAAAATACTTTTAAGTCTAAAAAAAATGAATAATATAATATCTAGGTAGGTACATTCAAATTTAAACCTACGTAAAATATACATGCGACTATTAATTTAAGTTACTACATAATATAAAGTCTCTTGACAAAATACAATTACTGATACTTTTTAAATTTAGAGAAATGAAAACTATTTTTGTTTCGATTTTGAACAATGTTTCGATAAAGGTGCAGTTTTTTACTGATTATTATTATTGTTTCTATTAGATACTCATAATTAAATGTCAACTTGTGACATTAAATACCATCATATCGTACTAATATTATGATATTTAAAAGAATTTAAATTTCTTAAAAGCAGAATAAAAATTTGTAAAATATACAGTTATTTTCTCACTTTTAGTTTTTTCTTATTTTATATTAATATTTAATAGATTTTAAATTAAAAATAAGGATTGTTATTATATATAATCAACATATTTTTAATTAAAAGTTCTTTTTTACTAATTGTAAGTATTATTTAAGTTTAAAAAAATAAGAATAAATAAATTATTAAAAAAATTTAGGTTAACATTTAAATGACCATACGAAATATGTACGACATAAAATAAATAACAAGTTATGCTTGTAATTAATATACAAAGTACAAACAGGCATTAATGATTATTAGTTTTACATAATTATTCAACATTATCTAATAATTATAAAAGTCGTTATTAATAATGTTTACCAAATTTCATTTTTGACAAAAATATCATCTTTGACTCTTTTACAGTAACACAATTATCTTATACGTATACATAGGTACTGTATAAGAATTATAATCACACCCACGCTTTTAAAATAATTTAAAATGACACTTAGGATATTTTTACAAATATTCTTTTTTTTGATTATCATATAAAGTAGTCATTTTTTAAATACATATATTTGTAATTAATTATTAGGCCATAATGCATAACTAATACGCATTTATACTATGTAATCCGTATAGTAGAAGATCTGTAGTATATGCATTATGCATAAATGTTTAGATTATATTCCTATTGCAAACCGAAATATTTGAAAATAATTATATTCAATAACAATATTCACAGCATAATGTAATAGCATTGTACGATATCTCTCATTATTTGAATGTTATTCGTAAATGTTAAACATTAGAATAAAACATTGTCATTAATATATTTAACAACATGTGGCAATAATCCTATAAAAATTATTACTATTTTTCTTGCTGTAAACACATAAATAAAAATAAATTATACAAAAGAAGATAAAACGTTATTTATTAATATTTAAACCGAACGATAAGACTTTAACATTTTATTTGTGCCAAAAATAATTCAACTCTATTAATATTTGATTGAAATAATAATCAAAATTCTTATGTATTTATTAAATTAATTAGGTAATTTAATTCAAGAAACCGTTTACAAGTTATGAGATTTTTATTGTATCTTCAGTATATTTTCTTGTATCGCTTATAAAACGTAGTCAAGCTTTTTAACAACAAATATGTATGACATTGAATTTAAAAAATCAACAAAATATTTTCAATACGTCATGCATTATAAGTACTATATATATATCGAGCTTTAAAGTAATTTCTAAAAAAAAATAAAATTAATCTTTCACCTTACCTTCTATATTATATCTTAGTAAGATAAAATCTTTGACTTAGTAATATTTTGCATGTCGATTTCGTTTGTACATTGTTTTTTTTCGCATGTTTGTTATAAACTCAGATTCCGCGTTACAGCGGATGGTGAGGAAGACGTTTACACACAGCCTGTTTGGCATGCTGAGTGGACCAGGCAAGTGTTTATGCAACGTGATGCTATTCTGTTAAAAAAAAAATTTAATACAGACGATCCAAAACGTCATAAATGTAAAACGTGTTATTTTTCGGTTACACGTTTTTTTTTCTTTTCTTTTTTTTACCATTTTTTTATTTATTTTTTATTTATATAGAATAGTCAAAGGATTTCCACCAGTGTCACCGTACATAGGTGTCAGTCCCACATTGTGTTATTTATTAAAAGAAAAAAAACCACTGTGTTGTCTACAGCTCGCCCAGGTAAATATTATTATTTTTATAATATGACACATTGACACATATTATATTTATCGTTTCGTCATTTAATGTATAAGTTTAGATTATTAATATAGATATTGCATTTAATATTATATTAGCCTGATTTTTATAAAGTTTTGTTGAAATTTAAATGTTAAAAATATTCGGCGTATTATTTCAAAACCTAAATGCAATTTTAGTTGCGGTCCTAAATGTTAGAAGTCATTGATAATTATAATACAATACCTTCCAATAATGTTACATCATTTATCCACCTTTATAATAATATTAAAGCTCTTAATTCTTCTAAATTATAATTAATAAATTACTAAAACCAAAATATATTACTATTAAATTATTTAATTAAAAATAAAGTAGGGTGTAAAAAAAAGTAAGTACCATGTATGGCATATACTTATATATGGTATAATACATTTTATAATTCACGTATTAATTAATTTATTAGTTCGGAATTTTTATATAGCATCATTAAAAGAAACATAAAAACTGTATACAATTATTAAATTATATATCATAAATGAATTTACTAATTATATAATATTGAGTGCACAATTATCGAATTAAAATTAATAAAATTGAGCACATTTTAATAATAACAGGTATGTGAGCATTGCGCTTACCGAAACGCCAATGACTACAATTGGCAAAATAAAACCATAATTTTAGCTGCCGATTATGCATCGAATGGAATTTACAATTTCATCATACCACTAAGGGCACACTTTCATCCGAAAACGTCCTTAAATCCGATCATCATACTATTAGAGCGACGTCCGGATATTGCGTTTCTAGACGCAATTTCATATTTTCCCCTTGTATATTGGATGCTGGGATCCATAGATTGGTAAGACTGTGCAACAATTATTAGCATAGAAAAAAAATAGTTATAACGTGTTTAAAATATTTATAAATATTTGAAAATATAATGTTCAGCAGGCAAATCAAACGTCAAATATCAGCGAAACTAAAAATATTATTGATTAAAATAATATTACACGGGTTGCGCAAACTTAATACATTCTTCCCAAAAAAAAAAAAAAATTGTACAAGTTTTGTTAAAAAGTACAAAATATGTATACCACAAATATATTATGTCTCTCCGACATCGTTGTGACACAAATGAAAAATATTTTTTTTCTCTTTATTTTCATTTAATTGTCCAGTGATCCTCGTGGCTGCGGTCCGTATACACATATATAAACAAAAAGAGTCGAGAGCCGCGCATTTAACATTCCTGATGTACAGTGTATTAATGTATATATGACCTCTTCACCACAAACTATATGGACTGTACATTTTTTATTATTTTTATTTAGTCTGTATATTTGCTTACTGTAAATTGTGTCATCAATCAGATAAACTAATGATAAACTAGTACTATATTATTATACTGTGCGGAGATAAGTATAATAATATTTAGGTAATAAATATATGCATTTATGAGAAACGCACATACGTCATATCGTATATTATACAGTATAGATACATTGTTTAGTTTCCAAAAAAATGATTTTAACAAAACTTATTATTATAATATATATTATGTTTGCCATGTCTGATACTGTCAGGATATTCAATACGTGAATAATCTGACAGCTTGATGAATTATTGATAAACAAACTTACTAGTACCTCCTATTTGTTATAATATATTAGGTGGCTGAATATATTATAAAAGTTTTAGAAAAAACGTAACGTAAAAATCTTAAAACGTGTATTAATTCTTTGGTTAGGCTTAAAATAAAATATTTGATTTGATAAAAATAAAACGTTTTATTCAAACATAATATATATATTGCATTGACGGATATTAATAAATTACTAGTAATAGATACGTTATGAGTATTATTAAATTTGAGTGTAAGATAAGAAAATCGAGTTTACTAGGAGGAACAAATTTAATCAAATACATTTTTATCACAAAATATAAATACGAACTATGCGTAGGTTGTATGATTTACTCGGACAAGAATAGTGTGTTATCATCATTTTATTTCAATTTGAAAACTTCTGTAATCGGATTTTGACCATCCTAAGGCAATTGTAAAAATCTAATATGGGTCAGGCGTGAACATTTGGTTATCGGTAAAACTTACAAAATACCTTAAAAAAAAAAATCAATTTTCCGTTTTACGTTCGCGTTCAATAGATTTATAAAGTATATTTTCTTAAAATGTTATCATAATTTCTTGTATAAATCGAAAACGACTGTCATTTCAATTTTATTATATCGACATTTAAATTTTTAGTTAACCATAATACCGTGATCGAAATAATATCATTGCAAATTGTCTCAAGTTATTACCTATCCGCGAAAATAAATAAACGAAAAACCCCAATAAAAAAAAAATTACAAAACAGGTACCTAATCTTTTAATTTTATTGTAAGTCGCAAAGAGCAGAACTTAATGAAATACCGCGCAGCTTTGCATAACTGTTTAATTTAGTGAAGCAACGCGTGTTATTTTATATTTAATTCAATAAAAATAGTAAAATTAATTTGAAAAGTGTTGGAAAAAAAATATATAATGTGATGGATTGTTAAACGCATTATAGGTACTTTTTTATAATTATTATCATACCACATGAGACATTTTCCAAAAATACAAGAATAAATGTTTCAGATTGATGAATACATGGAACAGTCTATAATTAAATTATATTTTACTTGTACTGTTTACATAAAATATATCGTGTTATTCTGCAGCATATTTATACGAATTACTTATAGTTGCAATAATATGATTTTCAGTTTGGATGATCTCTTGAGAGCTGGAATATTATTAGCAGAAAACGTAGTAGTAGTAAATAAAGAACTATCAAATTCAGCTGAAGAAGAAACATTAGCAGACTGTAATACCATTGTAGCAGTCCAAACAATGTTTAAGTAAGTATTTTCCTTTTGAAAAACATTAATATTTCAAAGTAATTTCTTAGGTATACTATAGAAACTTGTTCCAGTTATATCAAATTGTTTTTGATCGTTCAATAATATGTACATTAAACATATCCAATTTAGAAATTGACTATAAAAACTTTGTTTGTATTGAATGCATAAAGTTGCTGCTTGTATGATGCATAATACATACCTAAATATATTTAACATACATGTAATTGTACGATTTGAAAAAATATATAGGTTCTTTCCCAACATTCGTAGTATAACTGAATTATCTCAGTCGTCCAACATGAGATTCATGCAATTCAGAGCACAAGACACCTATGCGCTACACTTGTCCAAAATGGAAAAAGTAAGTATAAACAATCAAATACCAAAACAAATAACTTTGCCACGAGATGAAAATACGTACGTTCGCGTATAAACAAATAATAAAAAAAAAAGTCATGTGATGTAATAAACATGTGCATAGCCAACTTTCAAATTCTAAAAAATGAGTCCACTGCACCTCACGTGCAACGTGTGTTTGTATCATGACCTATGTATTAACAAATAGTCGTGTTATTTATTACATATTTTATAAAAATCGGTAATGATTATTTAAAGTTTTAATCATTATTAATGATTGAACATTGACAGCGTTCGTACAATAATAAAATTAACATAATATTATGTTAATTATGTTGGCAATATTACTCACCCGAATTATTAATATATGACTGATCATAATACAATATTATTTTAATAATATTTGTTATTTAACTACATGAACTAAGGACGTAAACATTTTTGGTTGTATAAATATTTTCACTCACGACCTTCTCAAAAGGGTAAACATATTTTATTTTATGTTTATGATTATTTTAATACAATAGACATATGATCGCTCGCTGATAGGAGAAGACGAGACATCCCCCCCCTCTGTAAAAATAATATTAACTTATAATTTAATAAATATTACCATGACATTATTCCCTAATGACTTAGACATCACAAAACGAAGAAATGATTCTTATTTACCGATACCGAATAATACATTTGACCATATTTTATTTTTTTATTTTCTATTTTTTCTTGTACTCATTAAAATGTATTTTAATTAACTATAACATACCAATACAAATATTAATTATATAAATAATAGCATATATTTTATATGCTGAAATAACATTAAATTTTTATTTAGCTTAAATTTGAATTTTTATTTAATTTCTCACCACCCCTTAAAATATTACTTACGAACTCCTATGAATAGGCATAATTACTCACCATTCACTCGTTTCGATTCACTTTAAAATCAGCAATAGGCGCAGAGTATTAAACTCATAGATTTAGCAGCAATGGCAAGAAATTGAGTTTTAAAATTATAATCTAAACGGAACTCGACCAATTATAGTCCTTAAATGACATGTTTTTTGAATTGAAAGTTGATTACATAAATAATTAATTAATAAACATTTCAAAAATATATTAAATATAGTAATGATCTTATCTTAAAAAATTAAAATACAAATACCCAAATTTAAAACGCTTATATTTATAAATACCTACTTATAACAAATCCCGCATAATTAGCAATATTTGTTTCCTATTTATAAAGAAAAACGATACCAATATATATAGATACAAAATATAACTGAATACGTTATTTTATTATTTCAAATGTAGAAACATTAGAAGCCCTGTAAGTTTTGCATAGGACTGATTATAATTTTGACTTATGTTTTTTTTTTCTAAAATAGCACGAAAAGGAAAGAGGCTCACACATATCATACATGTTTCGACTACCATTTGCGGCTGGTTCTGTATTCAGTGCTAGCATGTTAGATACATTGTTATACCAAGCATTTGTAAAAGACTATGTCATCACTTTTGTAAGACTACTGTTGGGCGTGGATCAGGCTCCAGGTTCTGGTTTCTTAACTTCAGTAAGTACCAATTACTAAAATAATATTCCTAATTTAATGTTTTTAAGTATTCACAAGCCTAAATAATTATTAATTACAAACAATTATTAAAAGAATAATATATAAAAATTGTGCGTATTAAATACAAAACATGGTTATATAGATCATGAATTAGGTTAACTACTATAGATGTTTTTCTTTCTGTTTAGAGTTATTTATAAAAATAAAAATAATATAAATTTAGACAAACTATGTATAGCGTGATTTGACATCAATTTTTTTAATATAGATGAAAATTACAAAAGATGATATGTGGATACGAACTTACGGTCGTCTTTACCAAAAACTTTGTTCTACTACTTGTGAGATACCTTTGGGCATTTACAGAACTCAAGATTTATCGAACATAGAATCACCACCGGTATGTGCATTTCACTCAATTAATACTAGTAGATTTTTCAATAATTTGTTTGATCTTTAAACTAATTTCTTCACTGAATGCCAACCAATGTACACGTTGAGACTATCAACTTTCTAATTACCAGTTTATTCTTCTGTAACTTACAGGATGCATGTGGTACAGACTGCGATAAAATATCTGAGGTATGCATCTATAACTAACATCTATCAAATCATTACGTTTATTTATTTCACTAATGCTTTATATTCTCACCTAGTCCTAAACTTTAGTCCTAAACTCATTTCGCTTGCTTATTATTTCCTTAAAATAGGGTTCGGATCACGAAGCTTACATGCCCATTCCGACTAACTGTCTGCCTAATTGCCACAGGAATCAAAATTCTGTAGTGAGTACCTGAATAAATAGTAATAAATTAGCAGTGTTTAAAAATTGTAACGATAAATCCATCATTAATATAACCTAAATACCCAACATCCAACATAATAATTCGTTACAATAAATCTGCTATGATAATAATATATCAACTATTTCTTGGAAATCGAATTGAATTAATCATAGATGGTCTGATGTACTAAAAATTTTGGTTTAGTCATAAATGTAACTTGACGTTTTATTTACATACATTATTAACAAATGCAAGTTTCAACTATAAAAAAACACTTAAAATTTCAATTAAAGAGGTACCTACATTAAAATAAACAATTGGAAAAAAGCTCAAACAGCTCAAACTTTATAGTCACTTCACGAATTTAAATATTATTTTCCTACTATAAACTCAAATTCTAAGAATATAATATATTGTTAATATGAAGAGATATGAGAAAAAATAATCCTGAGGTTTGACTTTTATAATATGCATGTTCACTTTTTAGTCAAAGTTCAAAAGCGTCGAAAATAAAGATGTTTATTTGTATTCTATACATTAAAAAAAAATAACCAAAACTGTTTGACCTGTTTAACACAAAACCATAAATTCCTAAATGCTAATTTTAAAATAAAACCTACAGATATATTTCATAATAAAATTGTATATTCTTATTTAGTATAATACTGGTAATATTGTAATATATATAGTGCTGTACTTCACATAACATTAAATATTATATTATGTTAATTTTGTAAGTCACTAATTTGAATGTCGAACAACAAAAAGTAATGCATGTCATGAACTTCTTTTAATGCATCTTATTAAGGATTCCTTTCCAGGATTATGCATTTAACCAAACATAATGACAAATTAAATACAATCGCACATAATTATATAATATTTTTTACATATTTTGTACTTCAAATCTTATCTCGAATGTGCTTTATGTATACATTTGTGCTAAAATGTTATACAGTTTAGTCTGATAATGAGTAGATTATATTACAACATTGTTCATTAACTATAGTAGAAACTAGATAGAGAATTAAATGTATACTGTAAGTATTTATCTAATAGTACACTGTCAATTATTTTTAAAAAACAACTATTTTGTATTTATTCATAAAAATTGTGTTAATATTGATAAATATACTATTTATTAATTGTTGACAATCAGTTGATAGCGTGAAAATAATTAGTAGTCAATATCAATTGACAGTGACAGATTCTAGAGTGCAATTTAAAACTAACCTTTTTTTTTTTACTAACAATTATAAAATTCAGTTATTAATAAATATGAATTTAAAATTAAATTTTATAAAAAGTGGAAAAAGCGCACAAAAATTTTACTAGATAAAAGTTACACGCGTCACACATAATTTCTGCCTTCAATTATAATTAAAATTAACTCAAAGATCTTCTTATTCTTTTCCTTTACCCTTAACTCAAAGGTGTGCCAATTAATTGTTAATGTAATTTAATTATCATAATTTATTTAATAATATTATTGTCATGCTGATAAATGATTATTTAATTATTTTGTTTTAAAAAGTAGCAAAGGAATGAAGATTTCTCAAAAAAATAACAGCCAAGAAGGAAAATATTAAATTTATTTTAATTTTTCAATAAATTATTACCAACCATCAATTGTAATACAGCATCAATATAATCATCCTATATTATTATTATTATATTATATTATATTGACCACCAGCTATATCCATGGTCCTAATTTTTAGATGTTTTTCAATACCTATCAGTAAATCGTGTATTATTAAAACAATAACAAATTAAGTATATATTTTAAATATCTATTAAAGTCATAAAAAAAAACAATATAAAAATTGATAAAGTCGCTTGGACAAATTAAGTAAACAATTTAAATATCTGTTAAAGTCATAAAAAAAACAATATCCAAATTGATTAAGTCGTTTAGATTAAAAACTTACATATTGGTATTTAATATTATAAAATGGTGCAAAAAAAATAAAATATGTATTGAAAATCCAAATAAAAGCCCTTCGTTAAACTTTTTAATCCCTTAAAGTTTTTATACTAAAAAGTTGGACAAGTTAGACGCGTGTCTCATTTCATTAATCGCGGTAAATGACAGCGTAATACACTTTTTTTTTAAATTTTAAATCGATAATAAATAATCACATTTGAAATAGGATTCTGAATAAATCTCAGTTTACCAAAGTGTTTGAATGATATTTTCTAAATTTAAAATATAGCAATGAAAGATCGATAGGTATGCATTTTCTAAGTATTATAATAAATATAATATAGTAAACTAAAAATCACGTGAAAAATGTTTTTAACGTCAAAGATAACTGATATTTACAAAATTGATTTTTATCAGAATAACTATAGTAAATAAATAATAAATTTAAAAGAATTAGAAATTAAAAATTATTAGTTTAATTAGTATGTATATTACATATTGCGCATTTCAACACAGATTTTGTCTATTCGTTGACAATTAATAATGAAAAATCTGTAATTTTTGATGTCTTGTACCTATTAAACAAATCATCATTAATATTAAATTCTCTATAAACTTGTGTAGAATTAAAATCATTAAGTTATATTATAAAAATTTATAGTTGCGATGTCGTATGAGGTATTTCATGAAAATAAACACAAGTTCCCAGAGAAATAATCTAAGATTCTGTTTTTCCTAGCAAATATTCGTGTTATTGGACTACATAATGGATATATATAAATATAAATATATATATATATATAGATTGCAATCACGCACAATTGTAATTTACTCAATGTCACAATGCAATTATTATCACAACTACGTCATTATTATATTTTTAATAATAAAATAATTTGATTGAACTATTTACACAGTTTTCAATTAACATGCACGACGACGCCCGCGATAACCATGACAACTTGATCGAGCGAGCGGAAATAGTGAACCTGGTTAGATCCCGAATGGACAGTTTGAATTTACCTGCCGTCGATCACGAAGAAGTCAGCGAGAAGCGTAGCAGTCTGTCATACGTCATTATCAACCCTAGTTGCGACCTCAAACTCGAAGAGGGTGACATTGTGTAAGACACGCTTTAAATTCAAATTCTAAATGCCACGATTTCCTCTCGTTTTTTTTTTAATAATAATTAAACATGAATATTATTTGTGTTTTGTCGTGTTCTATAACAAATGCCAATATTGATTTACACTCGCGCGGAGTACTATTCGTATAATATTATGTAAAACAATAATTAAACGACATCGTTCCGTTCTGACTGTCCTCCAATTCTTTCAGATATATTCTACGGCCAAGCCCGTTTTCGGCTCAAAAGACGTTCGAAAGGCACAACAGCCGTCGAAAGTCTAACATAAGTTTCAACTCGACAATCGGACAACTGGGCTTCGGTTCGAGGAGGGGATCGAGCATGGCGTTCCCGCCGTTCATGACCAGGCCGCCACCGTTAGTCACCACCAAAGCAAATAGCTTGTCGTTACCGGACAGCCCGACCGTGGGCAGCGCGCTCCGCGCTCGGTCCAACTCTCTGCGTGTAGTCGACGACATACTGTTGAGACGGTCGAATTCGCTTAGACAGGGACTTTCCATGTGTAACCGGAAGAGCAGCCTCGAAGAGTTAGGAGTATCACACTTCCCTATCGGGTCAATTGCTCACGAACGTAGACCCAGCATGCAAGTAAGCCTAAGTGCTCGATCAATGAGAAATATCGTCACTGCGCGAAGGCGGTCTGAGGTAACTTTGTAGTTATTTCAGCTAGCCTTGATAATGGTTATTATAATATTATGCACAACGGCTTGAAATTAGAACTACATAGAGATTGCACTTGTAACTCGGTTATGGGTAGATCACATCGGTTACATTTTGGATTTTATTTCTTTTTCTTTTTTGTTCGACGTTGTCGTGTACCCGTGCCAAATTATTATAATAGCGGTTTAATTTAATCGTTTATCTGCGTTTCGAACCGCGTGCGACTTTGATGCCGTCCGCTGTGTTAAATTTAAATTCTGTCTCTGGGACGTTCGTACCAAAACCTTCCCTCCCACACAACTACTTTGAGATGTCCATCAATTATTTTCCACAGTGGTTTTCATCAAATGCGTGTAAGGTCATTATGCGGAGGCACACAATCGACCCGGGACAAGGGACCTTTTGATTTCATCGCCACCGACGCATGCGTATATTGTAATCTATAGTCTACATATAGTTGATATTGTCATTCAGTATACGTTGTATAAGATATCATGTTATTAATTACACACTAGACGATAATAATAAGTAGACGACCAAATCATCATGTCTGATTCGAAGCGTACTGTTTTATAATTATTATTATATAGCGAATGAGTATTATTTCACAAAATAACAATACTAAGTAGAGTATATTATTATATTAATTATCGGCTGGTATTACCCATTTGATGTATACGGCATTCGTTTTCACGGTCAATTTTGTAAAATATTTATTATTTATATTTTATATTTGTAAATATTTAATTTATCATGGCATTACAATAATATGATAGTCATCCCTACATGTTTTGCCGAAAAAATCAAACTTTGTCTATTTTTACTACAATGATGATTAAGTGTAGGTAACTGTTGACTTAAAATGCATAATTAAAAACAAAAAAATAAAGCTTGACAAATTTTTAGTGTACCATTCTCGAAATCTCTCGACGAACGCAATTATTATTGCCCGTTGCTTTCAAACATAAATACCACCTCGGGCGAAAAAAAACTTAGTTTAGTTATGTACTTCAGACTCGTATATATTATTACAATTACATAAAAGAAAAATTGACTAAGAAAACGAGTGTCTTGCGTCAGAAAAAAAAAACAAAAAAAAAATAGCCCATACCACACGAAATAATAAAACTTTAATGAGTAGGTACCTAACCTTCGTCTCCACTAACTCCACCACCAACACCGCCACTCATAATCATTCTGTGATATATCATGATGCACAGCGCACGTTCAGGCCACAACCCTTCACTCTGCAATCAACCAACTCCAACCACCACCCGTACCGTCAAAACTACCGCCCCTACCACCCACCCATCCGCCAACCAACCCACCACGCACCCGCCACGCATCCACCGACCCCGATCCGGCCGCGACAAATGTCTCCGGCACGACGACGCTCATGCCGGTCACCGTTGTCTGTTCGCAGCTGCACCCGAGCGAGATGAGTGGCAGTGCCATAAAGATCGCGCT
Organism: Rhopalosiphum maidis; assembly: GCF_003676215.2. NCBI lineage: Eukaryota > Metazoa > Arthropoda > Insecta > Hemiptera > Aphididae > Rhopalosiphum > Rhopalosiphum maidis. The sequence continues at coordinate 89,493,667 of NC_040877.1, forward strand.
GAACGGCAGCATCGGGCTGGAGGTGACTCCGCCTGAAGAGGTGTCCTCGCCCGGCATGTCCAGCAACACGAGCATGGTGACGGTACCGTCGCTGCACCATCCGCCGTTGCCGTCGCCGGTCATGTCGCCGCACTCGTCGCACGAACACTTGCAGGGCACGATTGTATGATACAACTTGATGTGGGGCAAACGGAAGAGCAACAACGCTCGCAACAAGTGGCTGTGAACGCGCACGTCACTCACGTTCTTCCCGATTGCTTCCACATCCGTCCACCGATATTATATTACATTATTTTTTTTTTCTATAATTGTTTATAATAATATATGATACGTAATAATAAAACATGTCATCTCGCACGCGCGCGCGACAACGACGTCGGTCACCACGACGGTTGTTATCGTTTAAAATAATATTTTATGATACACACATACACACACACACACACACACACACACACACACACACACACATATACACTAACACATACACAATACACGCACTTTATTGCGATGCGTCGGTATTGAAAATGCCACGAGCAGCTAAACTGAATCAACTCCACGACTTTTTCCGCGATAAATAAAACTCGAATTTCAGGACATTGAGAGATAGAATTGAATTTTTTTACCGATTTCAAAATTGAAAATACGTAAATAAAGACAATAATATTGTGCGAATGTTTCAACGGAATTTTTCGACTTTTCGAGAAGAAAAATGTTTACGTAATCGCTACGAAATGTGTTATGTACTCGTAATATCCAAAAATCCGTGTCGAATAAAACCCCGGCTTAACATTTCACGGGTAACTCTACTACAGTCTACATCTGCACACACAGACACGTTCACAGAGCGTACGCAGTTGAATATTGCAATATTTTACTATTATGTGTATGTATAATATTGTATAAATGTAGAAAATGAAAAATCAACATATCTGTGACAAAATAATATCATCACATCCTTACGCGTTCTACGCCGTCTTTGCATTCGCCGTTATTCCATATTCACATGTATAGATATATATATATATATATTTGTTTGTATGTAAAGTTTGCGAACGTGGTCGATATTTTTCTTTTCTGCTAAGTATATGCGGCACCGGCACGGGGGAAATCAAAACGATTATGTGCCAAAGTAAATATTATGCACATAACTTCTATGTAAAATATTATGTGTGTGTGTAATAATGATATTATATAGGTGTGTGAAATCCGCGAGGAGAATAAATGTCATTTGGTTAGGATAGGGAACTTATGGACCTCATAGGGTAACGTATACAACGGTAGATAGGTAGGTACATACGACGCGTCGGTTGGTGGCAAAACGGGTTTCATGCGATATTGTTATCGAGCGAAATTGTCCATGACCACAGGGGTAACTGCACCATGCGATATGTACATTTTTGTTTTAATAAATGGTTTTAAGATACACTCTTACTTTTTTTTTAAGTCCATCACTTTATTCTGAATAAAACCAAACCTTTCCCGGCCACTTTTTCCACCATTACAATATAAAAATACATACCTACCATTAAAACACATATCAATCAAATATTTCGATATTTGATGTATTTCAAACAATTAGTTGTCGACAACATGACTTATCTATCATGTACAATTTATTTAATTTTGTTTTATTTTTTATAAATTGTATTATTCACTGAACAACAACCATATCATTACTGATATCATGTACACCGTGTTTCATATTTTGCATCAAAATATTCTCCGTGTTGGTAAACATCTTATTGTAACTACAAGTAATTATAATTCAATTTACATTACAACGATGTAGACAATTCATAAGAATAAACATGTGTTATTGATTCCGATTTTCCAATTTCTATTACAGTTTACAAAAATTGATCAACATCTATTTATTTATATATATATATATAAATATTTATAATTTATACATTATTTATTTATTTGTTTTACTGTATCGTGTTTAAATAACTTAAATATAAAATTATTACATTAAAAAAAGTTCTAGATAACATATCTATTGAAAACAGGGAAAAGTATATTTTCCATAGACTTTTTTCTGTTTCTACTTTAAATACAATAATAGAAACACGGGCGTTGAAAATACACCGAAATAACATTAAAATACAATGTTCTATATTACTATTATTATTTATGTGTATCAAAATCCATAGACAATATTTATACATTTGATAAATTAAATTGCTACCTATCTGTGTTTTGAGTTCGTACACTACTGTTATAAATTCAATGGTGGAATTAGAATTTTAAACATTGTTTTAGACGATGAAACGATAATAATATTAACTATTGTACATTTATTTTGCGTATTATTTAAAAACAGTATAAAATCAATCTTTTGATCAAACGAGAGGCTTAATTATTGTTAATATAGAGTGTATATTAAAGACAGATGCAAATTAAAATAATATAGGTGGGTACGCGATTTTCGTTATCCTAAAACTAAAAAAATCAAAAAAATCTTGTTGTCGCTCTATATTATGTTACTTGTTATATTCTAAGATATTATTATATAAATATTTTCTTACTTGCACGCTTTATTGTATTATTATAGTTATGTTTGTAGACCGTGACCCAATTTTACGTTCTTGTTGATGCCCATAAAAATGTATACCTAATGTTGTAAATCGCACGATTTTGTGTCGTTGATGAACTCGCGAACCTGGGACCATTTGATTTATCAATACGCGATTGATTTGAATGTTATAGTATGGTAGTTTTAAATGAAAGAAAACGTTAAAAATATACCAATATGTATATCTCGATATATTGTTCGGTTAACTCAAAGTAAAAAATTAACTAAAAATGTAGACATTTTGTATAGGACATCGCCGTGGTGATAAAATTTGTCTAGACTTTAGTTCCTATATATTCATGATTCTATTTATATAAAAGTGTATGAAAATCATACAAAGTAGACTTGAACGATAATTGTATGTACATGTATATTTATATTTTAAATCGTAGACTATTTGTCGTATTATTAAATGTATTAATGTGATAGCATTATTTTCTTATACTACGAGTACAATATCACACGCTGACATTTTGGTACATGCGATATTGTTCAACTGTGGGAACAATGATAAATAATAGAGACTAATTATCTTACTCTCGAACCCTTGTATCTTTTGTATTGACATAACTAAAAGCCTTATTAGCATAAAGTTATCTTTATTGAATAATTATTATATGAAATAAAAATTTTAAAATGAATTCAAACAATATTGTTGTACGTGTTTTTAATCCCAAAGCCAAATATCGATATGAATATAATATTTTCGAGAATATTAATTTAGTAGCGACTCTGATTATGAAGTATCAGATTCCAATACTTGTTCTTTAAATTGCGATCTAACATTTCCGTGCGGGTCATAATTACATACTACGTATAATTTACCGGATTTAGGACTTTTGGACGCACCGACACCAAGCTCTTCACTGTCTTTCCAAATTAATTGAGTAAAGTGAACTGAAAAAAAAGAACGAAATTAATTCCACTCATCAGTTATTAGTAATTAAAAGTAAGTAATAGAAAAACGTTTATATTTTTATATGTTAATTTTATACTTTTGAATCTCGTTAAAAAATACTTATGTTATACAATATTTAAATGTATCAATCAATTTGTTGTTAACAATGTTTATTTATATATTTGTACATTATAAATGTACTGGACTTCAACAAAATAACTTAAATAACTTAATTTAACATGTACAAAATATATTAATGAAAACCATAGACCAGGGATCTTCAACCTTTTTATGCAGCGGGCCACGTATTATTTTTTAATAATCTTGAGGGCCCAATTCGTAGTAAAAACATGTATTTTATAATACAAAAATTAAGTTTTATTATTACAATTTTTATGATTACATTTTAAATTACAAATTATTATTATTATTATTAAAACATTTATAGATCAACCATTTTTTTAATTACAAATTTTTTGTTTGATTTTTAGTGTGATAACTAACATTCTTTTGAAACTTTTATACATAAACGAGTATTATGCTCGTTCCACAATCGATTACGAACTAACAGGCAACATTTATCTCTCGGTAGGTAATTTAATTTATCTTATCGCATATTTTCGATAGCGATGACTTGCCGTTATAATTTTATCAAAATAAAAAATATACATGCTAAATTTAAAATGTGATCGAGGAACGCATATTATGACAAGCCAGGTCGCGGGTTGAAGACCCCTGCCATAGACATTAATACTTTATAGTGTTTCTCAACCTTTGTATTATGGTGACACACTATTAAACATTTTCATACTTTGTGACACACAATAAAAAAAAAAATAAGAAAATACCTATTAATTTTTGTAAATAAAGTGTCAACAGGGTTCATATATATTTTAATACAATTACTTCCCGTGACACGTTTGGACTTACCAGGTGACACACCAGTGTGTCGCGACACACCGATTGATCAAATACTGGAGTTTATGCTAAAAATGTCTATGATAAAAATATACATCGCAATGATAAGTATACCAAACAGATGGTCAGTTAAGTGTATGGTTAAAACAAAAATAATTCTAATTATATTTAAATTACTAATATTAAAAATAAATTTAAATTATAGAATAACCAGTTATTTAAACGTTTAATAAATACATTTCTAAAGGATTCAAATATTAGGTTTTATGAAAAAGTATTTAAACTAGGCAATAGTTAAAAATGATTTTAAAATTACATGCTTTTGTGGAAGCAGCCATGTCATCGTTTGTTCCTTGAAAATTAAAATATTTTATTTCACTATACCAGCTGTCTACTGCTTTAATGCCCAATTGTGTCACTTCTTCTGTTGACCATATAGTATAAATATTTTCACCGTAAGCATTTTTTGGACGATGAGACGCTTTGTCAGTTTTAGCAAGTTCGTCAGCCCAATTTTGACTAATTTCATTCAACTGAAAACAAAATTTAATTATTTATCAGATATTTTAAGAAGCTATTAAAAATTTATTAAGTAACTTTTAGTTACTTATATTTTACAATAGAATCGTATTGTCAATGAAAGTTTTTCAATGATTAAGCGTTTCAAAGCAATCATAAAATAATTTTAAATGATGAAGTTAAAAAAAAAAATATTATGTTAATATGTTATAGGTTATATGTACTTATTATCATTAATTATACATAGACACATATTTAATATGTAAAATTAATAATGTTAGACATAAATAATTATATAAAACTACGTTCGTAAAAAACTAATTTTCATTTTCAATTCGTTTAATATAAAAATATTTTCTATTTATAATAAAATTTGTTTATTATGTTATGAATATGTGTTACCAAGTTATATTATGTTAGGTATCATTTCGAAACTACTCAACAAACCAATAGTGATACGGATTACTTTAAATAAATACATAAATGTTATCTTTTGCAAACAAATTTTTTAATATCAAATTTAAAACACCTTAAAAACATAGTAATCGTAAAACACCATTCCCACTACAAACAAAAAATATAAAAACACATTTTTGTTATTCACCACAATACTATTAAAATTGTAAAAAATAAAAATATACTTCAAATTTTATTTATGTAGATAAATAATAATTTAATTGTTAAAATTTAATGATTCATTAAAAACATCATTACAGACCTTTGAATTAATTTTTAAAGGAGGCACATTGTGTTTTTTTCTGTAGAAGTTATGCCTATCCAAGGCATCTGCAATAACATTTTTTGTCTCACTGTCGTCTTTCTGTAAGTAGAATTTTAAAAAATTTACAAATTTAGTTAAATATTTTAAGTTATAACTTATAATATTTCTGAAAAAATTCAAAATACGATAACTTATATTTACCGCCATATTAAAATATGTAATTAATATCTTAAATGTCTATAGACTTATTTATAATTGTCAACAAAATAATAAGATTAGTAAGTTAGTATAAAATATTCAAGCCAACAAAAAATGTTGATAATTGCAAACTCTTAGAAAACTTTTAAATATTATTTGACTGTAGGTAATATCAAATGACTAAACTATATTAACCTGTGTGCTTTTATTTTATTTTATTCTGCCTTATTTTATCTAACTACTTAATGATAGGTTCACTAATATACCTTACACATTTATCATATTTTAAATGATTTGCACTATAAACTTTTTTTATTATAGTCAAAAATAATATTTGCTAACGGCTACAAATTAAATTTATGGAGTGTGTATAGCGTTAAAGAAAGGAAGTAGCATATTAAGATATATAAAATTAGATAACCTCTCAATATATTAACTATATTATGACTCATCTTCTGCAAATTATACATGAATATGTTTCATTGTTTAAGAACAAATAAATTATATTATTGTCAAAACAAACAGTTGCACCGGATAAGATCAATAAAAATGGGAAATTTTCTTTAGTAAATCATTAAGTTATATAGTTGTACATACGTTTAGCACGCTATATTTTTGTGGAAAAAAATGTACATTTAGGACTACGGTTTTATGTATACGGCACACATTTAATACTACAATAAATTCACACCTGTTTTACCAAAATTTCGAAAAACTTCTGGTAAATAAAACATTATTTACAATTTGTATATAATTGTATGGATATCTATCTTAATATAGTAAATAATAATAACAAGCTATCAATGTTAAATTGTACATATTATTATAACTAAGGTTGTTTGTACTACTGAATTGCAAGAAAAACTCGATTTAAAAACTATTTTTACTAAAATATTTAATAACATCAACTATCAACAACTTTATAATATATTATGTTAATAAATATTTAAAAGTATTTATTCAGTTAAGGTGGGTATACTAAGTTAAGTATTAAGGTATACTTTCTGATCAGCTTGTTAAAGTGAGCTATTCAATTATTTTAATAAACAATGTCAAATACTAACTTTTAAGTTAGTTTCTATTTTATTACAACTCTTAACTTTCTTTATTCTATATATAGTAACTCGATAAATCAAAAATATTAATTACCTTACTCAACGTTGCGTTTTTCTAACCTATTGACCAAAGTTCACCATATCAATGAGCCTAAAATTGACCGATAGATATTAGATAATAATAATGACATAAATTACTGTAATTTATTGTATGAACCTTTTAAAAATGATTTTTTATTGATCTTTATACTGTTATGGTTATGCTTATTGATATTATTGTTTTTTTTTACGAGGTAAATAAAAACAAATTTGAATGCCTCTGAATAAGCATAATATTTTATACTTGTTTGAAAAAAGTTCAGTAGTCACTTACTCAAATCTCCACCACTACGACTATCATGGGTACCAAGAAGCAAGGTCTAGGTCCAACATCCGGTACCGCCGAGGCCAGATATCTGATCATTGTCGATCATGCCGGCGATCAAAGTTTACGAGTGTCGACGGTTGAACCGTGTTGTATTCTAACGGTCGTACTGTACCACGGACTTACGTCCACCAACATGTCCACCTAAAAAAAAATGTATAGGTAGTTAATAGTACACTGTGTAGCATAACTACCTATTCAAGCTGTAAGTAGAAACAAAATATATTGCTATGTATAATTTACATGAACCAAAATAATTTTTTAAACACGTTAGTACAGCAGAAAATGATATACTAAAAAGATCATCAATTATAAGATAACGAACGAGATACAAAAATGATGTATATATTACATGTGAGCGATACATTCAAGGAGGTTATGTAACAATTATTTTAGCAACCTTAACTCTACACCTATAATATACCCTTTTGAACTATTATAATAATAATATATAAATGAAAAATAAACGAAAATGCTCTGCCAACTATTTTTAAATAATACTAAACGAGTTAGATATATTAAAATAATGTAGCACCAGATATGCAATATTCAAACAAAAATAATTGCTTTAGTATTACAATAACGACTGGTTATAATTGTTCATCAGTGAATAGTGTTCAAGATTTCGCAACTTCATATGCTTAATATAATTTACAAAACACGTACTGACTGATGTACAAATCGTCAATTATTTTTCTAAACATTTTCAAATTGTACTTACTTTATTTAGAACAATATTAATCTGCACTCCATTTACAATATATAACTCATTTCATTACAGTAGTTTTATCAAAGCAGTTATTGTCTTCGTAATAAGTAAAAAATAACCATTAGTATACAACGAAACAAAATTTGCTAATAATACACAGTATCATTGTGACTTTTTAATCAGGTGAACATGAAGCTCTATACTATAAATCCGCTTTACACGTTTCTTTATTTGGTGATTGTTTTCGCGGTATACGTATCATCGTAAGTTAGAAATAAGTTTTAAGTTTCTTGTTACTTAATACAATTTAATTTCAGGATTGAACTTTTTGTACTTGATGGAAAACAATATTTAAATTATAAATATGAGATAATTTTTGGAGGACCCCAAGTTCTAAGTAAATATAAATAACTAAAAATTAGAGTATACTATTACATACATTAAGTTTATTGACATTCGATACCAAATTATAAACATGGCTGGTTTTTACATTTATAAAATATAAAATCTGTACATAAAACTATAAATACAAAATTATTAAAATTATAGTATTTTATAGTTAATATTATTGATTATTAGATAATTATTATATGGTATAAATTATTTTTTTCTACAGCTGTGGTTATATTTTTTCTACAAAATATCTTGTAGCATTATATCATTTGTATTTCTCTAATATAGTCTAGTCTAATTCAATCTATCCCATACTCAGTAATAGTTTATATTCATGCCTTATCAATTAGTCTAGAATTGATAATCAACTATAACTTTTCAATATTAAAAACTTCCAATTGGTAATACCAAATGTAACATTTTGAAATGTTTACCAAAATATTAACTAGATGATGTAGAATGTAGATAATATCATCATAAAAGATAAACTTTAACAAAAATTAATTGTATTTTATATATATTTTCTTAATAAATACGGTGTATAGTGTATATAATATACATGTTACGGGAAAAGTAGGAAGTCATATGTATATACAATAACGTGTTTTGTCGATTTAATTTATGTCAAGAAAATCCAATAAATAAATCAGACTAAAAAACCAGATTCAAAATAGATCTACATACAATTTATATAGGTACTATATACCTACTACAACTATTCAACAATCGGATTTGACTAATTAATAATATATATATATATATATATTAAATAGAATAATTCTAACCAAAACTATTGGTTTAATTGAAATGTATTCAAAACGCTTGATTTATAAATGTATTATTTTTATTGATAATTCTCTTTATTGGTATTCGCATAAACTAAATCACACAATATACCTTTGGTCTTTATTATTGAACTCTATACTTAAGTTTTAACTCAAATCCGATATATTATTTCATATTTTTAATCATGTTATACGAATATATACTATTTCAGTGCAGATAGATGGAGCTACTTTTGGAGGAGTAAAAAAGGTTAGAACATTAACGCCTGACGAAATATTAGAATTAAGGGAGAAGAAGAATAAACAGAAAGAAATTGAAAAGAAACAAGAAGAAGAAGAAAAAGAAAAGAAGAAACTGCAAGAAGAAGAACGAAAAAGAAAGAGTCAAACACGACAAACGGAAATTGAAATGGGGAAAAAACAACGTAATGAGGAGCAACAAATACGTACAACATAAAGAATAAAAGAACAACAAAATCGCGATGCCAAAAAAGCACAAAGTGAAGCGAAAGCAGCGCAATGTAAAATGGAAAAAGTAAAATCCAATGCTGAGCAACAGATTCGACGTACGCTTACTAATAAACAAAATACACCACTCAACCGTTTGCCGAGAAGAAAAAACGTTAACGCTTAAAAAAATTAAATAATGTATAATAAATATTGAAGTTTAAATTCAAATAGGACTCAAACAGATATTATATCAAAATAAATTTAAATTATAGTTCAAATATAGTTAAATTATTTTGATATATAGGCGTAACTAGGAGGGACTTGGGTGGGCTTCAACCCCCCCCAGATTTTTTTTTGAAAATGTATGTGGTTATAAACATAATAGTAATAACTTTATTTTTGCCTACAATATACAAAAATATAATGTTTCATGTAAACAAATAACCATTCAAGTCAGTTGTAAAGATCAATAGAAGCAATAAATAATAATGTAATTAAAAAAAAAATTACTATAAAACATTTAGCCCCCCCCCCCCAATTTAAAGGACTAGTTACGCCTATGTTTTGATTTAACTGCACAATAGGTTTAACTATTATCAATACATAAGTACAATGCAATAATAATATTATTATAATATATTGCCAATTATTGAATAATCTAAAACCATGTAATATAATTACATTATTATCAATGTTGAATTTAGGCATAGATAAGAGGAGGCAAATGTTCCTCCTAAAAATTTCATTCACCCTCCTAACAAGTTCAACTTTCGACAAAATGTATTTATAAATATACAATATTTGTAACAATTACCGTACCAAATAGTGTTTAATAAAATATAAATAATATAATTAATTTTTATCATTTAGACTTATAAGTGCTATTTACTGACTTTCCCAAAGTTAGAGTAGTTATAAGATAACGAAAAATAATGATTACGAATTACAATTTATGATGACAGCTAAATTACGAAATAATCTAAAACTATATACCTACTAAAGTCGCGATCCGCGAAAACTCGAATAATAAGTTAAATCAGTTATACTTAGTTGTTTGCACCTGAGTGTTGTTTTGTAACTGTCTAAAAGAAACATAACAGATTATTTTTCACAAAATAAAAAAAAATAAAATATCAGAGCCCCGAGATTCACATCATGATACGGATTTAGATGAAATCCCTACTTTTCAAAAAAAGGTAAAAAAATAGGAAAATGATTTTCCATGACTTTATTTTGATGTTAAATATGATAGTGCTTTTTGCAAATTATGTGAAAAACATGCTGTAAATGATTACGTGCTATTGACTAGTACAGAAGGAATTTTTATTAAAACGACATTCAATAATTAAAAAAAAGTTTGAGAAAAAATGGCTAATTAAATAAACACAACAATTTTGCATCACATATTAGCAGAGTAATATTGAGCAAAAAGGACTTACTTTAGTAGCCTTAAAAATATTAATATGTTATAAATTAAACATGTCCATTTATAAAGAAACAACATTTTTCAATCTCCCAATTGTGAACACATCATTGAATTTGGAAATAACGTTGCTGATATTAAGTATTAAATCTCTTGGATCTATGATTGATTATAATATAGCCAATCTGTAATTAGTGGATTCGATTTCGTATACATCCTGCATATTTAAAATCATACAAGGAATCCAAAAATTATCAGTGATGACAACACCAAATCAATACCGTACTTACATACAAATGATATCTTATATTTATGCTCTATATAGTATTTAAATTGTCATTGTAAACTTGAATTACCTAAAAATTAACGTAGCTACGTTTATAATTTAATGTTTTGCAGCAGATTACGTTAGATAAGAAAATAAATATCAAGAATAAAAATGTCGGTAATATGAGAATAATTTTATGTACAGAACAATAATTTTTTTTAACAACAAAGAACAACTTTTATTAATTGTTTAAACACAAACCGTGCCATTGCCCATTAGCTTATATCTTGTATGTTGTTCAAAATATATTTTAGTCTATTTTACATAAATAATATAAAAATTAAATTGATTATTAATTTATTTATTTGCTTATTGGCCAATATTGATCGAATAAATTATTCATATCAACTATAAGAAATATGTTTCATGCTTTATGTAAATATAAAATAAAAACTCTAATTGTATACATGCCCTGCTGATTTATTTTTCATTATTATATGCCAAAGGCTTTCGTAGTGTTTATAACATTAATAGTATCATAACTTATGTTATTAACACAAAAATATTGTGGTCATATATTCTCTAAATCCGGGTATCACTTATTATTTGTTTCATCGTGTATTGGCCACGTCAGAATAGAAACATAAGTAACAACATCACATAATGATATTAATAGATGAAAAACATGACAATTATTATTAATATTGTCATGGTTTACACATTACGATATATCAAACGAACCAGTTACTGTAATAACCATTAATTCAATAAACTAACATAATAATAATAACTTCTCATACAGAACACACATAATATTACGATTGAATCAAACCAAAATCTAAAATTTCATTATATACAAAGGATACAATCATAGATCAGATTCCATATTATTCCGTATCGTTCTATATCATACCCAATCATTGTACATGTTTTTATTTAAATTACGTTATTACATATCTGTATTAATTATAATAATCATTGTCTTGTTTGTTAAAAATTCAGTCCTCATACCTTATTATTTATTTTTAAATAAAAATAATCCAGATCTACTACTATCAGGACAAACTGTATAAATAACGACATAAATTAAAAGTTCTAAAAAATTTAAGAGATACTTATTTATCAAATATTAAAGTCACTTTATCTAACATTAGGTGCATATTAAGAGAAAAACGCTCGTACTCATTTCGCAATAAATTGTCAAATCTAGTGACTAAACAGATGTAATGAGCAAAAAATATTTTTTAAAAAAGTAGTATTATACTGCTTCTTTTTAAATATTTTTTTCTATATCATATCTATAATATATATGATATTAAGAATATAAATATATTTAAATTTCAAAAATATAATTTTATTGTATCACTATATCAAAATAATTTATTAATACCACTTATTTATGTTGACTATAATGATTAATGACTATAATGTTTCCACTGAAATCGTTGTTATCAATAATTTTACATTATTTAAATTACTATTCAAATCAAATTACATTATATGTGAGGAACAAATTATTTTAGTAACCTTGACTCTACGCCTAATGTGCCCTTATGGACTATGTATCATTTTAAAATCTAAAGAAAAGTCAATTTTACAATAATGCTGTGCAAAAATATTTTAATATAAAACTAAATAGGAGAGATCAATTTCCATATTGTAGCACCAGATATCCGATATTCATAATAATAATTATTGCCTTACTATTATAATGACTGCTTATAATTGTTCTTTGGTAATTCGATGAATTGTATTCGAGATTTCGCAATATTTCACATAATATACCAAACACTTGATGACTGATGTACACATTTTCAGATATTTAAATATTTAAATTTTTTAAATATATTCAAATTGTATTTATTTTATTTAGAACAATATTAATTTACAATCCATTTACAATATAATATAACATATGTCATGCCTAAAATTTTATAAAATCAGTCATTGTCATCATGGAGAGCAAAAGTTAACCACCAGTATACAGTAAAATAAATTGTTCTAACAAATAGTACACACTATAAAATTGCACATTTTTTAATCGTAAAAATGAAGCTCTATATTATAAATCCAATGTATGCGTCTCTTTTTTTGGTGATTGTTCTCTCAGCATATGTATCTTCGTAAGTTATAAATTAATTAAAAATGTCTTGTTATTTGATAAAATTTTGTTTCAGACTATCACTTTACATAAATGGTGGAAAAACATATTTAAATAATGAATTTGAAATTATTTATGGAGGATCACCCAAAGTCATGAGTAAATATAAATGATTAAAAATTAGAATTTCTTATTACATAAATAATGCTTACTGGCCTACCATAAATACCTATAAATATAAATATTTATAAAATAAAAATAAATATAAATAATAAAATATTCATTATTTTAATTTACAATAATAATGACTGTTAATTACGTGTATAAATTAAAAGTTTATATTTAATGTATCCTACGACAAAAATTAATTTACTTTAATAGTATAAACTATAAAGTATTATTGTTTACAGCTGTGATTATATTATGACTTATTATAAAATATATAATAACATACCATTTTGATTCTAATCAAAATATCAAAATAATTTTAACCTATGATGGAGAGGAAACCATATTTTCTCGAGGGGCTCAACTCGGGTATTAATCTGAGGATACTTATCAGGCAATAGGTATAAACAAAAAGTGATTATATTTTTTTATATTTATTTTTACCCGTTTGTATTTATTGTACTTTAATTTACACAAAAATTATCCGGACTTGCATATAATGTATGTATAAAGCGCTATTTTAAATTATAAAATGGAATTGTTGTAACTGACAATATTGATTATAATAAAATGTATTTAAACGCTCGATAGTTTTGATAAATTAAAAATTATATTATATTTAATTAATAATTTCCTTATTCTACATCCTATGCCACACGATATACCTATTGCTTTTTTTTATTGAACACTATACGTATTTCGTTTTTAACGATTACACTTATCCAGTATATTATATCAAATTTTGTAATTATGTTTTATAAATGTTTTTTATTTCAGCGAAAATAGATGGTGCTGATTTTGCAGGAGTGAAAAGGGTTTGAAGATCAACATCTAAAGAAATATTAGAACTCAAGGAAAGAAGGAATAAACAGAAAGAAATTGAAAAGAAACAAGAAAAAGAAGAAAAAAGAAGGGAGCAAGAAGAAAAAAAAAGGGAGAGGAGACAAGAAAAAAAAGAAAAAGAAAGGGAGAGAAAACAGGAAGAGAAAGAAAAAGAAAGAGAGCGGAAACAGGAAGAAAAAGAAAGACAAAGGGAGAGAAAACAGGAAGAAGAAGAAAGACAAAGGGAGAGGAAACAGGAAGAAGAAGAAAGACAAAGGGAGAGGAAACAGGAAAAAGAAGAAAGACGAAGAGAGCGAAAAATGGGTGAAGCACGTGGAATAAAAGGATCAAGACCAGATACCAAGATTCGACGTACACTTAGTAATACACTATTCGGCCGTTTACCGAGAAGAAAAAACGTATAAGCTTAAAAAAATTAAATAATATTAAAGATTATATTCATATATTACTCAAACAGAGATTATATCAAAATAAATAATTTAAATTATAGTTTGAATATAGTTCAATTATATTTATATAGTTTCACATTGTGTTAATCTATCATTAATACATTACAATTATCTAAAAACCACCTACTATAATACCTACATTATTGTCTGTTGTGTGAACATAATGAATTATTGTTTAAATTAATTAGTATTTATACCAACATTTTGTTGTATTTTAATTACATAAATTATATACAAAATAGCAATCATATATGATATATTACGATATACCCGTATACACATATATGGGCATTCTTACAATGCGTGACTTACAAATCAATGGTGACCTACACGTAATAAACACAAAATAATAGATGCATTTCATGTGTATATAAATAGTAAATTAAACATATAAATGTTCTAATAGTTTTTAATCTTTAAATTTATAATAGTTTTTACGTAGATATGAGATAAAAAAATTAAAAATATTTTAAATAGGTAATACTAAAAAATATTGACAGTTTTTTATATACCCTATTGTTTAAAAAATATAAAAATTTATAATTATTTTTATTAGTTTGTATAACATATAGTTTGATCAAGTACTAAACGATCAAACAGTCAATAAAGCTAGTTTTTTTTTTAATATTCGCCTCATTTTTATCTTGTTTCAATATAAAACACACATAGGCAAGTAATTCATAAGAAATAACGAATAAAGGTATCAAATTAATCAACAAATTTAGAATTTGAACTTATAATTAAAATATTTTTGATACATTTTTATCAAGGTAAAATTATTATTTAAATTTCACGAGTGCTATAAAAATAAAATACTTACAAAATATATGATGTAATGACTATAATGTTTCCACAAAAATCGTTGTTATCAATAATTTTACATTTTTCGAATCATATTATTAAAATCAATGACAATTTTTCCACCATACATACCGATACATGTTTGAAAATATCATCTTGATATCAGGATTTGTATACATACGCGTACATGAGGAATATAAATTATACAATATCTAAAATCTCATGATTAAATCGGTTAAATACACATTTATAGAATTACCATATCAAAATCAAATTGCAGTGTGTAACATTACGATTACTGTCGCCCTGGAAATTTCATATAGGTCACCAACCTACTACCCGTAAAACACCATACTGATGAAGGAAGTGGTAGGATTTATTAAAATAAAAGATAAACATACGGGAATTAATATTAAATTTAAAAAAAAATCAAGAGCTGCAGTAAAAAATGGGTAACGTTTATTAGAATTCGTGGAAAAAGCTCAACGGGCGTAAAACTCCAACAATGAAAAAAATCAACATAGAACACAAATAAGGTATACAAGGCTTACGTCGCCTCGCAATTAAAATATAAATAATATTATATACACATACATGTATTGTGAACCACATAAGAGGCCGTCGGTATTATGGACACGATGGGACAATTACTACCAAAATAATATATATATATATGTAATATATACATTGTACAACCTTTTTTTGTTTTATATAATAAAAATAATAATAATAATAATAAATATAATAAGGCCGCACAAACAAACACTAAGAGTACATTACTCGGAAGTATTGTCCCATCTCACGCGTCGATGAAGCTCACCACGAGAGGGATCGGATCCTTCGGTCGTCGTACTCCATTTCGTATTAATACATTTCAAATACGAATGTATAAAAAAATATGGCTCGCGTTTTTTGGAGCATATATGTTTATTCACAAAATATTAAGATACAACCATAGCCGGCGTATAATGTAATGCTAACTATATGTATATATATTTATATTAAAGTAATGGCACATAGTCGCCGGAAAGCCATATAAGAATATCGGGGTAGGAATCTGAAGGTTGTCTCCGAGTTCGCGTTAGGTTCAAAATCTAGAGAAAAAGACAATTTTACAAAAATGCTGTGCAAAAATATTTTAATTTAATACTAAATTACAGAGATCTGTTACCATATTGTAGTACCAAATATCCGATATTCATAACAATAATAATAACCTTAATTATTACAACGACTGGTTATAATTATTCTTCAGTGAATTGTGTTCGAGATTTCGCAATACTTCACATAATATAACAAACACTTGATGACTGATGTACACATTTTCAGTTATTTAAATATTTTAATTTTCTAAACATATTTAAATTGTATTTATTTTATGTGGAACAATATTAATCTACAACCCATTTCAATATATAACACGTATGGCATGCCTATAGTTGTATAAAATCAGTCATTGTCTTCGTGGAGAGCAAAAGTTAACCACCAGTACACAATAAAATAAATTGTTCTAACAAATAGTACACACTATAAAATTGTACATTTTTTAATCGTAAAAATGAAGCTCTATATTATAAATCCAATGTATGCGTCTCTTTTTTTGGTGATTGTTCTCTCAGCATATGTATCTTCGTAAGTTATAAATTAATTAAAAATGTCTTGTTATTTGATAAAATTTTGTTTCAGACTATCACTTTACATAACCGGTGGAAGATCATACTTAAATAATCAATTTGAAATTATTTATGGAGGATCACCCAAAGTCATGAGTAAATATAAATTAGAATAAATTAGAATTTTTTATTAATTATTGCATACATAAAGTTTATTGCTTTACTGACCTACAATATTAAACTATAAAAACATAGAATTTTAAAATGTTAAAATTTTTCAATAAGAAACTAATTCAATTTATTAATCATTTTTTCTCCATGTTATATAAGAATTAAATATATAAACAATTTTATTTATATAAATATAGCGGATTGCTCACTTTGTGAGTTGTCTTACGACACAGTTTACCTTGTTTAATACGTCCGTGCATAGCTTATAATAAGTTAAAATAAAATAGAAATAATAAAATATTCAATAAATAAAAATAAAAATACAATGATATTATAATATTAATGATAGATTTTTACGAATATAATTGATAGACGATACTTTATTATAATATGTAATGTGTCCTGCACAAAATTAGTTTACTTTAATAGTATAAAGTATCATTGTTTACAGGCTTATAGCTGTGGTTATATTATTATTTATTGTTATTATAAAATATCTGATAACATACCATTTTGATTCTTCTAATAGAGCTCTATCTAATTCAATCTTACTGATAATCGGCAATATTTCATGTCTTTAACTAAATCAATTTTAGGATTATCAACTATAACCGTGTACAGACGCATGTAGAGTGGTATGCGAGCTACCGGTTACAATTGTTCAAATAGATATGGTGGAGGGGAAACCCTATTTCCATAGTAAGGCTCGATTTAAATATTAATCAGAGAATCTGAGGATACCTACCATTAGATATACATAAACAAAAGTGATTGTATTTTATTTTATTTTTTTTGTTACTTATAATATTTTTTTTTTTTTGTAATAGATATGGTGTGTATAAAAATAAAATAATCTGGACTTGCATGTTACATATAATTTATGTGTAGGGAATTATTTATTTATAATTGATTGTAATGAAATGAATTCAAAACGCTTAATAGTTTCAATAAATTATAAAATTATATTATATTTTAATAATTTCCTTATTCCGTACTCGCATATCCGAAATCATACACTCGAACGATACACATAATAATATTTTTTTAATATCTTTTATTCAACTCTATATTATGTATTTTGATTTTAACGATTAAACACAAATCCGATATAGTGTATCCAATGATATAATTATGTTTTACGAGTGTCTTTTATTTCAGCAAAAATAGATGGTGCTGAATTTGCAGGAGTGAAAAGGCTTAGAAGATTAACACCAAAAGAAATATTAGAACTCAAGAACATATGGAATAAACAGAAAGAAAATGAAAAGAAACAACAAGAAGAAGACAGACGAAGGGAGCGAGAAGAAAAAGAAAGGGAAAGGCAACAGGAAGAAGAAGAAAGACAAAGGGAAAGGCAACAGGAAGAAGAAGAAAAAGAAAGGGAAAGGCAACAGGAAGAAGAAGAAAAAGAAAGGGAAAGGCAACAAGAAGAAGAAGAAAGACAAAGGGAGCAAGAAGAAAAAGAAAGGGAAAGGCAACAGGAAGAAGAAGAAAAAGAAAGGGAAAGGCAACAAGAAGAAGAAGAAAGACAAAGGGAGCAAGAAGAAAAAGAAAGGGAAAGGCAACAGGAAGAAGAAGAAAAAGAAAGGGAAAGGCAACAAGAAGAAGAAGAAAGACAAAGGGAGCAAGAAGAAAAAGAAAGGGAAAGGCAACAGGAAGAAGAAGAAAAAGAAAGGGAGAGAAAACAAGAAGAAGAAGAAAGACAAAGGGAGCAAGAAGAAAAAGAAAGGGAAAGGCAACAGGAAGAAGAAGAAAGACAAAGGGAGAGGAAACAAGAAGAAGAAGAAAGACAAAGGGAGAGGAAACAAGAAGAAGAAGAAAGAGAAAGGGAGAGGAAACAAGAAGAAGAAGAAAGACAAAGGGAGAGGAAACAAGAAGAAGAAGAAAGAGAAAGGGAGAGGAAACAAGAAGAAGAAGAAAGAGAAAGGGAGAGGAAACAGGAAGAAGAAGAAAAACGAAGGGAGCGAATAATTAGCAAAACACAAAGAATAAAAGGACCCAGGCGTGATCCCAAAAAAGCACAGCATAAAACGAAAGCATCACAATATAAAATGGAAATAGTAAAATCCAACAGTAAGCAACAGATTCGGCGTACACCTAATAATAAACAAATTACATCATTCGGCAGTTTACCGAGAAGTAAAAACGTTGACGCTTAAAAAAATTAAATTAAATTCAAATATTACTCAATCAAAGACTATATCAAAATAAATTATTTAAATTATAGTTTGAATATAGTTCAATTATATTTATATAGTTTCACATTGTGATTAACTATTATTAATTCATTACAATTATCTAAAAACCGCAAATATATACCTAAATTATTGTTTGTTGTGTAAACAAACGAAGTACTGTTTAAATTAATTAGTATTTATACCAACACGTTATTGTACTGTAATCACATAAATTATATACAAAATAACAATCATATAGGCTATATTATATTATACGACCTACTAGTGTACATATATATGGGCATTCTTACAATGTGTGACTTACGAATCAACGGTGACCTACACGTAATAAACAAAAAATAATATGTGCATTTCACATGTATATAAAAGAAATAGATTATGCGTTTTAATTTTCTAATAGTTTTTACTCATTAAAATTATAATAGTTTTTACGTAGATAAGAGATAAGAAATCAAAAAATACTAAAAAAATATTGACAGTTTCTTATATTGCTTAAAAATGTAAAAATAAATCATTATTTTTAATAATGTTTATCTATAACATATAGTTTGATCAAGTACTAATCGATAAACCAATCAATAAAGCTACTGTTGTTGTTGGTAAGTCGTCGCGCCAATAAAAAAATAGCCATTTCAAAAATTTGACCCAAAGTTAAAGTTGAATTGTATCGATTATTTAATTCAGTGTTTATAAAAAAAATATTTGATTTTCGGATGAACTGTACATCTCGCATATATATCATACGATTAGTATTTATAATAGTATAATACTATAATACCGTACCTATATTTTTTTGTAAATAAAATGAAAAACGAAATCAATTTCTCATGATCATAAGGCAAAACTGCCTTTTATTCAAATTTTAATTAAATTCAAATGATTGTCAATCAATTATGAATTTAATATGATTGTTAAAATTTATCTGATGTACAAAATATAGTTTGTAACTATATTATTAAATATTATCGTGCTAATTAATGAACATGTTTATATATATATTTGTTTTTAATGTAGGTAGCAATGAATATTTTACTATAAATATAACAGTCACGAAAAATATGATTTTATTTATTTTTATTTTGTATATTTTATCATTAAATTCCTATATCGATCATAAATTGCCAAGCGTTAGCAATATTGTCGCTATAAATAATCACGTGGTCCAAATTTTTTGAATTTGATAAAAACTTTGTACACATAATTTAATTTGAAAGTAATGTTGCAGGTATTATATAGTTATATTCCTGGATCTATAGTTGATTATTATATAACCTATCTGTATTTAGTAAAATCGAATTTATTGAACTTCTAATTTATAAATGAAAGTTCCTTATTTCCATTTCTTTCTTCCTTAAAGCTCTAATACTAACTAATCACATGGATTTAGTTCTTATGATACGTAACACTTTTAAACAAAAAGTATAATTACTTTTAAATTAAAATGTTATTTGGTTTCTATATTTCTAAGACCAGGTATAGTTATTTATATATTTTATTATTATTTGTGTTGGCAATATCATTATGTATTATTGTTATTATTATTAATTTCATTTTTCATAAGTTCATTGCCAGAATATTTAAAATAATATGTATAAAATTATAGGTGCACCTACAAGTGTTTTCTTAAAAAAAAATATATGATTTTAATTATATTTTACTGATTTAAACTCAAAATTAAGCTTTTTGGAAACTCTCGAATCCTAATGTACAACAGAATTTTTGTGTATACAAACTATAGATTTGTTGACCAACTGATTTGAATAAAAATCTAAAGCTGTCGATCCACCATTCACGAACTGACATTCCCACTGGTTCATCAGTCAAGTAACGCGGTTTCCACCTTATCGAGCTTATCGCCTGTTGATCTAAGTAAGAAACATCGATAATGGTAATTCAATGTGTAAATAGGTAATTTTCAAACGCTTTAACCGGCATCAAAATTAAACTTTCAGTATAGGTGTGACGAAAAAGTTTCTCTTGGGATGAACAACGATTCAATGATGAAGTAAACACAGATAAAAAATGCAATATACAATAAAAGTATATATTACAATTTATAAAACACGTTGTTTTTTGTTTGTACAAGAAATACAAAATTTTAAAACTTTATTAGTTATGTAACCAATAAATAAAACAAAATGTAAAACTTCTCATTTGAATTATTATAGAATTTCGCAATTTTATTTATAAGAACTGAAAATTATGTATGAGGTAAGTTGTTAAACTATAAACATTCAAAAACCTAAAAGTTTAATTTTTTTCACAATTCTATACATAGAGCATAGCACCATGGAACATAGAAAAAATATAGGAAACAGAATATTATATATGAAAATAAAATTTTGTATAAATCCTGTATTAGTAAACATCATTCTAATAATGAAAAATTATGAGTGGTGACAAAACCGAATCTATACTATACCTCGATACGAATTATATCTTATATTTATATAATATAATTAATATAATAGGTAGCTAAATTTTCATTGTAAACTTGAATTAACTAAAAATAGTAAAAATACGTACATTCATTTAGAATTAAATATTTTATTAACGACTATATTAGATAAGGAAAATAGATAATAAAAATAACAACATCGGTATTATGAGAATTGTTATTATTATTATAACTTCAAAGTAATAACCCACGATAGCAAAAGCCATTGAGATTTATGAAAAAGTATTTATACTATAAAATATACAAAAAAGATATTATAAAAACTTTTACAGCGATTAATTGTATAACTTATTTATTAACTTTTAAGTGTTAATGAAATCGACTGTTGAATTTTTTGCATCTTGGTAGTTGCTCAATGATATAAAGATATGGTCTAGACTCTAGAAGATTGGCTTTGTCTCTAAATTTTTCGAATGTAAAACATTCCGTTAGTGAGAATTATTTTATAAACGAATATTATTTGTTTGGTATGATACCCATTATTAATTCTATTATTATTTATTTTAAAAACAAAGCACACCTTTTATTTGTTTAAACGCAAACCATGCCATTAGTTTATATCTAGTATGTTGTTGAAAATATTTTTTTCGTCTTTTTTTTATCAATAATCTAAAAACTAAACTTCTGATTGTTTATTGGGCAATATTAATCAAATAGATTTTTCATACTAATTATAAGAAATATGTTTCATCCTTAATGTAAGTATAAAATAAAACTCTAATTTTATACATACCCTGCTGATTTATATTTTATTATTACTTATGGTTTTCATAGTGTGTATAACGCTAATAGTATAAGTAATTATTAACACAAAACTAAGATATCCATTATCCTCTGAATCTCGGTATTACTTATTTTATATCATCATTTACTAGCTATGTCAAAAAAGAAACATAAATGACATAAATGGTCATTACTAGGTAAAAAAAAAAAAACATGACAATTATAATTTAATATGGATTACCCATAGGTACGTAATGCATCATAAAGGCGCTCACGAATTGCCTCGCATTTGACCCTCGAATTGCCTCCCGAAAAAAAAGTAGTGACCCTCTTGTACTGGAATCCCCTACGATAGATATAATTAATCGATTTAAGTATAACCTTATATATTAAATAAACTGATAAAATAATACATAAAATAAATATTTTAGTAAATAGACTGTCAGGTGTAATAATAATAAATATAGTCAATACATAAAATAATTTAGACGATGTGTACACGTCCATCGCTTATCGTCATTGGCTAAATTTTTTTGGAATCCAAACTTAAAACCATCACAAATTAAAATTGTTTTGCCTTCTTCACTAACAACGTTCATTTTTATAACACTGCGTGTAATTGTTATTTACGAAATTGACTGTGTTGAACGGTGATGACGGACTAATCTTTAACTGATAATCAGTGATCGACAAGATTGTTGCATTTGACAAATTAATCTGCCTGGGAAATACTGTATGTCTTAAAATGATATTTTTGAACATTATGAAAATCCATATAATCAATATCATCGATAGTAAAAACTATCGATAATCTAAGTATACTATGGGAGGCAATTCGAGTGTCGCCAGTGTCATAAATTATGAAGAAAGGTAACAAATTAATCAACAAATTTAGAATTTGAACTTATAATTATATACATATTGATACATTGTTGTCTAGTTAAAATTATTATTTAAATTTCATGAGTTTCACTAAAATAAAATACTTATTAAATATATATAATGACCATAATGTTTCCACTGAAATCGTTGTTATCGATAACTTTACATTATTCGTATCATATTATTACAATCAAAAACAATGTTTATATTCATACATACCGATACATGTCTAAAAGTTTCTAAATTTCAGGATTTTTGTACAAATGTGCACGAGGAATATAAACTATTTAAAGTATAATATCTAAAATATCAGAAAAAATGATTAAATAGGTTAAATACATCATTTCATATCAAAATTAAGGTGCAGCGTTTATAATATATTAATATGAGATAAATGGATTAACAGACTCAATGAATGACTAAAATATATCATAGATGTTTAATAATTCAATAAAATAAAAATAATATTGTATGTAAAGGATACTCTCAAAATGTTTAAGGAACAAATTATTTTAGTAATTTTAACTACACTAATGTGTGTCGATAGATTATATATCATTTCAAAATCTAAAGAAAAAAAGAGAATTCTACAAAAATGCTGTGCAAAAATATTTTGATTTAATACTAAATTACAAAGATCCATTACCATATTGTAGCACCAAATATCCCATATTCATAACAATAATAATTGCCTTACTATTACAACGACTGGTTATAATTGTTCTTCAGTGAATTGTGTTCGAGATTTCGCAATACTTCACATAATATACAAAACACTTATAATGACTGATGTACACATTTTCATTTATTTAAATATTTAAATTTTCTAAACATATTTAAATTTTATTTATTTTAATTAGAACAATATTAATCTACAATCCATTTACAATATATAACACATGTCATACCTATAATCATATAAAATCAGTCATTTTCTTCGTGGAGAGCAAAAGTTAACCACCAGTATACTGTGGAACAAATTGTTTTATCAAATGGTACACACTATAAAATTGCATATTTTTTAATCGTAAACATGAAGCTCTATACCATAAATCCAATGTACACGTCTCTTTTTTTGGTGATTGTTCTCTCAGCATATGTATCTTCGTAAGTTATAAATTAATTTTAAATTTCTTGTTATTTGACAAAATTTTATTTCAGAATATCATTTTACACAATTGATGGAAAATCACATTTAAATGATAAATATGAAATAACTTTTGGAGGATCACCTGATGTAATAAGTAAATATAAATTATTATAAATTAGAATATAATACTGCATACATTCATACATAACGTTTACTGACCTACATTATTAAATTATAAAAACAATATGTTTTATATATTTATTTATTAAACTTGAATATTAGATTTAAATAAAATTTAAAATAGATAATTATAAAAAATATAGAATTTTTATAGGACAATTATTATTTATTTATTTTTTTTTATCGTAAAATACATTTTACATCAGCAACTATTGTCATTAATTACATAGTAATATTACATATTAATTAGTAATTTATTCAAGGTACTAATGTATATTTTTTATCCACGTTAAATAAAAATTATGCATAATGTAAAGGACTATTCTCTACAACCATGTTATATTTTTACTTACAATATATCTAAAAGTATACCATTTTGATTCCTCTAATATACAGTAATACAGTCTTATTTAATTCAGTCTAATCGATAATCGGCAATAGTAAATGTATTTTAAACTAGTCTAGGATTAATTATTGACTTTAACTTATTATTATTGAAAATTTCTAAAGGAGAATACAAAAAGTTTACTAAAATATTAATAAAAGGACACCTACCATAAACATAAACAAAATTCTTTGTATTTATTTTTTTTTATTTTTTTTTTACCTATTATTCTTTTTTTATTTTAATAAATATAGTGTGTATAGAAAAAAAATAAAAATAAAATATTGAGTTACATATAATTTATGAGTAGAATACTATGGAATTATTATAACTAACACTATTGGTTATAATAAAATGTATTCAAAACGCTTATTAATTTCAATTTAATAAATAATTCCCTTTTTCCGTATTCGCATATCCGAAGTCATCCGTATACTCATAATATTTTTTATTCAACTCTATACTTATTTTTTAACGTTTAAATACAAATCTAGTATATTATATTCAATGTTTTAATTATGTTTTGCGCATATCTTTTATTTCAGCGAAAATAGATGGCGCTGAGTATGGAGGAGTGAAAAGGGTTAGAAAATTAACGCCTAACGAAATTGTGGAACTCAAAAATAAACAATTAATATTAGATACGAAGAATAAAATTCAGTGGAAACAAGAAGAAAAAGAAAGGGAAAGAGAACAACAAATGCGAGAAGAAGAAAGGAAAAGAAAGGAACAAGAGCGCGAAACACAACGTAAAGTTGAAAGGGAAATTAGTGAATTGAAAATGCAGAAAGAACGAAAAGAACGTGAGGAAAAAAAAATTATAGAGCAAAATCAACGAAAAGAAGACCGAAAAATGAGCGAAATAAAAAGGAGAAAAGAAGAACAAGGACGGGAAGCACAACTTAAAGTCGAAAAGGAAATACCTGAATTGAAAACGGAGAGTGAACAAAAAAAAAGCGATGAATATATAACTGAGCAAAAACGTCGTAGAGAACTGCTAAAAATAATCGATCCACCGAGAGAAAAAGACCAACAGTATGGAATAACAAGAAAAAATAAAAAGGGAAGAGCAACCAAAGGCCGTCAAGTTTATGATAATGAAGTATTAAACCGTGAATTGAATGCATCACAACGTGAAATGGAAATATCAATGGACCAACAAATGCGCGATATGGAAAGAAATATGGAAAGAGATATGGACAAGCAAATGCGCGATATGGAAACATCGCAACTTGAAATGGAAAGAAATATGGAAAGAGATATGGACAAGCAAATGCGCGATATGGACAATCAAATGCGCGATATGGAAAGATCGATTAACCAACAAGTGCGCGGTGTCGAAAGAGGACAGCGTGGAATGAATAGTGATCAATTGAATCCACGAATTCGGCGTAATCGTAATAATATACAAATTACATCTGGCAACCGTGGAGTAGGGAGAATAGGGAGAAACAATTTTTATTTTTAAAGCACATGACTAAAACAAGATTATATTAAAAGTATTAATTCTAATTGTAATTTTATCATAATATAGTTAAATAAATAATAATTATATTGTTATAATTGCATTATGTTGGTCACTTCAACAAACTACTTTTAATACATTGTAGTAATCTATAATAACATAGTACACAATATTATCATCCATAATGTAAACATAAAAAAAATATTTAAGTAACACACAACATTTCATTGTATTATAGTCACATAATTTATACATAAAGTTTAAATCATACAGGATACAGCAATTAATTTGCTAATATTTTTAATATTTGATGTAAAACTGTAATGTAAAAGTTCGACACTTTACAATAAGTACCTCTATTTATTTGCGAATAAATAAAAAACAACAACAATTTCATATTATCAAAATTAAAATTAATACCAACAATTTTCCAATTAATCATTAATTCAATTTAATAATTAAAATGTATCTAGTACTCCATAATGGTTATCAACTTAATGTATCCAATATTTTTAAGCTAATTAGAGAATATTTAAATTTTTTATAAGTAGGTTCCAATAAACTAATAAATGAATATTATACTAAAAATAATTGTCACGAAGGAAATGATTTTATTTATTTTTACAAAAAATATCACCAAATTCCTAACCATAAATATGTTAATAAATATGTATAAAAATATAATACATTCATTTTCCTCGTCATTAATATATAATTTTATTAATTATAATTCTAATGAAATCACACTTAAGTTATTACATCTTACCATGATGCATAAGAAAATAATAGATACTATTATAAGGAATAATAATTAACCGATATCTAAAATCTGCAAAGAAAATAATTAAACAGATTAAATACTCGTTTAAATAATATCAAATTAAGATTACGAGCAGTGTATAAAAATATGAGATAAAATAAATGTGTTCAGAGCTTAAACTAGATTAAGCTGATGAACTAAATTATAGACGCACAATTCACATACGTAGATTTAAGGTAAGCACGCCTAGAGCCATTACTCATAGTTTCTCTGAGGAATCTTCTTTGACAAATCGCTTTTCATGAAGTGGAAAGAAAAATAGTGACACGCAAAACAAGTTAAGTATTATTATTATTATTATTATTATTATTTGTTATAATTACAAATTAGGGATGATTGAGTCTGACGTTTCGGACAGTGTAATACGTTTTATACGTTTTATACGTTTCGGTTGAGAGAGAGGACACATGTGAGTGCTCTGGCTGGTGAGCTGGACCCGCTGGACTTGTGCTGCTGCTGGACGCGATAATAAGGCGTCCGCAGACAACACCCCCTCCCCCCCAACCGAAGACATGGGCAGAACGACGGCGAAATTAGTCGTATTTAATTTTGAAAGTGTCCTAGTTAAACCTCAAAAAATGCCACACAAATTATCTTATTGTGTTGAACAGAATAAAAGACTAGGAGTGACACATAATGCTAAATAATTAGTGTTATATTATTTATTTTTACAAGTGACATTCTATGCATGTTATAATATTATACTAGGTTTTATTGTGAGATGACTGTGATTTTTTTTTAATAAAATATGATATTATTAGTTTTTAATAATTTTTAAAAGTAAGATATTACTTGATTTTTAAAATGTTTCGATTGCATTATAATATATTTTAACATATATATTTTCTTTTTTCGAATTGTTTTTCATATAATTAAATTAATTTTCTGTAAATGTATTTTTAAAGTATGTTGGTTATTAGTTATTAGTTATTACTGTTATTAGATACTTAGGTGATGAAAAGAGCCCAGTCCATTTATTAATATACATAACACTAAAATTCACACTGTACAACACTGGGAAAGTTAATTGTTCTATTTAGGAAAGTTTAGATAATATAATAAAAAATATAAATGGAAAAAACATACTATATAATATAATGTTAGTTATCAACAAAACAAAAACCTATTTTGATTTTGGTGAGTAATAATTTTTTTTAATTTTCAACGCGTAAAATTTAAATCATTAGATTTTAAACGTAACATTATTAGTCTAAATCACGAACAACACTTTTATTTTAGGTTGTATAATTGGGAGTTTGTAATTTGCACTACTGCAGGTAGTCGAAGTAGAATTTGTAATTTGCACCAAAATGATTATTTATTTGTTCGATTATCGAATATTCGATTTTAAAATATTCGATTATTCCTCAATATCTTCGTTGACGTCAAGACTAGATGAACACGAATGACAATAATAATTTTTCAGGATTTTTCGCCTTATCTGGTAATATTTTGACGTTTTACGTCTAATTATCGGTCGTAATCGCATTATATGTATATAATATAAAATATAAATAATATATTATTTTGATCAAATACTAAGCTATGCGTTTAGTCTTTACGTTTCGTTTAATACGTAATTTAACGTAACATTTTTTTAGTGCAGTTTTTAATTTTTTTGCTTGAAATATGGAAGTTAAAATAATTAAAAGTAATTGCGGGAAAGATATTTTAGAATATAATAACCATACTTTTTATTTTGCATATAAAACAAAACTACAAATATAATTCGTTGGCGTTGTACACAGAGAAAATGTTCAACAAAATTGTTTACTACAGATGAAAATATGACGATTGTCCGTGATGAAAGTGTACAATGTACATATAAATCACGATGAGAAAAATTTAAACGTTTATTAATTAAATCAATTGTGTAAAATAAAAGCACAAAAATCACCATATGAAAAACCAGCGAAAATTTTAAGAAATGTAGTGCAAAATTCAACAGTTTCCAATGTTATCACTACTAAGGATATTTTTGATTTAAGACGGAATATATATAATACGAAGAGAAAAATATTGCCAAAATGTCCAGTATCACAGAATGAAGTACATACAATGCTGTTAACTATGGATATTAAAACACATACAGGTAAACCGTTTATTTTATCAAACAATTCTGATAAAAATATAATTATATTTTCTTGCAAAACAAATATAAATTTCTTATGTAAAAGTGAAACAATCTATCTTGATGGGACATTCGATTATTGTCCGAAATTATTTACTCAACTTTTTACTTTACATGGATATTTTAATAATAATGCGATTTTGAAGAATCAATTCATATCACATTAAAAGAAGTTTGGAATAATATTAATATCTTTGGATGTCGTTTTCACTTAACGCAGTCTTGGTATAGAAAAATACAAAACTTAGGACTATGTAAAGCGTATAAAAATAGTAAAACACCCGAAGGTGAATGGTTGAATAATATTTTTGAATCTTAATGAAGTGGGCTCATATTTTTTTGATGACTTTATGTCAACAATACCATCCGATATTAAATTTTAAATGTTTGCTGACTATTTGACTGACAATTATATAGACAACAATTCATTATTTCCACCATATATTTGGGCAGCTGCATCACCGTCGTTGACACTTACAACGAATGCATGTAAATCCTTTAACAGTAAATTTAATTCATAGTTTTATCATCTACACCCACAAATGTTCAGTTTCATTAAAGTTCTAACAGATTTTCAAACAAATACATATATAAAACTATCAAGTTTACATATAACTCTGCGAATAACTTCTCAAACATGTCAACGGACGAAACAAATTCAAGCTGCTTTGGACCAATATAATAATAAATTGATTTCAAGAACTTCATTCATTGAATTAGTTGCATACAAATACAGAAAACGTGTAAATATTAAAACAATGAATTAATATGTTTATATGTTATATTTTTCAATTATAAATTATTATTTCCAGATTATCCCTCCTTCAGTTAACCGTGAAACATAAAATGCTATCAAAATAATCTGTCACGAGTAAATTTTGTTTTAATTGGCTAACTTTTTTTATATTCATAATAATAAGACTTTTATAAATAAAAACTAAGCTAAAGTTACATTTGGATTATAGACCTCTTTATCAACATCTATATTGAATACATATGTTTTTTTTTTAATTTTACATATAATTATTTTAATTGGCCAACTTTTTATAAATTTGTAATTTATTTGTAATAATACAGTTTTTTATAAACTTATAACAATATGTGTATATAAGTTCAGCTATTTTATAAATAAAAACTAAGCTAAATTTATACTAGAATAAAGAAACTTGTAATTTGGTACTATCGATATACTATCGAAAAAATAATCGATTTTAATTTTGGTGCAAATTACAATTCTTATTTCTTACTACCTGAAGATGGTGTAAATAACATATCCTTATTTTGGTGCAAATTACAAACGCATTTTAAAAAAAAATGGTGCAAATTACACATGTTGTGTTTATTTTGGGTCAATTTTGGTGCAATTGACTACAGCCGTATTATTATGTATTGGTGGTATTTCGGCCGGAGAAAAAACTACCCTTTTTTTTATTATAATTACACCTAGGAATAGAGTCCGACGTTTCGGACGTTTAATACGTGTTGTACGTTTTAGACCCAGTTTTTCATTGAGTTATCTGACGGATAAGAAAAATTGATCAATTTCGGTTTTTCAATGTCGGAATAAACTTTATCAGACGGATATTGTTTCAGATAAGTTATCCGTTACTTTTTGTATCAAATAAATCTTATTCGACGGATAACTAACAGTTTATAACAAAAATATGGTTTGTTAGACGTCTCGGACGTTTCAGTTGAGGGAGAACGACAGCGACACAGATATAAAATCAAGGTATTTTTATAACTGCTAACATTTTTTTCATTATTTTATAAAAATATTAACCAGTTGTCTAACTAATTTAAAAAAAAAAATTGAGCCTATATTAAATGTTTAAAAATTCTTCTTAAAAAAAAGGATTTACCTATACCATCCTTTATAGGTTGTGAAAAAAAATATTTTAGCACCCGTAACTCTAAAACTAAATACTAAAAAAAAAAAAAAATTAATAGAAATGTTTTCCAAACTATTTGAATATAATACTAGATGTGAAAGATCCACTAACAAAGTGTAGCACCAGTTATGTAATATTCAAAACAATAATAATTGATTTAGTACTACAACGAGTGGTTATAATTGTTCTTCAGTGAATACTGTTTGAGATTTCGCAATTCCACATAATGTGCTAAACAATTGATGACTGATGTGCTAACTTTTAGTGTTTTTAAATAATTAAATTCTCTAAATATATTCAAATTTTACTTATTTTATTTAAAACAATATTTAACTATACTCTATTTACTATATATAACACATTTTTTGCCAATAATTATATTTAAGTAGTCGTTGTCTTCATAGTGTACAAAAATAACCATCAAAATAATACAGCTAAACAAATTTTGCTGACAAATAGTCCAATTGCCACTACCTGCACTGGTAAACATGAAGCTCTACATTATAAAACCAATGTACACGTCATTTTTATTGGTGACTTTTTTCGTGGCATTATCCTCGTAAGTTAAAAATTAATTATAAATTACATGTCTTTTGATAAAATTTTATTTCAGTTCAATATCAATTTTTACAATTGATGGAAAAACATATTTAGATTCAGAATATGAATTAATTTTTGGAGGACGCAAAGTTTTAAGTAAATATAAATAATTAGAAATAATAAATTAGAATATATTATTTTTGTGTTGGTATCTTGATATTATGATGGTTAAATTCAATTAATTTATTTTGTGACTTCATAAAAATGTAAAAAGTTTCTTTCACACCTACACAGAAAGTTAAATTTTTGATGCCAGTCAATACACGTTGTAAAATTACCGTTTTCTGTCAGTTCTGTTAATGTTTTTTTTTTTTTTGATACTATAAAAATAACAAGACGAAATAACTGTCAATTATCGGTTAAAATGTCATATTCATAAAATTATTCATAACACTGGATTATGTATAAATACATTATTTTTATTAATAGTTCTCATGTTCCATTTCTTCTATCATATTAAGGAACTTGTACGATACAACTTTAACCTTAGTTATATTTAACTATAATAATAAGATCTTAACACTCAAACACGAATTACGTCGTGTATTATACTATATTTTTTAACTATTTTTTTTCGAATTTATATTATTTCAGATATAAATCAAAACACGATTACAGGATTGAAAAACTATAGACCATTGTCTGACGATGAAAAAATAATTATACAGGAGAAAAAGAAAATAATAGACATACAGAGGGAAAAGGAAAGGCAAATCAGGGACGAAGAAAGAGAAAAGGAACGACAATTGCGCGATGCCGAAAGGGAGAGGCAGCGGAAACAACGCGAATTCGAACGGGAAGCACGTAATAAGGAAAGAGAGATGTTCCGACAACAACGAGAAGAAGATAGGATACAACGCGATTTGCAGAGACAGAGAGATCAATATTTACGAGAAGAGAATAGGAATGAGCAGCTAAGACGGCGTGACGAGGAGCGACAAATGCGCGACGCGCAAAGAGAAAAGGAACAACAACAGCGCGGGGCCGAGTGGTCACAGCGCGGATTGGCAAGACTGCAAGAGCAACAACAGCGTGAAGAAAACAGAGCGGCGGACCTGAGAAAACGCGAGGAAAATCGTGCGATGCTCGAGGCGCAGAAAGAAATGAACCGATCAAATCGGTATGCCGAAAAAGCACAAACCAAAGCGGAAACGACACAGCAACAGCGAAGACGCGATCTCGAACTCAGAGAAGGAATACAAATACATCGCAAACTGGAAAAAGTGAAATCCAATGTTGGGCGACCATCGAGAAACGACGAAAACGACAAGAAACGAAGCGCCGAGAGCTCCGAGAGCAAGGCGGTCGCGCCGAAGAGACAGATTAGCCGCAAAAATACGCCTTATGGCAACCGTGGAGCTGGAAACGTAAGAATGACAAACCAAAATAAAATAAGTTTTAGGGGTAACGAGATTACCTTTTAAATGAGTACGACTCAAACGGAGCTTACGTCAAAATATGTATTAATTTCAATATCATAGTTTTAACAAATAATTCAATTTTGTATCGTAATTTATTAATCGCGATGGTCACTCCGGCTCAATACGAAATAATGCGTAATCTATAATATAGTCATATATATTTATGACTGGGTTAATGTAAACGTACTAAACGTCATATTGAATATTACCGTTTAAAATAATTGGTACCTATACTTATAACGCTTTTTGTATTGTAGTCTCATAATTTATACACGAAATTGTAACCATACGGTATAAACGTTTGGTATACTCGTACAGCTGTGTCGGGCCACAACGGTGCAATATTCAAAATAATATAATATATGTTTTACTACATAATATTTTAAAATTATCATTATATTATATAATACCTATCTAGTACCTATATTTTTTGCGAATATATAAAAAACGATAATTACTTCAAAAAGCAATACATCATAATATTTATGTTGCTCTTATTATACTTATATCCTTAAGCCAGACTGACACGCTATATCCTTATTCCTTAGTTAAGTTTTTATTTTTTTTTTTTTTTTTTGCTCCGGTATACTCTATACGACTGGTATTAACACCACGTTACGGAAAATCCACAGAGAAACCTGTTATCAGAGAATCCACAGAAAACTCATCCAGAGATAGGGTACTGTGTGTACGCTCGTAAATTCCTGTACAAAAATGAATAAGAAAGGAGTATGGGAAAATAATGTACCTAATTTAAATATTATTTTTCATGGTTAGTAAATACAATAAATAATATAATAATCATTTATACTTTCTCATTATATTTTAAGTAAAAAGAAAAAAACCAAGAACGGGGACGTGATCGGTCGTCGTATTTATTGTGCACTGACAGTGTTAGGTTTATAAACTATATAACCAAATATTACTTGATTCTTAAGTGTCCGATTATGTCGATTGCACCATGTTCAAAAATATATTAATTTATAGAAGTCACTTTATTGGCACTTAGGATTTAGTTTAATAATATTTAAACCATTAAAAATATAGATATCACACGCGACGTATGCACGACTGACTATAACATTGTTACATATTTTAGTCTTCGCGTTCCACTCGCACAGACGTTGAACTAAATTAACACTGATCCGTTTAATCGGGTGGCGTGTCACTTTTCTATAATATAATAATATTACGCTAAAATTATCGCGAGTGACGATGGTTAATAATCAATACTTAGTAATCATCTCGAACAATCGTATTCCCCTTGTCTTCTAGATTTTTTTGAAATGCCATACATGCACATATGATTGCCTACCTTTCGCAGCGCAACATATCGTTAGATTACGTGACAATTTATAATATATTGTATACGTATAATTTCTAACTGCTTAATGATATCGTTGTGACTGAATGACTGAACGAATTTGATGTCCAAATTAAAATACTATTAATCAATAGATTTGACGACAAAAATCACACATGTGTACTCTAAATGTCTTTTTTATTAAATTATTATTAAATAATAATAATTTCAGCGGTCGTCGTGCGTCTATACTGTTATATATATACAGGTATTTCATAGGCAGTAATGGCGATTAGACTCCTTAGCAAGGGTATTAGCAGAGATGTATACTTTTCAAATTGTATTTAAAATTTTGAACTCAAAAGCGTTTGTGCGTGTGTATTTTTTTATGAATTTAAAAAATGTAGTGGCACATTTTAGTATCGAGAAACATAATCATAATACTTTCAGGTTTCCGAATCAAAAGGGCAACTTTTTAAGTACGAACGACCTAATGTTATTCTTAAATTATGTATTTATTCAAATTCTGATTATTGAAATTATTACACTAGGATCATCACAAATATTTAACAATGATTATTTTATTAATATTTATAATTTTAATTATTACAAAAAATATATATTGCTTTCAAATTTAAATGTTTGAACACGTAATATCATTTCAAATTCAATATTAATATTAATAAATATTATAATACACTAAAATTGCAATTATTTGTCATTAAATGCGAGAAAGTATTTTATAATTTTACGCATTTTAAAACATACTCAAACATATATAGGTACAAATAGTTTATTATTTTGAAATATTAAAAAATAAACTGATAAGTAAAGCTTACCTGTCACGACTTCCAATAATAATCGTTTAATATAATAAAAATAATAATAATAGGTATTCTATTTTCTGATGAAATATATATATATATATACATATATCATACAAAATTGACAGTTATAACTTAATATTAGATATGAATCTTCATTCATTATTATCCTAATTATTTTACTATTAACTATCATAATGGGCACTTTCGTCGTTTTGCTACACAGTGTACCGCATCATTCGTGAGTTATCTTCGACACCCTTAACCTCTGTAATTTTATTTCGTCCCGGCATTTCTTCAAATTTTCCATGGCTTATAGCTTCTTGTGGGACTTCGTCGTTTGTTAAGTTTTTGAGTTGTTGCTGTTCTTCTCCTTTAAACAATTTATCCAATTCATTTTCACGGTCCTCTAATCTTTTCACATTTTCCGCCTCCCGTTGAGATAATATATCATTCGATTTTTTTAATTGATCTACTAAAATTAATCTTTCAGGAAGCGTCAATGATTTTATAATGTTTAATTTCAATTTTTGGGTATAGCCATTCACAATTCCTATCAATATATAGAAAAAACAATTTAGTTTACCATTGGCTAGAAATTAATACATCTCATAACTAAATATCTTATTATAAAAAAATATTTACAATAAAGACTAAAAAATAAACTTAAAGAGCACTATATCACTAAGTGTAATGATTTTGATATATTATAATTTTACGGATTATTTTTTCTAGGCCTACTTACTAAAAGTAATGTATAAAATATAAATTGTATCGTTACCCTTTAAGCGTATGTTACACTAATTATTATACTAAAATATAATTAAAATAAATACATTTTATTATAAAAGATTCAAGTGTTTCATTATATGGAAATCATTAATATTACAGTCACAGTTATTAAAAACGAACGCATTTATGAATGCATTTTGTTAATAATATACAAATAATTAATAAAATTCATTTAAAATATTAAGCAAAATATACAGTATTAATAATAGAATCGTAGAGAGTGTAACAAAAAAATAAAGAATATAATTAATAAATAAATCAAATACAAATTAAATTTAAAAAAATAATTTGAATAAACATTTTTAATACTGTTTTATTATATTTATTAAGTTAAAATGTATAGTTTTTTTATTTTATTTGCCTATTCTAGATTTTATACTGATTTAAAAAAGTCTTTAAATGCAATTATTTATTTTTTGTTCAAAATGTATTAATTTATATAACTATAACTAAGACTTTCAATGCAGAAGTGATTTAAGTATAGAAATATCTGTAATCTGGCCAATTTTTCACTTAACAATTGTATAAAATAAAAAAATTTCATCTTAAATACTTTCCAATTATAATTTATTTTGTTGTTTGTATACAAACATTTTGAGTGTTAAATATATAATATCTATGAAAGAATGAAATGTATGTTGATTAGTGGCTTTGAAACAATATTAAGTTATGCATAATATTATGTATAATGTATACTAATAATACTTGTGACACTATTGATGATAATATATTAAATACATTATTCACAAATTATAATTGTTTAGTATATAACTAATCCTCCACAGAAGGTACCTATGCAGTACTCATTTATTAAATTATAATTTAAATATAAAATAAATAAAATTCTATATATGTACCATCTTGTATATTGCCATTATCGGGTGCTTCTACTATATACTGGCCATTCAAATATGTTTTTCCTCCAAAGGATAGTAGAGAAATTCTAAAAATTAAAATAGTTTTAAGTCTTATGTTATGAAAATAATATATTTTTACTCACTTCGAAGACACAAATGGGGTTAAGACACTAATTAAGCATAAGTATACCGCTAACATTTTGTAAATAATTTCAATACAACTAAATAAAAGAATTAAGAAATAAGTTTACCAACATCAGTAGTTTCACAAAAATATATATTTACTATTAAATCCCAATACATAGAATAATAGCATTTTTGAATAATTATTCCTACAAATGTTTGAAATTAAATATGAACGTTCTAAATAATTATATTCAATTTTAGCAAATTTTGTTTTCGTTTAACAAAAAATATGTTTATACAATGCAATGCATTACTATTATATTCCAACATTTCATGAGCAAATAACCATAAATGACTAATAGAACCATATCGGTCCTGTATATACTATATACCGTGTAGTTAATATTCATTTTCATCGTATAATTACTATAATTATCGCATAACGCATTTATACATTTATATATATTGGTAGCTTTCAACAAACCATTTTTAACTATAACCATAATATAGTCTAATTGTCGTTATGAAAATTGTGAATGCCGATTAACTTAAAACATTATACATCCGTATACTTATATTTTAATATTTTATCAGGCGACGAAACGCATTAAAGAAATAGTATATTACAGTAATATATTTGTAGACTGCAGTGTTGCTAAAAGTAAATACTATACCCACGTCCAACGGCCTACATCTATCTTTATTGAATGACACACTAAGAAAATTCGTTTTACAGTACGCATTTGCGGGTCATCTTTTTTTATTATAACACGGACGACTAGTTGGTTTATTGAAGCTTTTAAATAACCCCGTGCAATAAAAATGACTAAATTATACATACGTATATAGCGTACGGCGTAAGCCTATGTTAGACATAACACGGCTGATTGACCGAAAGTGTTATCTGCGATTGGTTAGTAGACACGAAATAATAGTGTATTGTTTGTTTTATAATTAGTGGACCAATTAAAAAATATGTAATGATCCCGTGTCAATAGGTACTACTCTTGAGTCTTATTTACTTTTCGAGTATAAAAATGATAATCATTCTTTTATTCATTGTGGAACACTCGGTAATCGTCTATAGTATTTTATGTTAAAATTGGAGTATCTATACGAGTAATTTATTCATGCCATTAAATTAGTAACAGAACTATATTCTATATATTCCTACATTATTGGTCAAATATAATAATATAAATGTAGCTACATATTGTAACATGAAAGATCTCGTGATCGAAATTCGTCGGTTACAAACA
Source organism: Rhopalosiphum maidis (assembly GCF_003676215.2). NCBI lineage: Eukaryota > Metazoa > Arthropoda > Insecta > Hemiptera > Aphididae > Rhopalosiphum > Rhopalosiphum maidis. The sequence goes on from NC_040877.1 coordinate 89,532,558, forward strand.
AGACTCTTCAATGCACACTATTCGTGTAAATTCGTTATTTAAAAAAATATCGCAACAAACAACACAACCTAACCTAACTGGACTTCAATAAATAATGAGTATAATCATTGGGTTAACTATACATATAGTATATTAATTTACAGTACAAGAAGTTACAACATGATATAATGTACGTATTATGACATATTTTTGCTTTCACACATGCATTGCATTAGAATTGCATATATAAACCGCCGTCGTACAAAATGTTTTTATCAATAACAATATTATTATTTATATGTTTAATATTGTTGATTGTGTTCACAAAAAAAAATTTAAAAAAATAATAATTGTTCCTAATTTGATTTCAGAGTGATTCAACAGTTTCTATATTATTCAATGACTAAAAAATTTAAAAACTTCCTAGATATTTCAGTTTTGTATAAAACAAATAATACAATCATACTATTCGTTATCAATTTATTAAAACAAAAATCTCCAAATGATACATATACAATAAAATAATTGTTGATAATCGTCAATAGTTTTTTTTATTTTGTAAAATGGACATACATCAGTAATTGTGTTAAATTAATTATTTTTAAAAAGTTTTTCGGGCTCATTGTATTTATTAAATAGAGGCAACTTTACATATTATTTATTATTGTTAGTTTTTATTTTGAAATTATAACTCTAAAAATATACAAGATTTATCAGTAATTGATGATGTACCTTTGCTTTCTAGTGTATTTATGCAACAATATTCTGGGCCAAGGTGAGTAAAATGACACAAGTGCCATAAGGGCAATAGCCAATACCATGTTCAACTTTTTTGCTTTATATGTATATCAATTGCTATACAATAAATAAGACAAATAATCTTATTATAAGTTAATAAATTAATAATCAAAACCAACTATATTTTTTTATTCTAAATCTAAACCATCAACAAAAAGTTCTTTTAACTCTCAGCCTCCAACATAAACCTTATTGCTTACAGGAGGTTGATAAACCATCATATATTTTATTGTTAAATTGTTAAAATGTGTTAATTTCTATAATAAATGGTTAAATATATATATATATTTATATATATTATTAATTTATTTAATTTATTACATTTAAAAATTAACTTTTCACATTTTGTTCATACAAAAAATTTAATAGTAATTAAGTACTTAAGACCTATAAAAATTATATTTTAAAGTAAATTACAACATTGTTGAGTAATAATTATAAACATATTTTTATGTACATCATAATAAAAACAATTATCATAGTAATATAATAAATAAATTGATAACTTACCAAATATTGAATGATGTTATTATGAATATCTTATGCATATCAGTGAAACATTAAAACAAATAAGTTGAGATAATATATCCGTCAACGTTAAAGTTAACATTAACAATATAATCAACCCAATCAATTTGCGTCATTGCGCTTAGCAAAGGTCTACAAAGGTCAATAATTATTTTTATATGTAATAAAATTACATAATTAAAATAAATCAAAAATACAGACTATACGTTAAGCCCGGTGCCCAAGTGGTATGTTGTAATATTAAATTGTAATCAATAATCTGACGTATTAAAATACGTCTTTGTTAATCAGAGATTTATAATTAACGTAATCTTGTTTTTATTACTATAACGTATATACCAAATAATATTGTGTACAGTGAAAATTTCGAAAGAATCTGTCAAGGACCGAATATATGATTGTTCCTTACAAGTTACCTGCAGTTACGAACTAGTATTGGTCACATTGGTATAGGCCGTAATAAGGTATTAATCGAATTAGTGAATCAATTATAAGTTTAATATTTACATTAAATTAGTAATATTCACTCCAAAATATAGTTTTATCGTTTTAATACTAGTTTATGGTTTGAATCATAGGTAAATTATTTTACAATAACGAAATTACGAAAATCATAAATATTAAATTATTTTTAATGTACAAAATATATTTAACATAATAATAATTTACTACAACTGTTTAAGAAATGCAATCATAATTCGTATTCAATTGCGTATTAAGTGTTATATTATGGTAATTAATGGACAAACTAAAGAATAAAACTATTTTAAGAATTTCTGACCCCCGGAGATCTTAAAACTAACGATTGTGTTACATATTATGGTAGTCCTGATCTTAAACTTAAATTTATACATAAAAAAAAAACAGAAATATTTTGACTCATTAGAAAACACGTTACTTAAAAATTTGAAATATATTGTTAAATTCTTGTTTTAATTTTTTTGAATTACAATTTATTATTATATTTTAAAATAATACTATTATTAAATAAAGAATACATTTTTATAATACGTGATTTATCAAACATTAAAAAAATGATATGTAGTTTTATATTTGATAATTTAAATCCAAAAAATAATGCCAATTACACAAAACTAAATTTAAAATAGATGAATGAAAATAAATAACCCCAACCCAAACTAAAATCTTTAAAATCGTTTAACTTAAATATAATTTACAATTAAAACAGTAATACTAGTGATAGGATTAAACTGACTTGACTGACTACTTCAGTGACCACGAATAAATGTGTTTCCTAAAAAAAACTGATTTGTTACATTTTATCCCTATTAAACATTATCTTTTTTTATAAAAAAAATATTAAAGAATATACCAATATACGTATAATAAATAAAACTACTGCTTTTAGCATAAGAATATTCCTCATTTAGTTTCGTATTGAAATATCACTGTATAACAAAATCTAACAACCTGTTATTTTCTTTGAATCTAATTTTATATGACTATTATTACATTTATTCTACATATTTTCCACCTCGAATCTATGTTCTGTTATATAGTGTAGATCATATTATCCGAATTAATGAAAAATGTAAGATAAAATATAAAAACAAAAGCACAGTATTATCTCAACTAGTAGAATTTTTATTATGAGCTGTATGTGCTTTTTTCTTCGAGGTCAAAGCCTTCGGTTTTGTTAAACATACGGTATTTAAGAAATATTAACATAATAATATTTATATCTTACCATTGTCCCACGCAGATACATAGATAACTATTACATATTATTCTGAGGTCGAATTATACACAACAAATGTATGTGAACTATTTAACTATTACCAAGATGTGTGATTACTGATTTATATTAGCACCAAGCCACCAAACATGTTTTGAATGTGAAAAGCCCATTTTATACGTTACATTTAATAAACATATTAATTTATAAATGTATGCCCATTCAGCGGTATAAAATATCTTTAACGACCGTTTATAGTAAATTATAAATCATACCATTTAAATAATGCATTTTATATAACTTATTTAAGACTATTATGTAACAATTTCATGTAATTTGCACACATTTTATAGATTGGCTAAAATATTATTAAACGGCCATACCTATACCTAATACATAATACTATTTATAAGCAATAACCATGTATATATAATTACGTGTATAAATAAACTTAGCTAGTTTAAATTCTAAACACGTATTAATAATATTATATTATACTATGTATGTTTATATGGTCAATCAGAAATATCATATATAGTTGAGAAAAAGAAATTATTACTATCTTTAAATCGTTTTCACAATATTATGCCTAACATTTTTAATAAAGCCGCTGCTTATAGAACATTAAAACCCGATTAACATTTTCGATTTCGGATTTTGACGAAATCGTCAAGATTATATGATCAAATCAAACTTAATCGATGTATATACAATTTCTAAATATACTTTTATACCTACAACATTTTATTCATATCGTTTGAAATAGTAGCAAGACACATTGCAAGTGGGTCATCTGATGGAATGGATGAGTCAGTGGTTCGGTATTAAAATGAATTTGAAAGTAAAGAACTATTAGATTTGAAAGAAAATATTATATTTTTCAAGTTAAGCATAATATTTTTTAAAGTACGATTTATGTAATATTTATTACTTAGTATTTTTACGCATCAAATATACAATATTAAAACATTAGTTATTAAGTTACCATTTTAATATAATTTCTGATTATTTTCAACAGTTATTTCATTTATTCTTAGAGAAATATTGAGAAAATTAGTTAAGTACCATTCACCACTCATACACAGGACTTCTTGTCTTTAAAGTATTTTAAATAAACTTTTTTAACACCAGTTGACTTAGTATTCACAACAAAAATAATTTAAATAATTCATAGGTATTGTTCTTATACTTCTAATACTTTTTTCAATTCCATCAGAATCTAAAAGATCTATTATATAAAAAAATAAATTGCATCATTAATACAAAATAGCCAAGGCTAATGACCTTGTATTTTTTGTTCAAAAACAATTTTAAACACGTAAATACGTAATACGTTCAAAATATTTTAGAAAAAACAATTTTTATTACGACGTAATTCAATTATATTGTCAAATTAACTGTATTATTATTTATTATAATAGGTGCAACGTACGTTTAATATACAGTCAATACCTACGTTGATAATAAAAATATGTATAGGTATTAGATAATTAGATACCTATACATATTATACATATTATTACATATTCTTATATATTATACTAAATAAACACGCGTAGATATTTTTAAATAATAAACAATGTAATAATACATTAAAAGAGTAAAAAATATTTAATAATTGTAAATATTATATTACCAACGTTCAGATTATATTTTATTGTCTTCTCCGTCAATATTATATAATATACGGCTACACCTGTAGTACAGGTCGTCCTGTACCTATTGAACTATCGAACGCTTATTAATTGTATAGGTACTTTGTACTTATAATTTATAAGTATAACTGTAGTATAACACTATAACAAGTGCCTACCTATAATTAAAGTGTTAAATTTTTAACACCTATGGATAGTAATGCACAATTTTCAATCAATTACACCATTATGATTACCTAATTAAAGGAAAATAATGGTTATGACTTATTACACTATCATAATAATAAACTCAATATTCTGCAACTCACTGTGAATATGTTAAATTTACATTATATTAGGATCATTATTGATCTACAAACTAATAACTAACTGCATATTATAAAAAAAATTACATACACCTTTTACCAAATAATAATAGTTATTGTCCGTTCAGTGGGCATTTAACTCAATTGTCTCATTACCCACGTACAATCGTTAAACGTCTGAAGATGTTATAATAATATAACTACGAGTATGATAACTGTAGGCAAGAAAATTAAGGAATTAATAAAATAGTACATATTAAGATAAGTCTTCTGTTGTTTTGTAGTTTGTAATCCATACTAGAAAATGTTTGACATTTCAATAAATTATAAACATTACATTGCCAACAATTATATTATAATTACTGCGTTTGCAAAATACTAATACCTTAGTAAGACTGTGTAGTTATGCGATAGCTGTATCATAGTAATTAAATGACGTTGATTGATTTCAATAAGTGCCTATAATTATTAATAACTATTGTTTATTTAGTCGATATAATATAAACAAAGAGTAAATTATAAGAATAGTATAACAGAAGACAATAAATTAAGAAATGTATAGTAATAAATAATAATATTATAATAACCTAAAATGTGGGAGGCGCGAAAATCCGAAAGTCGGCCATAGTTTAAAACTTTTGTTAGTATAATTAATAATATTGAAAAGAATACTAACATATTATATGTTTTAATATTTAATAGATACTAATTATTAGTTATAATAAACGAAAATAGCTAAGACCGTTAATTAAAAAATGTTTTCTGGGGATAGCAAGAAAAATGTAACTTATAAATTATAGTGAATGTTATAAAATAACGATAAAAACAAAACTAATTACATAAGCAATTTCTTAGAATAAAAACAGGAACAATTAAATAAAATTACAAGCAATACTTTTTAAATATAGGTACCTAATTATTTATATAATAAGTTTAATTTTGAAAATTTAAAAATTTAAAATATTAAATTGTTATGACGCTATTGAATCGCTAAAAACCTACAATATGATTAAAGGTAATCAATAATCGTATACATTATTAAAATGATGTACGGTGAGTGATAATATTCAGTTAGCCACTCAGTAGTTGACAGACAGTGAGCGAACAAAGGAACACAACACTACCCATGGCGAACTTAATCTGTAAGTATTATAGTATTATTCTTGATTTGTTGTATAAATAATAATTGTCAATGCTATCTGGTCAAAATTATCCCAATGAGTAGATTAATATTGTGTACAATTTTCTTGATTGACAACACAACTAAATGTCTGTTTCAAAAAAAAAAATCCTAGGTTGAACATAAACATACTATTATAGGTAACTAATATAATTTTTTTTTAATCAGATTACATGCATTATACCTAACCTATGTCTTATTGTAATACATAAATAAATAATTGAAAACAAGTTATAGGCATAAGGACAATTATTAATTGAATTACAAAAAAATAATCAGTATCAATTTGGTAAAAAAATAACGGTATTTTATATTTTTTTTTATTGCAATATACTATTATAGACACAATCACACATTTTAACTATATGACATTTCATATTTACCAATCACTAGTGCCGTTATCGCGTCGTGATAACTAACAAGCTATAGATATATTCATTATATACATTTTATATTCATTGTTATATTTTGTTGTCATTCGGGATCTTGTAAGAAATATAAATCGCAAGACATTCATAAATCGATGACATGAATAATAAATACCTATTATTATATTATAATATATACTGTACTGTCGGAGATCACAACTCTAACGATAAATTATTTTAATTAATTTATAATTTACAAAATTAGAGAAGTGTGTTTTCTAAATAAATAATTTGACACCAATATAACAAACATTACGACATCATAAATTGACGCAAAATATAAACAAACTAATAAACATTCGTTTGCTTATCGCAATTGTTTAAAAACATATTTTTCTATGTAATATATGTATTTCGTCTTCACTTCGTAATTTTATAATTCAATAATATAATATAGTAAGAAAAAAAATTCTAATCTAATACATAAAATTCAAAAAATATTATAAAATATCGTACCAAAATTCATAAAACTTCCCTATAAAGTAAAGGTAAAGAACAGTTTAAAATTGTGAAAACAGGTACAAGTCGGTTTAACATTAGGTAATAGCTATAAAAAAATTATATTATTTCCGTCGATAAAATATAAAATTTAATGCTAGCATTTTGACAATGTTTAATATTATTATTTAATATTTCCAAATTTTTGGGCACTAGTGCAATTTGAAAATTACCATTTTTTATCCCAATATTACAAAATATAACATAACATATAAATATAAAACAAAATAAGCTTTTAAGTAGGGCAAAGTATAATACTATAATTTGACAAGACAAGATACAATAATATATTATCTACCTAATTAGCTATTTATATTGTTGTTCAGTGTTCAAACAATAACCTATATATACAATGCGCAAAACGATTAACTTAATTTTTATTAACTGAAACTAATCTGAACCGCTATATTAAAATACCGCTAAAACAAAGTGCAATAAGCCACACTACTCATCCTGTCACCAATAGATTACACAATAATGATTAATGACCACAATGCCAACGTCACTTCAAGGAATTCGTTGCTATGCACAACAAATGCAACTGCATCAACCGCAACGAGCCGCGAATAATATCAATATACTCGTAATAGCAGTGCCGGACCTTCGTGGTGTTTGAACATTCTTAAAAATCACAATATAATGTTACGATAACTCATCAATTAACGGTGCTCAGACATTTAACGGACTGTAACAAAATAACACACACACACACACACACACACACACACACACACATATATATATAGAGTGTAATCAGTGGTTGACAAGGAAGAATGCAGAGGTACAGAGTACATAAACTTAATTTTTCAGATATTTTAGTGTTCCTGTATTTACTCGATGGTACACACAATTTTAATTAATAGTGTGATTATTCCTCTTTTTTTCTTCAAAAATATAATTTTGATTATTAGTTAATTAATATACTTATAGAATCAGTCAAATTAAGCACACTAATTGAAATCTATACAATATAAATAATATAATATTTTTAAAAAATGTTGAAATAAAAAGAAAGACTTTTATTTTACTGAGTTTAAAATATCTTTTTTATCAATTCCGTTAAAGTATAGTATTATTTTTTATATAATGAAATTTCTCCTAGTCCATGGGGTATATAGTGGCCGGGGTTTTTTTTACGTTATATCCTAGCTCCGGCCCGATCAATATTTTCTACATCTATCATACCTATATAATATTAATGTTTTCACTGACAGGTTTATTTTCTAATTTTATTCGTGTTTTACTTTTTTTGTATAATGGTGAATGAAAACGCAACTATAGTAGTCACCCGAAGAACACACATTTGTAATTCATCAAAGTACCTATGCCTACTATTTTGAATTATATTATATATGATCGTAATTTTCTACGTAAGAAATAATCATCGACATTTTCCATTTGAATTAAAAGGATTAAAAATTAATTAATGTACACCACGGAATTATCTATGTTATCTCTGTATTCGTTTGCTGTTCTCACTATTATAACATAATATACGCACGTAGCACGAAAACCTAATATAAAAGAAAATGTTTATCACACGCTACTTCTGATAACAAAAATATATGATTAAGAACATTTTAAAACAAATCAAAGATAATTTAATAAATTTTATCAGGTTAAACACAAAATAAAATAATATGAAACACGAATTTTTCTAAAAGTACAAATAACTACACATGTTCTACTCTATGATTATTATTTACTTAATATTGTCACTCGACATAATATTGCGATTTTTTCCGTTAACGGAAAATGTATCGCAATCACTCGTAAACCGAAAAATGTCAGTAAGTACCTACTTACTAAAATTTTAAGTATGCCTCACACTGATAAAGTTTAACGCTGAGTAAACAGACGATGGAAAAATAATCAACTACTGCACTGTTCTGTGGATTATATCACACTGGTGCAGTCGTACATACTTACATATCTATCCATCCAATAATATATAAATATATATATGTATATATATTTCATTATAATCAAAAATAGTTTATTATTTATAATTTACTCAATAATATATTTCAAAAGCATTCGAGCGCTTTTTAACCAGATGCGTATACGCGTAGCGTGATCAGTCGTCCGATTGCAGTTGATCGGGATAGTATTTTTCGGCAACCGACAAAACGCATAGTGTGATCCAAGCCTTAGCATAATATTATCAACTCGTTCTATCCACTGCAGACTTACAGCTTACTTCAGCTGCGGAAACGGTTGACGACTGGTCCGGCACCAACACTTTGAGCGTTGTGTTCCTCCGAATACATTTTCGATAGGTATAATTATTTCAGTTTCCGGTTATTTGCGCATTACAAGTATATAATTATACGACAGATGTATTTAACTATAGAAATAAACAACAACTCGTTAAATTCGATAAATGATAATATGTGTACACGATACTTGATAATCCATGTTAGATTTTAAAATTTTAAATTGCATGACTGAACATTTTACTCCTCAAGGATAATTATTTTTATTTCTAGTTTTTATTATAGTTTTAATAACTTTTAATTAATTTCTTTACATTACCCCGCGTAAAGAAAGGTAGTCGTGATAACCGATAAGTATACCTAAAATAATAGTACTACATTAATATGACATATACACCGAACTTGTAAAAAAAAAAAAATAGATGCTCTCCTTCCAGACAGAATTCCACAGTATTGCATTCGCGCCGATACCGTTATATCACAACAGGTGGTGTTTGTTATAATGCGCGCGCAATAACACAATCAAGCTTTCGTTCCGGCTATAAGGAACGTAAACAATTTCAGACAACAATCGTTTATGCTTTATAGGTAATAATATTTAGTGCGTAGCGCACACGAAGCCTAACAATGAGTAGCTTTTATTCCATCCATATAAATACTCTTCAAAATTAATATTAAATATTACGAGTAAGTAAAATTAATTAATAACCTTCACACAAAAATAAAATGATTTTCACTCAGTTATTAGACAATGTACTTTTATTTCTATAAAATACATACCCGAAAAAAAACTCGGGCTGCAAATCAAAAAAAAACTTTTACCGCGGTACGCAACTATAGTAGCCACTTATATTTTACATCACTTGCGTGTATTCAATTACTTACGGCTTAATGATCGACTTAAATTATACAAACATAAAAGATCACACTGCATCGTGTGCAACTAAGTGACAGCCGCAGAGGCGTCCTGCAGGTACGAACAAGATTTATTTTGAAAGATGTCAACGCGATGTTATAATTTTTTCTCTCTGACCTATGACGGTATCAATTTAAAATTTAATCATTACATTTATATAAATGAATATTAAATTTCAAAAAAAAAAAATTATTTTTAAAACGAGTATTAAGTCAAAAAATAATTAAATTAAAATCAATATGTCAAATTCTCAAAAATATTATTCTCTATAATTTTTTAAATAGATGATTTTTATTATTTTTAACTATTAAATTACTAAAATATCATATAGGTACCTAAACAATTTTATATGAATGTGTTTAATACTTGAATATGTCTAATGAGCCTAAGAAAAAATACAAATATTGCACTGACATCCTTTTAAGATTAAACTAGTTATTAGTTAATTATAATTTATAAACCATCAGCTTCTGAGTTTTGATAAGGTATTAAAGGTTTTGTTTTTTTTATAATACAAAACTAAAAGGAAAAAATAATCGGTAGTAGTAGGTATATATAATGTTTCCAAACGGTAAAATCATAATTCATAATGATTCGTTATTAATGAACCGTTAACTTACAATAGTACGATTATAGACCCATGTATTACATAAATATAAAATTAGTTCAAAATATAGACATGCAGGCGCTAGTATCGTTTTTTTAGTTTACAGCTACTTTATACAGAAATATTGTAAATCAATTTTGAAAGTATTTTATCATAAAGCGATGGAATTGGTGGATAATCATAAATCGTGATTTGTGGGTATGAGTAACCGGCTGTAAATAATAACACGAGGGTGATCGTCGACCGGTGAGCGACTCAAATTGACGCGCCGCCCACGGCAAATCCTCCGAAAAAAACGGGTTTTCGACGGACCGGAAAAGACTTACAAATATATATGATATATTAAAGACTCGTTTCGCTAAGATGTCGCCGCACTGCACAACAGCTCACGCGCATTCGCGAAAACAATTTGGTTAAATTATCGAACGGGACGGCGCGTCGACCGCATTTTCATTTCACTGACTGATCGACCACGGAAACATCGCGGTTACCCCGCTCGTAAATATACCGTATGCATAATATAATATTTTCCGTTGCAGGTCAGTATTCCACTAACGCCGTGTTCCGTGTAAACCGTGTTTGGTATTTTATTTAATTCTTCAAATTAAAATCATAACGTTTATGTAAAACGATTTCTCTGATCATTAATAACTTATAATATTTATTACGATCTGTAACTACTTAATCCATACGGTGAAGTAGTTGAATATTTTCAATCGTATAGTACATACGTATATAAATTGTGGAAACATATTAATCACGTGGTTTACGTGGAACACGGTAAGTGGAATACCATATTTAAGAGGACGCTATACCCGCATGTGTTGTCTTATACACGCGTAACATAGTTAAAAACTGGTTAGGTTAGGTTTTGCGCGGAACAACTTTACTCCCTCGATATTTATATCAAAGTTACCAAAATTATAAATCCCATTGGGAAGAACTTTTTTTTGATAGTGGTAACCAATCATTTTTAATAATTAAATGTAAAAAACCTAAAGTTCTCAAACCGATAACTTTAATTGCATTCATGTTATCAAAAAAATTAAAACGCTACGTCACAGGTAAAGTTCTTCCCAATGGGATTTATAACTTTGATTGTTTTGATTACAATATCGAGGGATTAAAATTGTCCCGCGTAAAACAGGTTTTAGCTTTGTTAACGCGTGTATAAGACAGAGATAACACATGCGAGTATAGCGTCCTCATAAGTGAGAGACGAATCGGACGGAGTTTTTCTTGAAAAATATTTCGGTTGTATTGAATACGATATACGATGTTAATAATACACAAACTCGTTACCTACGAGATGAATGTATTCAACTCGGCATAGCACATTAACATGGTGAGCAGTGGCGAATCCAGAGAAGGACTAGCGGCCTCGTACCTCCCTCCAGACCTCTTCGACATTCTTTTTACTTACAATAAATATTTTAAATTATGTAATAATTTAATAATTATAATTGATTACATAATATAATATATTATAAACCATTGGGAATGTTATTTCCGTTATTGGAATGAAACCAGATTAACATTAAAATAAACAACATAAATATCATTAAAATGTATAAATGGCTCAGAAGTAATTTTTTTTAAGGAGCCCCTCCCTCCCCAAAAAAAAAAAAAAAAATTCCTCTGAATCCGCCACTGATGGTGAGTTTGAGTTGTTAACGCCTTTACTCGCGAGCGGATGACTGCGATATAAATGTGAACAACAGCTATATAGGTGTAATCACTTCAGCCACGGTGCGCACTGTGCAATGTGCATCGTGAATGATATATAATAATAAATAATAAATTGTGAGCGCGTACACGCGACGATTTCGGATATCACATAATACGCATATCTGACGTCGTTTTGCTCATCGTCAGCATTTTTCCCCGAGCTCGTCGAGCATTTTGATTCTGGATTAAGGTGTAAGAAGTTTATCAATACGTCATGTCGCCTATTATTCACAGGTTCCTTGTAGATGACAGTCATTCATATGCTTCTACAGCAATTATTGTTTTTATTATTTACATAATGATATCGCCCATATTTTTTGATTTTTCAAATGCATACTGTATATTTTGTATTTTTCTCGTGAATTATTTAATATATTTTGTATTATATATTTATATATAATACAAATGTATTTAATTTAGTATTTAAATAGGAGATGTATTTCGCCTATCCCTATTCCCTAGGTATAGACACATAATATAGCCACACAGGTTTAATAAGATCCAAGTTAAGCCTTGATGAAATAACCACACATTTGAGTCCTTCGATTATTAGTAGGTATCTCCTAAATATAGTCTATATTGTAGGTATTATAAGTAAAAAATAATTTAATAAATGTAAAATTTAAACGTAATAAAAAGGGACAAGCATTGAAGCGTGCTTAAAATATCACCCTGCGGTATGTATACGTAAAAAAATATGATTATTGAGACCTTGATAGTTACGCTTACAAAAAAATATACCTTCGCTAACCACAGTAACATCAATCTTTACCATAAAAAACTTCTACGATATATTATAGACATATAATAACAATGTACAAGTTTTACAATTTAAAATTATAGTGTATCATCGCTTTCAACCTTATTTAACTCAAAACATATTACAGTTATTATTTATTTTTTGTGATCAATTCAAAATATTATATATATAATATACATAGTATACATATATATAATAATATATAATTTTATATGTATAAAAATTGAACAATTTATAATTTAATTAATATTATGAATTTATGTCTATTTTTATTTTCCTCCGTCCATTTGAAGGAAATACATTTTTACTGTAAATTTATTCTAATGATTAAAAGTGTACCGAATAGTATATATTATAGTAGAATGTTATACGGTTAATTATTTTATTAATATATTATACACAAGATATAACTGAGTAGTATAGACGATAGATCGGGTTAAGCCGAGTGTACACAATGATAGTAAAACACTGAAACGTAATAATTGCAATCGTGACAGGCACTGATAGTTATATAATATAAATTATCATGATAAGTGATAACACTGATAACTTACTATATATAAAATATATAACTGCATGGACATACCTAGGCTTTTGAATTTGGGGGCTACGGCCTCACCTAAAATTATATTTTTAATACACTTACTTTTTTTTAAAACATAATAAATAATACTTTAATATACCTATTTTTTATACTTGCAGTAAGTTTTTTCTACTTTCCTCTCCCACAAAAAAAACTTATTGTAAAATTGACAATTTTTATAATTATAAATACTTTGTACCTAGATACTTTACCTACATGTATTTGGCTTTCATAGAATCGTTTTTCGTATACAATTCTAAAATGATGCATAGTATATAATAACAATAAAATATATTAATATCGTTTTCAAATATTTAAAATAATAATGTACTTACAAACGCATTATACACTCACCTTTACAGTAAAATATACACACTCACCAAAATGGCAAAATTATGGCATGCACAGTGACCTTATTTGCACGAGTACCTACGTCTACGTGTTGTCGTGTTGAATTGTCTTTGTATGTTAATTATGGTTGACTTTTTAATTTTTAATTTTTTTGTTCCAAATTCGACAAACCCAATCCTGAATAATGATTGGTAGGTACACGTTTTCAAGTCTTTCGCTTTCTATTCAATGATTTTCATTTAATTTCCAATTCTACTTTATATTTTGAGAATGGCTATTTCTATTATAACTTATAAGTAACGAATTAATGTTTAGTGCCTATATTACGTATTATACATTAATTAAATTTATCTGAGATTATATACTATATTTAAAATGTAATTAATATGCAATTTTACAATAAAATATTATGTAATTTTTAATTATATGTTTTTCCTAATTAGACTATTTAAGCAGGTATATGTAACTATTTTCCCATTATTTAATACTTGCTAACAGGAATATGTAAATGTCAATACATTTATATTAACTATGAGTTTATATAATATGTATGGATATTATTTATAATTACATTTGTTTGAATTAATCAAAAATGGTATATTTTGTTTGAACAGGTAAATTTGCGATAATTCAATTAGCTGGTGGTTCGCTTTTTCAAAATATGATAGTGTAACAAGAATTATACAAATAAAATAATAACTATATATCGACTATAGTAACTATCATGTTATTATAATAAAGCTATGTACAAACTATTATAATAATTAAAAGACCTTAGGGCTTAGGAATTATTAATAAATTCTTACTTATATGTGTTTTATGAGAGATATCAGTTTGAAAATGCACTAGTGCGGGTAAACCTTAAGGCTTAAAACCAAATTTAAATTAAATATGAAGCACGCTCAAACGACCTTATTATTTATTGATATCCATAGTCAAAAGTTTCATGAAAAAGATTTAATGTATACCTACACGTCCTACAGCTGTAAAATTATAACCGCCACGATAGTAAACTGGGTTTAAAATTTCCCATTATTACAAAATAAAAGTAGTATCGTTGTCACTCGATCACGCAACAGCAATCACTAAACCCATTATCTAGCATTCTAGTATTTAACAATAGATATTATTATAATAACAAATAAAAAACATTATACTACCTGATAAATAATAAAAAAATAAACATCAATATAAAATAATTGTAACCGACAATTACCTAAATTGTTATACTTTGAGTAAAGTATTTATATAGGTACTCTGCAAAAAAATATAATTTTGAATTAAATTCATCTCTATATACCTACCAATGTATAGTATCTAAAATATACCAACAATTATCAATTTATTTAACTGACTATGTTCTAATAATAAACCGTTTTTAACTATTTTAATAATCAAATTAAATTTTAAAAATTATCCTATACCTAAACAGTAAACATAAAAATAATTTAGCTTTGCTCAAAACCGTTTTTCGGATGTAAAGATTTAAAACACTCTCGCATTGGTATTGTACATTAACTGTTAGTGGTAAACTAAAATTTCAAGTAAACTCATCCCGCAGGTCGCAACCAACACCAAGATGCTAAGGCTAAAGTATTTTTCCAACATTTTCTTCTTTATAATCAGTGGCGTATTTATATGCAGGCACTATAGGCGCGTACTTACAGCGGAAAATGTTAAGAGGCGGCAATTTTTTTAAGGTTATACTTATATATTTTACGGTTATACACAATTTCCAAATTTTATAATTTTTAATATCTAAATCACTTCTTTAAATTCTTTGTAAATGGTTGAGTTAGAATTACAAAAAATATACCTAATACCTAAATGATTTGGACAACACTTTTTCATCAAAATGTGTACAGTTACAATCATATTTATTGAATAGTGATATTAATATAAACAATTTAACTCCAATTAAACTATGCAAGTATTTGAGAAAAAAATCTTTATATACCTATTGAAATATTTCCGAACATTGACACAGTATTAAGAATTTTTGTGAGTATACCAATATCTAATTGTACTACAGAGAGATCGTTTTCATGCCTAAAACACGTAAAAATTTATCGAAGGTCCACTCAAACTGATGAAAAATTAAACAATTTAGCATTACTTTCGATAGAAAATGACATGTTAAAATAATAGAATTGTGAAGATTTAATGTATAAATTTGCTGTTACTAAATTATGTCGACGTAAACCACTTTAATTTAAATGCAATAATTATTAATAAAATAGTTTAACTCCTGAGAAATTATGTTTTAGTATTTAAATAAAATTTGTTTTACATACTTCCCCAATTAATATATATTGTATATTAGCTAATTAAATGATAATTCAGTTAATGTAGTATATTATAGGTATTATTATTATTTATTTGTTATTTAGGGCGGCAATTTTCCATAGGTCTGTACACGGAAAATATGTAAATACGCCTCTGTTTATAATCCATACTTATTTATTTTACATTCATTACTTCATTAAAGGATATTGATTTATAAATATCAATATTTTATTATATAAATACATAAAAATAGACTTATTTTATAAATTTATCAACATTACATTTATATGGTTCATTGAAAATTAATAGTAATAAATATTAGTATATTATAAGTACCTACTTATAATCTAAATTAAAATAAAAGATAAAATGAACATTTCAATTCGTTTTTATGTCTTCATAAATTAAGTAGTAAGGAATTTTATAACACCACTTATTTACTTAATTGATATAATTTATTCGATAAGAATAAATGTAGTACTAATTAGATATTATAAATAATATATTAAAAGAACTTCGTACCTTCATTTTATTATATTAAATAGTTTGAAGCTTAACAATTAATATTTTACATCAAAACTAAATTGTTATAGTATTTACAAGACAATAAAACATAAATCGCATTTATCACATTTATTCAGCTCCATTATAGGCGTTATGCTTGTATTATGATCAGAAGAATTGTCGTAAAATATGAACACTAAGCGTATAAATAATAACGATTTTAGTTTAGTATTAAAATATTTGATTATTATTTAATGGATCATAAATAGTGTGATGCCAATGCAAAATATTATATTTATTGTATATTTATTCATGTATATTATCTATTCATCTAGGTAGGTACCTATAAATATGTATTAATTGATCGTTAACGTCTGTATCAATATTTTTTAATATTGCATTATTTTTTATATTTTCAAATCAAGTTTAAGTGACAATTTATTAAAACAACTAAGTACAAATGCTTCTTTATTTTCAATATAAAAAAAAATTAATTAAATGTATACAATTAACTGTGACATTCAATTAATAATCATATTATATTTCAATCGATTACATAATTTAATAATTATTATTACCTACTACAACCTGTAGTCCTGTACTGTAATATTAATATACTAAAGTACCTAACTATTCATACGACAATTCAATTTTATTTTTCTATATGCTATCCTTTATATGGCTATTAGAAACGATTAATTGATAATGTACTATAATAACCACATTGGAAAACAGAAATTTAAATTTTGTGTATTGTCTTTATTTTTCCATTTTGAGAATATATTCTGTTTTATTCAAGTTTAATTATAAAATTCTGTTATAAATTTATCCCCATTTCCAGTTTTAATTTTATTTTACAATTCTGTTTTCGGTTATTTTCTATGATTACAAATTTATTGAAATTTTAACCTGTTTACGAGGACTATTTGGAAACCAGTTGCAAAATCTGATAAAAAACAATAGCATAACCTGTACAATTTTGCCTTTTGGAATTGTGTCCTCAAACACTTTAAATTTACACAATAATAATTTTCGAAAAACGTCTCCGACAACGACGGTTATTATGCAGAAATACGTAAGTTCGAGAGTTCTACAACGAGATCGGTCACCGTAAAACAACGACCAACTAACAAGCGTCACGTGAAGTATGAATTATATTATTATTGTAAAACGAACAAAATATGAACAATATAGTGATATTATTATACAGATACACAATTTTTTGTGCCGACAGCGTAAAAAAACCTACGAAGACGACCGCCAATAATAATTATTAACAACACGCAGTAAACATATTATATATATATTATAATATGTATATGTTTAGGTAGTGTAATAATGTATAAATAATATAAATAATACCTCTCGGAGACTTAAGTGAGCGTCCGGTACGTGGCAGCACTGTGCTAATTATTACTATATCTATACGTGTCGGCGTGCGTGCGCGTGTGTACTGTGTGTGCTCTCGCGACCAACGGTATACGAAAATCCACTGGTGCACTGGTGCAGTCGGTAATATCGTGTCCACTGTGATACTTTCTCGTGTATATACCTACACCGCAGTCGTCGCCGTCACCACGCTGCGCGCCGTCTCGTATTCGAATAAAAAAACTACGAAAAATAAACGGTTTACTCAAAACTATAACTTATTAATTTATCATACTCGCTCGATGTTCTCGCGGAATATAAATTCGATATTATAAATTATCGTAACATTATTCGTCATACACTATAAGCGCGTATATTTTGACTAGGTACCCGTGATATAGGTACATACCTAAATATAAATTTGTAGTGCATTTGTTATCGGAACCGCGATTTGTTCTTAGAAATTAATTTTTTTGTTTGTACCGGTACATTGTGTTATAACAAGTTCAATCTCAGTAGGTATGTCGACTCTGTAAAACGCAATTTTTTTCCCGTCGTAGAAAATTACGACAAAAGGAAAAAGAGGAAAAAGCGTGTTGATCGCCGATTCATGGTGGTTATTTTGAACACGAAATAAGTGGCTCGCACGTGAGTATAAAAAAAAGAAATTAATAAATCATACGTTTTATTGACACACTCACATATGTGAATATCGCTTTCACTCGAACCTATCCAAGTCGTAAGTGCGCGCACGCGACCATTGTAAACACATTTTTTTTTAAAGTTCCGGGAACGGAGGTGAAATCTTTTGGATCCGGAAACGGTCCGTTCGTTGGCAGTACTTTTATCTTCACGACCACTGAACAAAAGAGCACGAGTACAATGCATATATGAACGAAATTCTTACAAAAATAGCAGCCTTTAAAATATATTAACACCAATAAGATTGATTTTATTAAAAATATTTAAATTATAACTATTTATAACCCGATTTCTATAAAAATGTGTGTCCTATATTTCTAAATTCGATCGTTTGAGATGACGGACAAGAAATTGTATATTATATGTGTCTCCTAATAAACATATAATATATCTATACTAGTTATAGAAGACTCATCAATTCATCATATACGAGTACATCAATTCTAATCCACTATTCAATTAGTAACCACAATCGAATAAAACAAGTTTTTGCAATCTTTTATTTGAAACACTGTAAATATTTACCGATACAAAATAATTAATCATCCAGCGCACACACGCCAAACGGGTTCATCGTATTTTCTTTTTATATATTAATAATAATTACAGTAGGTAGGTACGTCTCTATAGGGAGTCATCTCTAACCATGTAAAACATAATAGTAAATATCAATATCATTAGTCTAGCTATTGTTGCTAGAATTGACAATTTATGTATTGTTGTTGCTTATATTACGATAGTGTTTCAATCAAAATATTAGTACGTAAATAATTACGCCAATACGCAAATTATTAACGGTTGTATAACGTTCAATTAGGTATGTAAAATACTACTCGAGTTGCAGATTCACTAGTTGTTCATATAGGTAACCTATGTCAGCTATAACACACAATAAGTCATATCAGAGATTATATAAAAATACAAAATTATAAAAAACTGAGTCGTTTTATTTTTATGAATAGTTTAATAATATAAATTGTTAACACGGTAGTATGAACTAAAAAATTAACCATTATATTTTACTATTTTAGTGAAAACTTTATTAAAATACCACACCAATTGTATTATATAATAATCAAATGTACTATAAAAACTAACATCGTCGTTTGGCCATATTATATGATTCACAATAAACGAAAAATATTAAATTAATATTACACTATATAGTGTGATATTAACATAATAGGTATAAAATTATTTTTAAAAACTTTCAGTTCAAAAATAAAATCGTATTTTTAATACAATAATTAAATTATTTTAGTTATATATATATATATATATATTTATAGTTATGTAGAGCTGAAAATATATTTCACGTAAAATGTAAATCAATAATGATAAATATGCAATGTATCTGCATGATGCATTAACCTTGAAAAAGTTCAAGTTCTTCTTCCTATTTATTATTAATTGTATTTGTTTATACGTCGTAGTATGGTCTTATAGTTTTTAACTAATCAATAAAAATCAGTTGTAAATCGTTGAATTTAAATTGTTTCCTATTACATTATTGTATTAGAAATAAAGTATACATATAATATATATATATATATAAATATACCGCGAAAATTATTACTTGCCATTATATAGTTAAATAATAGTATAAATGTGTTTCATATAGTTTTCTGAGATGAATATTTAATTTTTAATGATATATTATTTCAAACACTACAATATCGTTTTACAAGACGCGCTTTCCACGTAATTATTTTTCACATGTGTGAATTTTTATCACTTTTGACCACACACCTTCGGCCATAATATTTGTGTGCGCACCACAATACTATTAGTGATCAAATGTAAGCGAAAGTCGTTTTTTTCTAATCCTCAATCACAAATCAGACGATGCGGTTAGTTATGATTTTCATCTGGGTGTAGATTGATGATGGTGTGTTGCGGTAAACGCGTGTTTTATGCTGCTATACCTGGCATGTGTGTGTAATGTATATTATATAGTGAGAGTGGCACGTCAAAACGGTTGTATGACTGTCGATCGGTGGTGAGTGTCATTTCCAAGTAGGTTAATCTCGACACACTAGTCACGTACCAATATTATTATATTATCGCTATAGTATGACCGACGACATCTGCTGCAGGGGAAATAAAATGTGTATAGATATATGATCGTTTAGGTATAATATGACCTATGAGTCAAAGAGGAAATTAACGAACATAGAGGATGTTGTGTTTATTATGTATGTGTGTATAATTTTTATAGAAATACCTATAAATAGTATAAATTATAATTATATCATAAATATCGAATGACAACAAATTTTTTTTGTATCTTTTCGTATATTTGGCGACTGATTCGCGTATTATATTAAATATTACATTCTCGAGTTCCCACGTCGAAACACTAAAATTAACATTTAAAATGTTTTGAATGAACACATCTTACTTGCATAATATTATATTATTATAATATTTAATAGTAATAATAAAAATCACAAATAAAAATTATTTAAATCAAAAATGTATGGTGTGTTATTCGAATAAGATTTTATTTTTCTATATTTAAATTTTCAACAATAATTATTAGCCACATGTTTTAATTGACATAATATTATGAATCTTGTATTATGTATATTTATAGATTTTTTAATTACTATATGTAATTGTCTATTTACTTATCTACATTCTTAATGTATACAATGCATGTGCATATTGCATATAAGCGTGTTTTTTATTTACTATTATTTTATTTCTCCTTCGTTCTTTTGTTATAGTACTCACAGTATGGACATAATATTATAATATTATTGTTACAATGTTATGAAATATAAAATATCATCTTAAAGACTTATTTATTTAGTTTGGTTGTACGAGAAACTCTTAAAACTACTGTCCTCGTTATTATTCTCAGAATATAATCTTAAAGTCTTATAAGTATATTATAACTTATAAAGTTATAACCATAAAATTAAAGTTTTTAAACTGTATGCAAATTTAAAGTACGCTAAGTTTTCTGTTATAGTTTTATTATTATATTTAATATAGTGTTAAAAATAATAATAATAATGTAGGTAATGTAGATAACTTAAGTTATGATTTAACAAGACTCCCTGCATGTAACAACCGTGACAATTTAATACAACTATTCCAAAAGAAAAAAAATAGTATATCAACCGGTTGATTCGGTCATGTAGCGGACCATCGAGACTAGGTCAAGGTTACAATAGTAACAAACTTTATAATAATCTTTAAATATTGATACAAACCTACATTTCTAAAATTCGATAATGACTACAACAAATAATTTGGTAGGCACCAAACTTTTTTAATTTTTCTACCTAACATTATTTTATATGTATTATAATATATTTTAAACACGTTTGTATTGAAGAAAAAACAATTTTTTACTAAAAAATATTTTCAATTCAAAATAATTGTATAAACTGCCATGTGCCTCTGTCAGATAAAACACAGTTTTTATTTTATTTTCACAACAATTTATATTTCCAATTTATCTCAAAACATGTAATTGGCCACTTACTTAGAGTAATGTTCCTGTCCTATTTCATAATTCCACGCTTGATAAAAATCTAATATAGTATATAGTGATTTAGGTGTCAAAAACAACTAATTTATATCATTAACCGTAAAAAGATATAGTGCTACTTCTTTATTTTGAATTAAATTCGCGAAAAAATACTATTTCATAAGGAAAACATTCGAAAAATGATACATAAATTGTATTAATCTATTAATGGCTAGTGATCACTATTTTAAAATTAAATAGTATAATGTTATGTGACATTAATGTTTTTTATAGTTGAATAATTTATCCTTTTTTCAAAATCGGTTAGCTTACATTTTAAATTTTATCTCGGAAACACTTACAGCTTACATTGTAAAGTTATAACAATTTATTACTTACCACTTAATACTTATATGCTCAATAACAACAATTGTATCTTTAGGCAACGATCGTTATTTCTATGATAAAATACATTTTATATATATGCATGAAATAATTAGTACGTAGTACTATTAGTAAAAGTATGTATAATGAAAGAAATGCAGCTATGTAATAACGATAGTCTTATCTCCAAATATTAATAAGGTACAATTTTATGAGGGTTGTATGCTCTATTCCACACTAGTGATTTGATTAACATTATACACTAAACGAGATTGAAATGTCTTACCAGTTACCACAGTCTTAGATTAAATATTACTACCGGAAATCGTTATCGCTAACACATGTGTGTCTGCTTAAATTTAAATAATTATTCAAAAACCTTTTAGCTATTGTGGTATATAATATATCATACAGATTACAAAAAATGAAATAAACAAGAACATCGTTAAAATTTAATATAACTAAAATATTTAGGTGTGATATGCTCAGTAGTACCTACGCATAATATTTGGATACTAACTAAATACAATTTATTATATTAATGTTATTCACTGATTCATACTAAATTGTATAAGAAATACATTTATATACTTAATAGGTTTCACAATTTTTGTAATGAAGTGCGTTGAAATTGTATCTTTTAATTTAAGTTGTTAAGCAAATAGTTTCATTGAACAGTGAAATTAATAATATCAATAAAACTAAACATTTCGTTTTAAATTACGTAAGGTTATCACATTATATTTATATTTTCAAGTTTATGCGTTTGTATGTCAATTATACGAAATCAAAATACTATTAGGTAATTTAAATTAATGAAGATGAATTTTTGTATAAATAAATATGTTTTATTTTTATGTTTCTCAAATATCAACCGAACCTAGAATCAATGTAATTATAAAATTCATATACGTACATGCATTTTGTAAATAATATTTATTTATCGTATAATATGTACGTAAAATAATGAAAATCCTCCAAATATTTATATAATTATACGTATTTTGAAATCAAAAATTACCCAATCTTAATCTACAGGTAGGGAGTATCGGCACCCCACGGCGCCCCACAGAGTTATAAGTTTTAACCAGTCTTTGTACAATGGAATTACACGAAGATAATTTCTCTCCCTTCTATTTTTAACACATATCCCTCTCACAGATCTTATCACTTGAATTATTATTTTGTTTTTCTATAACCTACCTATCGTGTTATTTTTTTTTCAATTCTCGTGTTATTTTAAATAAACAAAAAGATATTTCTAATAAAAATGAAGAATTATATTATCGATTTAAGTACATTCCGTCTACAATGTTTAATATATTTTAAGACCTTAGCTGTTCCTTAGATTGAAACAATAAAAATAAAATATAACTATAAAATAATGTATTTTTCATATGTATCTGTTATTGTTTAATAAAATGTTAAATTTGGAAAATACTCATCTTAAATTGTAAAATCCTAAATTACATTTACGATTCTATTTTAATTTTTACTTACTTTCACTCCTTTGGAACCGTATATATTACCTACCTATATAACCTAATTTACATAATATTTGCAAAAATGAATGAGTGTCAACTAACGGAAAATATATTGTAAAAATTCTTTGTACATTTGTAATATTAAATAGTCTCGGTGTCTCTCAAGTCTCAAGTACTAACATAGGTACTCATTTCATCGGATATTTAATTATATTATTAATTTAACCTATATGCATTTAAGGTCTTAAGGATTAATTATTTAACGAAGTCCTCATTAAATTTGTATCACAATATTACATTCAAGTATTTAAATCTGTGATAATATAATATTTAATTTCTTATTGTGTTATTGGCGTTATAAACATTAATTTTAACTGAGTCAAGGTTCTAATGAAATATAAATAAGGAGGTACCTACGTGAATAAAATATATTATAAACCGGAAAAATACTGATATCGATGAATGAAACATGTAATTTTTTGTAGACCATGTAATTTATTCTAAAAATTTATTCAACTATTTGACGGAAATTTAATTTAAAAAAATGTAGAATATAGAATGAAAATAAGTAGATACCCAGTACTTAGAACCTACTTTAAAATATAAATATTTTATTTAGCTTCTAAAATAGTATATAGTATAAACTTGACATTCGACATTATTTCCTTCTTTAACAAATGACCTTAACATAAAATAATCGACTCAATTCTACACATCATTTGTACCTGTGTCTTTATTGAATAAGACAAACAGGAAATTACTTAAGTAAAAATAAGCATATAACAATATATTTCTCCAATAAATAAGGTACCTATGTTAACACATAAAAACTTCAAACAAAAAACCTTCATAAGCTGAATATTTTCCAATAATAATATACCTTCAGATACTATTTTAAATCACAAAACAAAAACATATTTTATTAAATCTGGTAAAAATATTCCTAGAGCTTGGACTTATATAATAAAATTTGTATTTATTTATAATAAGTTAAAATAAATATAATTTACATATATAAAATTAAAAAATAAACTATTAATTTATATTTTTATGTTATTCTATATAGAGTTATTTTTTTTTTTTGTGTTTCTTTGGATGTCATATATCACAATTGCCCATTGAAATATTATACATTAAATACTTAAATAATATTTTTCATAACATTTATTTTATAATAATTAAAAACTTTTAAAAATTGTAAATGCCATGATTAGATAACTAATAGGTAAGTGATTATAAAATGAGGGCACATTTATACACGAAGAAAATATTTCTTAATTATAAAATTCTCACTACAAAACTGTTATAAGAAAAAAAATTAAAATACACTTTCGTTAAACAGACCATTAAATTGTATTTATAATTAGCTTTTAGCTCATATAAAAATCTTCTAGTTGAGTAAAAAATGGTTATTTCAAATTTTTTAATGCGTATTTATATTATTGTATATCATCTATTTATCGTGAGATTAATTATAAAGCATGTCAATTAAAATTATCTCCATAATAATTCCACAAATAAAATAATAAATACAACATGAACATTTACTGTTTGTTATTAATAAGTTACAACTTATTTTTTTTTTTTTTGCTATTAATTAATTGTTTAAGTGTTGTAACTTTAATTTTCTTATTAAATTTAGTAAATTTTTATTAATATAATACATATATATTGATTACACTGTAATAGAATAGTATTCATATTCAACTATTTACTTGGTAAGACTATCAAGTAACATATATAAATTATATGTATGATTGTATTATAAAATAATAAATAAGACCTCTGATTATCAAATTAGTAAACACTAATAATAGTGGTTAACTGTTCATTCTTATTAAGAGGGGGTAAGTAATGATAATGCAGTAGAATCTACACGAAATCCCATTGACCATTCAGTGATCGGTTACAAGTAGTAAGGAACGAAGGTTCTTAGTGTTTTTACGTAGTTTATATATTTTTAGTTAAAATTATGGGCAGAATAGATTAAATGTATTAATAAGGTATGTACATCGACTAAATATTTATTTTTATAATTTATTATGGATAAAAAAAACATAAAAATACAGAAATTATATTTATATTTTTATAAATGTTGTAACATTTTTGTAAAAAATATATGTAATTGGAAAACATTTTATTATTTAATAATATTTCGCCTTTCGTATAAATATCTAAAAAAATATCGTAAAAATATTTAAAATTAAAAAATGCCATAAGCTAGCTAGGTATATTGTACAATAAACAAACTATAGTCATTTAGTCTCTATCCATCAATACATTTTCTAACTAATTATTGTAATCAAAATTTTGTAGAATATTATTATACTTAAATTATTAAGTTAATTTTCCAATTTATAATTTAAGTCTGGTTTTTCAAAAAAAAAAAAAAATTAACTAAATTATTAATTTATACTAAATATTAATTTATATTTACATCAATCATCAATACATAATAGTTTATTGTGCAGTATTACACTAATACATTTTTTATGCAAATTTTGAGACATAGCAGACATATCTATGTAATATGTACGTCATATTATAACTGCATTCTTAGATATTGAGTAGATACGAATATATTTAACTATTTTAACATAAAAATAAGTGTAAATGTACCTACACATAAATTTCAAATTATTAAATTATATAAATGGTCTTGATATTCTAAAATGTTGTAAGTTGATTCAAAATCTTTAAAATCTCAAATATTTGATATTCATAATTAAAGTAGATAGGTGCATATACAATATGCATATACTTATATGGTACCTATATATTTAAAATACATTTACTATTTAGGTACCAAATCAAAATGTCTGATACTTTTAACTTTGATAGTTAATCAATATTTTATATAATTAATTATCTTTAATAAGGTATCATAGAAGAATGGGCACTATTATGTAATTACTAATTTAAGTTGTTAGTAGTTATTTGATTATTTCTATATTTTTAATTTCTAAAACGTTCAGGAACCTAAATTATAACTTAGTATTTATGAAATAATGTATGTTGGTTATATATAGTTTCCTAGTTTTTTCAAATAAATAAGATTAATAAAAATAATTTAATAATTTGTTAAACTCCAATAATTATTTGTTATTTCGAGATAAAATGTGATTATTACAGCATTTGTAAAATAGTTTATTATCACGATATCAATATGCTTCGAATATTTTTTTTACCAGACACGAAGCTATATTTACTATTTTTGTATGTGGCGTGACCCTGATTATGTTTTTAAAAAGGTTATTTGGTCAAATGAAACACGTATTACTAAATACATATTAAAACCGTTAAAAATATTATCGATATAAAAAGGAGAACGGCGAGCAATTAATAGGATCACACGATTATAGCACGGCGCCAATAGCATAAGTATTATGAATGGTCAAGGACGAATCACACATACTTCTGACAATTTTAATCATCTTAAAACTAAAAAATTATTTGGACGTATATTGGTTATTGATAGGTAAGATCTAACTTTTAGATTATTTAGGTAGGTGCCTATCTATATAAAAATCTGTACAAAATTCCAAAGGTGTCGTCTTTAGTCAATTACATATTTCAACAAATATATATAAAAACTATAAACTTACTATAAAATAAAAGACAAAAATCATTATATATTGAATTTACACAAAGATTATAAATTTTTTTTATTTCATTGAGCTAGGCCATTGGTTGGTGGTATATTTTATTCTTTTCTGAATACATACACAAAAGAAATGTTTTATATTAGATGTATTATATATATACATAATATAATTTTACCATCTCGGCTGAAAATGTTTAAATGGTATGTTATATAAACATAAAGCATAATTATAAAAAAATTATATTTAAAATAAAAATATTACACATTAAAAATAATAAATTACCTTCTGTTTTAAAAAATAGTTAGTGCTATATTAAATAATTTTTATACATACATTTATAAATTGGTGAATACTAATAAAATATAAGTAAAATGTTTGAACCAAGTACATAAATTTTTTATACTTTATAAAAAGGACATTGGCGTAACAACAACCTATATTTTTATATTCATATTTATTTATTTGCTTCTCTTGTAATGTGTACTTGAATAACAATCAATTTTTTTCTTATAAATAAATAAATATTATTTATATTTGTTTTTTATAAATTTGAATACCTCTTATATGAATTAAACTGCATTTTTTCGTGTGCATTAATCATATCAATTATGAATTAATGCTAGAAGAAATACATTTTTAATTTTGTAATACAACTAAATAATAAAATCTATTGAGAATTTAAATTCGTTAAATTATGTTTATTAATAATTTATAAGTATAAATTATCAAACTTTTACATTTATATAGACAACATATTATCAAACGAGAAAATAATATAATATACTTACACTTACTCATAGAATTCATTACTTTTCACCAGTTACTCATGTAGGTACACAAACAAAAACAATTATAAAAAAAGAGTGAAACTCGAAAGACATGAAAAATGCTAGTTTTATTTGTATTGCCTACATGTATAAAATACTTGACGAGATCATTATGGATTGTTGTTTGTTTTCGATCTTAAATGATTAGTGGCATAGGTATAAAAAAGAGAAACATACGTGTTTGTACACATTTCATAATGATAACAGGAGAAAATTTAAGTCATATGTACAATAATACTCATTTAGATTTAATTTATATAGTTCAGTAATACACATAAATTACATTAAGAATTAGTTATTGCAACCTAATTAATAAAATGTCTTTAACAGAAAATGCATGGCTACAATTTCTATTAAATATTTTGATGAATAAAAATTAAATACTACACCTAGTATAATATTCTACACATGCACATCTACATATAAAAGGTCTACTAGGCCTGATCTCAATTATGTACATAAATTAAAATACCAAAATATTATATTCGAATTCCTAAGTAAGTGTAATAGATTAATTATAAAAATAATTAAATAAGTCAATCATGTTTACGATATTAAACAGGTAAGGGACACTATGCGATAACGTGATAACATAATTAAATATAATAATATAATTACGTGTATTTAAATTATAAATTGTAGTTTAGTGATGAACACTATTAACAAATTTCAAATATAGATCAATTTATTAATTTTAAATGCATTCCAAAATAAAAAATATTTATGTTTACGTATATGTGTATGTAATTGCTTTCACCTTGACTTCTAATATCATACGGAATCTTAAACAGCTTAAATAAATAAAAATATTGATTTTACATCGTTGTAGGTAGGTTACTACTTACTACGTACCCATACCTAATCGCTAATACCTCAATCTTTTAACTTCCTATTCAAATATTCCAAACTTCAGTACATCACTATGATTCACTTACGTACTTATAATAAAATATAACATACGAATGATAGAGATTAGTAAACTTACATTATGCATGCTTTTATACTAATATTATTTCCTGTCTTATTGTTGACTATATTATATTGAATTTAAATTGCATTGACATTTTATTATTCAATCATTTTTCTTTGATTCGGAGGATGTGCTATAAAGTATAATTTAATTTGTTCAGTTTATTTTATAATTTTATTGTCGTCAATTTGTCGCTATAAGCCTCTTTAGTGTACAAAAACATTTAAAAACTAAAGAAGAAAAATGTTGTTTTTGCTGACCATTTTTTCTAAAGAATATATTATTAAATATATAATTTAAATTATAATATATTAAATAGAATAAAATATATGTATACTGTTAAACTATATAGGTACCAATAAGGCAGATATCAGTTTCTATTCATCCTTATAACCGTTTAAACCATTTAAGATTTAATTAAATTATTAAACTATTATACCTAAACCAAACTATATGAATTGTTGTATGACGAAGTATTAATTTTTTTAAGCTATTAATGTTAATGATTATGACATAAAAATGCCAGTTGATGAACATCTGCAGTAACAAAAATAAATTTCAACTGTTAAAATGATCGTAAAGCAGATTTTAAAATTATTCCAATTACTGAAATATAGGTATATATAAGTTAACATTTAAAGAAATCAACTGATAATAAAACTACCAGCTGAGACCATAAATGTTGTCTCTAGGCCAGGAGTTGGGAACCTTTTCGTAGAAAAGAGCCATTTTTTCAAAAAATTACAAAACTATGATATCCAGGGAGTCGCACAGGTTTAAACAACCTTTTTTTTAAATTGTGGTGTATACATTATTACTTTATTTATCACTATAATAACGCAGGCATAATATAATTTATATTTTACGGATCTCGATTGATAATTATCCAAAGAGCCGCAGGTTCCCGACCCCTGTTCTAGGCTTTCGAAATTCTCAATGACAAAAAATATAATCCAATTATACTCGCAAACACTTAATAAAAATACCACTATAATTTTTCAAAAATAAAAAATTGAATTAAACGGTTTATTTAAACAAAATTAATATTATACAATTACTATCCGTTATCTTAATACTCGTATTACCTACCAATAAAAAATTATTAAATTACCAGGTCATCACTAAACTTATGTATATATACATATTAAAAATCTACGATTTGCAACACAAACATATCTTAAAAAATAGTAATCAGCTAAATATCCAATTAAAAATTACGAAATATTTATTAATAGAATATAAAAATAATTATTATTATGTATTCAGGTTTAATTTATTATGCTTAGTGGCCAAAATTTAATTCATTATACATATCTGAAACATCTTCCGAATTAATAGCTTTACTTATTATATGCATATAAGCTAATATAATTAAATTTTTTTTGTTATTTATAATATAAATTGTTAATTAAGATAATATTGATATGGATTTTATTAGTATATGGCCATTAGAAAAATACAATGGAAAAAAAATTATTTCATTTGTAGTCTAAACAGACTATTTTAAACAATTAAATTTAATATCGTATTAAAATTTTTACTAAGTAATTGTTCAAAAAAAAAATAATTAATGCAATTATTAAAATATTACTTTTTACTTTTTCTACTGCGCGTATATATTATGAGTAAAAATTAATACAATTATTAATTGTAGGTAAAAAATTAGGTCATTTTATCAACAAAAAAAAATGTATCAATACATTTTACATAGTTTATCTTTACACGTTTATAGATAAGCTTAAAATATATTGATAAAATACACAATATATTATAGACACTTAATATTTTAAATTTTAACACTAAATAATTCAAGAAGTGTTTTAAATAATTGTTATACCTACACAATAATATTTTTTCCCAGTAATACATTGTTATAGGTATCTACCCTAGTTCTTTAATAAAGAATAATTAACACTAATGTGACTTTGTTAAGTCCCAATTTCGTATTTAAAATGAACCATTTAAAAACAAAAAATAAATTGATTAATTGGTTGAATATTTTATTTTTTAATTCTTTTAAAAAACAATAGTGGTATAAAATCAATCATTGTACACTATCTAGAAATTGGCAATGGATGGTCTACAATCTTTCAGTAAAAATACAATTTCAATTTTAGTACATATAATAGATTATAAATAACATTACAATTTAATAAAAATTGTAATACTTAAGAGTTATAAACTAATTGTACCTATACTCGTACTATCTGTTATATGTTTAATAATAGAACGCGTGGCTTTTTTTTTTATTTGACACATATAGTATCCAAAATTATGTGAACACAAACAAATTAATTATTTAAATATTTTTCTATTATCGATATTAATTTTCGTACAAACTCCAACATGAAGTAACTTTTATTTATATTATTATTTTGTTATTATCTTTAGATTCTCAACATATTATGCAGTTCAGTCTGTTAACAACATGGTCACGTCAGATAGTAACGTTCATTACTGTGTGTGCAGTCTTCACGGCAGGTAATAACTACAATAACGACGATGACAAATCATAATATAAACACCAGTAGTCAGTACACTACATTTTAAATTCTAAAGTATATTTAAAACCCACACATTATTCGTATATATAATAAGAGGCACTAGAGGCAGTCAATTTGAAGAAAGTAATAGACAAAGATTTAATTAAAAATATAATATAATGACTTCAATAGGGTTACTATATCCATCATTTTGTTTATTTGAATTGGTGGCATTTTTAATAGTTAAAAGAAAAATATTAATTTTTTTAGAAATTAAATTAATTATAAACTAAAACTTCACGACTAAAATCATAAATATTATTTTAATTTTAGGCGTTCCAGTAGAAAAACTACGAACGGCAGCGCCACAATGGACCACTCACAACATGTCATTGTGGGAAGACGTAGTATTATTGAGCTCAGATTCCGATCATCAGCCGTTGCTAATGATCAACCAAACTGGTGTTTACACTGCCCCAGACATCGAAAAAATGGAAAACGAGACATTAAAAAAATTCCACATATTAAAAGTAATTTATAAAAAATATTTTTTTTAATAAAATACCTATAGTAACACGTTACAAATATTAATTTTTAATTTTTAAATAAAGAATATCGGTTATTTTTAGTATATATTTTATATATTAAATTCATTAGCGGAAATTTGGTGAAATTACTGGGGGGGGGGCTGAGCAATATATGCTCATTACTTCTGTTTAATGCTAAGACCTGTACTTAAAACTTCTGGAGGGCTTAGTTCCTTCAAGCTACCCCCCCTCCCGATTTCTACCGATGATATTAATATAAATAGATTAAATGAATATCGAAAATTAGTATCCAAATGAACCTTTATCATGTCTTGGAGGAATTTTTAATTTAATTTATCGCGTAAAATGTTTTACTATATTGTTTATAGATTGTACCCCATTTAAAAATAAATTTTCGGTAGTTATATTTACATAAAATATTTTAAGTATTTTGAAATGTATTTCTTTTCTCTATTCAGGCAAATTACACCAAGTATTTCTATGACATTAATGGCACAAAAACTAAAGAAGACAGCCGAGCTTCTCGGGCTGCACTTCCTGGATTCGTGGATAAAGCATTACAATTACTCAATTTAAACCAAGTAGTGGGTGAGGTGGAAACTAGCGTTATGTCTAAAATGTCATGTACCGCTTGTAAAGCTGGCGCTGGTCTTCTACAACACTACATAAAACATGGTAAAACACGCGATGACATTGTAAAAATTACCTACCAGTTCTGCACAAGCTTTAAATTACAGACACCACGTGTCTGTGAAGGTATTACTGAACTATTTAGTGTAAGTCATTTTCACATAACATATTATATTGATATTTGGTATAAACTGTAAGACATCTACATTTTATACAGTTATATCATATGTCTATTGTACATTTAAATTATAACTATGATAAATTTTACTGACTTTAGGGTGAAGTGGTTTACGTTATGCAAAGAATTAATATTGGACCTGAAGAAATCTGCAGTTTTGTTATTGGTGACGCCTGTGGAGATGTGTACAACCCAACACATGAATGGGATGTAGTTTTTCCTCCTGTTCCCAAACCCACTCCAATTGAAATTAAAATATTAAAAGTAATGCATAGTATATATTGTACATCATATATAAGATTAGAGAAGTATCCTATGGAGTAGGTAAAAACTTAACATATTTAATAGTTTAATACCTATAGGCTATAAGTAAATACTTATAGGTCATCAACATAACCTTGTCGAACTAAAAATATTTAAAATGTGACAATTTTTATCAATTTGAGTAGAATTTATGAAAAAAAAATAATAAAAATACAATATAATACATATAATTTCAATTATTAGCTGAAAATATATTAGGTATGTAAGGTCTGTTGATATATATGACGAAAAGGTTTACTTAAATTGCTTCACACTTTTGATGTCTTAAATACTTTAAGCAAGTTTATGACAAGATTATCACAAATAAATAAAAATGTAGGTATTTCTATTACTCTAATTTTTCGTCATAAAAGTAAAATTTTAAACTACTATTCATAGACTTATAGACAATACTTCATATAATATTATATATCTTAACAATTCGATCATTCAATTTCAAAATAATTGTTAAACTTGAACATTTTCAGGAACCAGTTCCTCAATTCAAAGTTCTCCACTTGTCTGACACTCATTTTGATCCATATTATGAAGAAGGAACAAATGCCGATTGCAACGAACCTTTATGTTGTCGTCTGACCAATGGCCCAGCAGTTAGTCCTCAAAGTCGAGCGGGAAGATGGGGAGACTATAGAAAATGTGATACTCCTAAACGTACCATTGACAATATGCTTCAACATATTGTTTCTACACACACTGTAAATAATTTTAAAATAAATCAGTTTAAAATTAGGAACTAAAAATTGATGTTTTATTTAAGGACATTGATTACATCATTTGGACGGGTGATCTACCAGCACACGATATTTGGAACCAGACAAAAGAAGAAAACTTAAGCATATTAAAAGAAACTGTTGCGCAATTACTCAAAATGTTTCCAGGAATTCCCATATTTCCAGCACTTGGGAATCATGAAGCAGTTCCGGTGAATAGGTACTTATTTATAAATATATATTTCTATATTACCATTGTGCCATTGTGCCAAGCGTTTAATATTTTGTGCAAATATAATATTAAAATTTTGAAAAAATAAAATATTTTTATAATCAAAATGTATGTGTACCTATTAAAAATTTATTAAATGTTCAGTTTCCCTCCGTCTTCGTTGGTAAATAAACCTGAGTTTGCCATCGACTGGCTATACAGCGAATTGGACACACAATGGCGACGTTGGCTACCGGGTTCCGTCAGCAGGACCATCAAACGTGGGGCGTTCTACAGTGTATTGGTTCGGCCTGGGTTCCGCATAATATCATTGAATATGAACTATTGCAACAACAAAAATTGGTGGCTATTAATGAATAGTACTGATCCAGTCAAAGAACTCCAATGGTTCATATACGAGCTGCAGAATGCTGAATTCAACGGCGAAAAGGTCCACGTATTGGGACACATACCACCTGGGCATCCGGATTGTTTAAAAGTCTGGAGTCGAAACTATTACGCCATAATCTCTAGGTGGGTTTTTTTATAAACAGGCACAACAATTATTATGACTAAAATTGACTATTAGTACTACCTAATTATTGATTATATGAGATTAATTATGAGTGTCAAATGCATATATGGCTGTACATATTAATAATAAATTATTACAGGAAAAATATTTAGAAATCTACATTGGCACTTACTAAATTATATACAAATAATATTAAAAAATAAATTAAATAATATATTAGGTACTTCTATTAGCTATTTTGAACTACTCTGTTAACGTTATTAACAATTTTTATAATTTAAAATAACATTGTGTACAATTTCAATTTTAAATTGAGTTAAATAGATACCAAAACAATATTTTATCAAT
This sequence comes from Rhopalosiphum maidis, assembly GCF_003676215.2. Classification (NCBI taxonomy): domain Eukaryota; kingdom Metazoa; phylum Arthropoda; class Insecta; order Hemiptera; family Aphididae; genus Rhopalosiphum; species Rhopalosiphum maidis. The sequence goes on from NC_040877.1 coordinate 89,568,364, forward strand.
TAAAAAAATCGTTGCAGATAATAATAAAAATATAATTATTGTATTAAATTAAGAGAATGTCGTACCCGTATGTATTGTCTCTATCTTACACACGTACGACGGAGAAAATGTTCGTTCAACAGTTTCAAAAGTGTAGTGTTAGTTTTGACATTAGAGTGAACTGACTTAAAAATTTAAAGATACGATTATTATCCAGGGCCACACGTAGCCTTTTATTGATATTATTATTTTTAAGTAAGTCGTGATCGTTTTAAAATTTAGTTTCAAAAATGTTATAACTAACTTAAAAACAATATCAATAAAAACCTACGTTAGGCCCTAAATAATAATCTTACCTTTAAATTTGTTAATAGGTCAATTCACTCTAATATCAAAATGAATAGCACACTATTGAAACTGGTGAGTTTTTTATGTCGTACGTGTAAGACGGATACAAGTGAGGCAACACTTACGAGTATGACGCCCTCTTAAAAATAAAACTAAATTACAAAATAAATATTTATTCCAATAGGTATGAAAGCACAATTACAGCTCAATTTTTTGGCCATACCCATTTTGACGAATTTGAATTGTTCTATGATACACAAGATCTTGGTAGGCCAGTAAGCATAGCATATGTTGGTCCTTCTGTCACTCCATACTATGATCTCAATCCAGGTTACAGAATATACTATGTAGATGGTGATAGAGAACATTCAACTAGAGTAATACATTTTAAATTATTTTACTTGCAACTTGCAAGTGCCAACTGAACCTAATTTTTATTAATTCATCTATAGGCAGTGCTGGACCACGAAACATGGGTGATGAATTTAAAAGAAGCTAATTTATATGACTATCCTATCTGGCAAAAATTATATTCTACACAAGCAGCTTATAGTCTACCTTCATTAAGACCCGAGGACTGGGATACTTTTGTTAATAGCTTAGCTGAAGATCAAACTTTATTTGACTTATATTACAAGTAATATTACACTGTAATAAAAAATTATAAAAATTTATTATAAAATATATTAATGATGTTTACAGGCATTACTGGAAAAACTCTCCAACAAGACCTGCATGTGATGCAGAATGCAAAAAACGTATGATATGTGATCTCAGATCAGGCCGATCACACGACCGAAAGATCTTATGTCAAGAAATTGAGTCACGTATTGATGCTGGTTCAAGGATTAGTTGGCGTGCATGGCTTTACAATGGATTCACTGCCTCGTATGTTTCTCTGATATCTATCAAATATTATTGGTTGCCCGCTATAGTGCCAAACATGCCAATCAACAAAACACAGGGCTTTACTTTAAAACTAATGCTATACTAACTGCTATACATGCTTTTTAATAACTAAACACAAAAAGAAAAAAATAATATTTTTCATTTTTACTATTTCTAAGAGTGACAATGATCTAAATTCTAAGGTGACGGTCATCTGTAACTATCACTGTATATTCACCTACAACGGCAATCTTCTATTTATTGGTGAGTGGGTTAATTTTAGTACCTAATAGAAAGTAATACTAAGACAAAATAGAAAAGAAAATAATTTAGGTACACTATTTTTAATTTAAATTTTAGTATTTTATATAGTCACATAATATTTTAAAATCAAAATGCCAACCTGCCAAAATAAGCAAAATATATTAGCTATAATTAAAAATCAAATTATATTTTAATAATTATTTAACTTTTAGAGTTCAAATAATAATAATAAATAAATAACAGAGATATTTGATGAATTTAATCAAAATGTATGCATACAATTTTACAGTTTAAAATAAAACAAATAAACTTTTCTTTATACAAGTTCAGATTAAACTAAATAAAATTTATATTAAACTTAAATAAATTAATAAAATACTTCTAGACTAAACAAAAATATATATTTTTAATCTATAAAATTATGTTTATTTTAATTATGAAACAAATATTTTACTGAAACTTTATTCGTCAATATTATTATTTAAAAATCCACAAAATAATTCAATTTTGTCTTATACATTATATTATTACATACAGACTGTTCCAGTTCCACACAAAAAAGTTATGATTTTTAATAAATTAAATTTTTATGTTCAATCCAATTGATAAATAAATAGAATACAATAATAATAATGATAAAATTATATAAATTAAACAATTGGTTCTGGAGCTAACTGTATCTAACTGTTACTTAATAGTTAATAGTTATATTGACTATTGAATACTGTGTAGTAGTTGTATACGTACATGCCACATATTCAACCAAAATGAATAGCACAGTAGGTGGCATGTACAACACAACAATTCAATATTATAATAAACAATAACCATTCACTCACTCTCTTATTTAAACTGTTATATTAATTTACAAACCGTGTTATTATTAGGATGTCTGTTATCATGTCCATACCTCACTACACATACCAGATACCTAAATACCTACTTGGATATGCCAGATGAACAAAATTGTGAAGTGATGTGAAACAAAAATTAAATGCAGTACAAATTACAGCCACAGTCAGATCAGATAAGTTGGGTGACAAAACATTTATTCTGAAACATTTGCTCATTACAACGATCAAACAAAAGTGATGCGATTAAAAGTAGGTTGCTTTTACACTTAGAGAATAATCAAACAACACGCGGCCATGGGCCATGATATGGATTTAAATATACATACGCACAACACACACTATTATGTATGTGCAATTGTGTATGAGTATACTTAATTGACATATATTTTTACCAGCATTAACATGTTTTATGCAACTATTAATGTAAATATATTTATTAATTATGCGCTAAAAAGTCTGTTGATGGATACTATTTATTATGTACAGCATTTTAAAATAGAAAATTAAAATAAATTAATTGTAAATAAAAAGAAAAGTATTTAAACATCTATTATTATTTTACATTTTTAATTATGAAGTCGATTTCTACTCCTTTGTATTATAATGTAACGATTATTGAGTCAACCAAAGAAAATATTTTAAATAACTAAAAATTAATTTCATTAAAACTTGATGTATAGACCATTAAATTTCAAATTTATATGTAATGTTATTTTCTATAATTACCTATACTAAAATCCAAGTAACACTACTATAAACGATAAACAAAATTTATAACCAAATGTAAGTAATACTTGTTTTAAAAAAAAAACATATTTCCTTCAAAATAATTGTAGTGCTAAGTATAAAATTTATAAATTATAGCACAGTATAAATATAAAAGCAGTAAACAATATCAAATAAATTAATTTTTATTCAAATCAATTTGGTATATAATATATATATATACAATTTTCTTATGTTAAAAAAATTTGTAATTAAATCTTTATCAACTACAAAGTACATTTAATTTTTTTTATTACTTAACTTTTAAGTACTATACAAAAGATACACAGTATAAAAAAAATTGAGCAGAGGAATGTTTAATATCAAGTATATATTTATAAAATATAAAAGGTATTCTTATTGAAATAATTTTGGTTAGCAATAACCATATAATTAAATGGCAAATAGATAAGTAAACAAAGTGATTGATACAAAATTAAAATAAAAATAAATGAGATTCAAGTGTAAAATTAAGTCATGAAAATCAAAAATATGTACCCGTAAAGTTGTAAAATATGGGAACATAAATATATTAAATACATTAAATTATTATAAAAAAATCACTTTACGTTAATATAAAAACCTAATTAAAATAAAAAAAAGATACAAAAATTAAGTAGAACTGTTAATTGTATATTTAAAAATATAAAAACAAAGTACTTAAAAATACATTAGAGAGCAAAACTTATTCAATTTGTACATGAGTTTTCATCTAAAATTATGTTCTTAATAGTATACATGTTATGACAATAAGCCATTGGTAACATTACTTTTTAAGGTTCAGTCGATTAAAAATTTAATTCAAAATCTTATATGTAATCATTTTCTTTTTCTTTATATATTAATATTTTGAGCAAATAATTTCAATTATCGACTTGAAAAATAATAATTATGTGAAATAAATTAAAGTTACATAATTGAAATTCAAAAAAAAAAAATTTATAATTATAAACAAGTAACTATATAAAAAACCAAATTGGTCAGAACATTGAAAAAAAAAATTATATTAATAACAACAACATATAAAAAAATTATGATTCTCATACCATTACAAATACATTTTTAATAAAGCATACAACTCCAAATGTTTAGGTAACACTTTAAGACACTGTCGAGAGGTAAAATGTTTTGAAAAAATATTATATTTACTTACAGTCTTCGCAAATTATGTTTTCTTTTGGATAAATTATATACCATTGGACGACAGTTATATGATGACATTGATAAAATTGGCATAGATAAACATTTGTGTTCAAATTTGTTAGAATATTCACATTTACACTCTGTGCAGAATATGAATTTACAATGAAAACCTTTACATTCTGCTCGAGTTGATTGGGAGGGTGACCATGATGCTGGCCTTGAACAGCGTGGACATGGAACCAATTGCTGATCTGAACTTAATTTTTTGGCTTCCTAAAACAAGAATATAAGTCAATATAACATTATCTATACATAATTTAATATTTTAGTAAAAACATTGTTAAAATAATTATGATTAAGATGCAAAATATGTAGGAGTTTCATATTGTTCAAATTTGACAATTTTAAGGGAAAAGTGCTTTTATTTTAACCCATGCATTTTAAATAATATTGAATATAAAACTTGTATTTAAGTATTTATTGTTAATTGTCATCATCTCAGTTGAATATTAAATTTATGACAATGGTGCGATGTGCATAATCTTTATCACATTAAAATTCCAGAATATTATCTTATCGTCAATAAGTTATTGACTTATAGTGAATCTATAACTTTTATTATTGAATTTATTAATATTTGTTAGAAAAGTTGTACGCAATTTACATTTTACATTATTTTTTCAAAATATCAATCAGTTTTCCATCATATTTTAAATATTACCTATTCTTTTGAATCTTTCTATACTTAACATTTGTTTTTAATTATATCATTAACATTAGGTTTTTTATATTCAAAATTTCAAATAATTCTTTCACACATTTAATATTTTTTTGTATATTTGCCTTTTTTAGTTCTTATAACTCCTAAACCCTAATTATAACTATTTATATAATTAAGACTAACTTAATATTTTTCAAATTAAAAAATTAATCTTTTCATAGTTCATATTAGTGATTAATTGAACTATGATATAGTATAAGTATAAATAATTATACAAATGCTTAAATAGATTTTAACAGTTTTACTTACTTTTTGAAATACGTGGAATCTATATTTACTCGGACTGACAGGTGGACTTCTTTGAGGTAATTCTCTTTTTGATGGAGAACGCATTACATTGCTAATATTAGCCAGGCATCCTTTATTGTTAAACGCTGAACGGTCTCGACCAACGTATCCACAGCGATTTTCTTTTGATAATTTAAAATACTTTTGTTTCTTTTTTTGAGCAATTGGAGAATTTTCAATAGCAGTACACCAAATTTTAGATACCATAGTCATTGACATAATATCACTACCAGATAAAAAAGATAATATTTTTTCAATGACTGGTTGGAAATGATAGCGCTCCGATAGAAAATACATTAAGTCAACTTTTTCTCGACCTTCTATAGAAATACGTTCACGGTTGACATTTTTTGGTGGAGTATGGTTTTTTCTTTTTAAGAACTGACTGTTATCATTGTTTGAAGTTTCATGTAAACGAAAGCCCAATTCCAAGTTAGAACACAATTTTAGTTTTTTTGTAGGAGACTCTACTGTATTAGTAATATCTTCTAATTTCCTATCATTTTTATCTAGGGTAAAATCATGAGTTGGTGACAATAACTGAAGTGAATCAATATCTGATGGTGTATGATCAAATGAAATAGATACTTCAGATATCTGACTGAGATTAGAGGAAATAGTATAACATGGAGAACTGTAGCCGCTGTCATTTATGCTTTTGTAAGGTGTTGAGGTAGTTACTATAGAATTGTTGTAACAAGGAGATTCTTTTAGAGATATGTCTGCCATTGTTTTCTTTTTGATTATCTAAAAATAATAAAAATTAAAATTAGAATAATAGAAGTAGATAGGTATGTAGGTAATTGATAAATATAACAACTAAAAATGTAAGTACTCAATGTTTATTATTCCAATATTATAGGTTGTCATAAATTTCTATTAAATTTTGTTTATTTTTAATTTTCATATTTAATTAATTTTAACTCTGTACTTAAAAATTGCCTGTTAAAGAGTTAGGAAGTTAGAATAACCTAATTAATAATTTAACAAATAAAATAAATATTTTTTTATTGTCTAGATTTTAAACGGGTACCTCAATTAATTATATAAGTGTCAATTACATTTGTTTATTAAACAATTATAATTTATCCTTGCCTGTTTTCACTTAGAAAGCACCTTAATGTCTATTTAAAAAAATATATATAAATGTACCAAAATTAGAAATTATTGAGATATTTAGAAAAATATTAGTGAAGTTTAAACAAATTTACAAAGGTAGTTACATAATCAAATAAGCGGTAACCTAATAGAGATAATACTATTACATATTATTCAGAACATGGTATCATTCGTTTATTACAATCATACCTATATATGAAGCTAGAACATTGTTATTAACATTTTATCTTATTCTTTGAAATAAATTTTAAAATAAATATTAAATCCAACTTATTCAATCAGTTAAGAATAATTAAGAGCTATTCATTCAATCTTTGAGTACAACTATATAACCCTAACACAGAGGTCAAGTTATTATCACCTGAACTATTAGGAACATCAATGGTTGTCGGTTGTTACCGAAAAATACGTTAATTTACATTGTTTCTAATGTTTAGAGAAGGAAAATAAATGAAATAATGTTGATACAAATTATTAGTAATTTATTTCAACTCAAATAATGCTAATGAAGAATTAACTTTCATTTTTTTTTTCAAATTTAAATGATTGTATTAGTTAAGTAAGCAATTATTTATTAAAAAGTTAATTAAAATGTCTTTATTAAAAATTAATAATGAATGGTAAGTTCAATAGTAACGTATGAAAAATAATATCAAACTAATTTTTTTTTTTAAATGTTAAAAACAAATATTTACCATTACATTATATAAGTAGCAATTAAATACCAGAATAAAATAAATTTAATCTTATAACGTCTTACAAGCATTAGGCAGGTTAAAAATATAATTAGTGTGTTATTATGAATTATAATTTTACCACCATTAATTATAATTAGGTATATTTTGACTAAGAAACCCATATCTAGGTACGTTTATGACCTAATGTAGTATGTCGGAAAAAGATTATCTCTTATTTAAAATACGAAAAAAAAAAAATTTCAAGCATCGCAAGTAAGCTATTCTCATTGCTCGTGTAACTCGTAAAACAAGCCAAGAATGATTGGAGAAAAAATTTCACCTCAAAATATACAATAGGAAAAAATTTGACAGCGATCCGGACAAAGGTAAGTACCCTTATCTCAATGATATCGTAAACGGGCGGGAAAAGCATAAATCGATAGCTGTAAGACGAGATGTAACCATGTAGGACGCATCTAATAACTGTTTTAATCCACTAATTCTCAATTACTACGAAATCGTACTACTGTCCCTAGTCAAGTCGTAATGGACTGAGAACAGAACGGTACGCAAAGGGGGTGCGCAAAATCGCGGCAAAAGAGACAGAATCCTTGATCGCGCGCGTTCTGACCCATTTATTTCAGTGTCTTAAGAATTGACACGCTCGACAGTTTCTCGACATTTAATGGCTTTTACCCAGCGCTGACAACGATTTATTAACACACACACACGCGACACACGCGCAAAGGCGGGCTAATCGCAGACCCAAGTAAAAGGGACGAAATTCGTGTGCAGCGGTTAAATCACGATTTAAAAGGGATAATATGTGCCCCTAACTAGTGTAATTATTATTGTAGCGGCAAATAGACGGCGAAGGTCGAACGCACGACGATTGAGGAGCCCTAACGACGCGCAATTACGCTAATTGGCGGCGGTACGTTTTGAGCCCAGCACATCGTTGGTGTCCATTAACTAACTACGGTATTAAACGATAATTATAATTAGTCGCCGTGCATTAGCTATCATTTACTTTACCTGTTCCGGTGGACAGTCGAATTTATAGAATAGTTGATGAAACGCGCGCAAACGTCGCGCCGACGACGTTTCTAGATCGCGTAATAAACACGACGAATTTTTGTGGATCACGCCGACGATATGCCTCCTTCCGGCGTGAGTTCGCAACGGCGGCGGCACATGATAACGACGGACGACGATAAGTCGGTAATGTTCAATTCGTGTACTGGACACGACGGACGGCGATGTTTCTTCCGCGGCAACAAAACGAATTTTATCACTACACACTAGGAATGCCGGATCGGATTGTCGGTTAGGATTCGAAACTCGGTCTCGGATGAAGGGAACCCGAGAACATGTGTACCGGGCCGTTGTCCCGCACGGTGGGGTGGACGGGCGGACGGGTGGGGTCGAGGTAACAGCCGGCAGGCTGGCCAATGGGAGGCTGCGGATGCGGCGGTGGCGGCGGCAGTGTCGGCAGCGGCGGCGGCGGCAACCGGACACGAACAGAGCCGAACGACCATACAACAACGGTCGAAATTCGAAAAGAAAAGGAAAAAAAATAAATTCCAAACAATCTAAACAATCTAAACGCGTTTTCTGCGTAGTGCGTAGACACCGTCGGCTGTTCAGGGTTCCGACGACGACCGGTTGTTACTTTGTCAGTAGTAGTTACTACTTTACTTATTTACTAGTTACTCGTTAGGCTTAGTTGTTGTGTTGAAGGAGAGTCAGTATTCGTACGAAGTCATAACACGTAGAAAAAAAAGATTGAATAACGTATGGTGCACGCATGTCTAGTCCCATGTGTGCCGAACATAATATTTCATTATTTTACAGTTTGTTTGCGATGTATTTCCATCAGTCTATTTGTTTATTGGCGCCTCCCTCCACCCTCCCAACCGATAGAGGTGCGACCACACACGCCCGCGTGTACTGTGTTGTCTACAGGCCCTGCACCGGAGATTTTAAAACAATTGTCTGGTAAACATAGACGGCCTTTTTGCCATTTGAATACATTTATACGAGTGATACGACCTCGTAAAGTCGTAACTGACAAGTTACTTTTACTAGGAGAAAGCTACTATACAATTCACCGCGTTTGTGGTGTAATGTATTATGTATACACGATGGATAGGATTTAGATTCAATAATATTGAAAAAAATAATATATCAATCGTTATTTCTTATATTATTATAAAGATACCAACGATGGCAATAATACTCGTGTTGTAAATATTGTAAACCGTTGGGACGTTATTATACGTTGCGATTTGTTTAAATTTCAAACAATTTTCTTGTTATTTTGCTTCAGGGTATTCCCGCGCAACACTTCGACGAATAAATTATATATAGATGCATAACAGTGTGTTGAATTACCCATTGCTGATAATATTATTATTATTACTGTTGGGAAATGTCGACGTTTTTATAATAATTCGCTGTCCCCGTCCGTTTTCCACGATATTCGGAATTCGAATCGCGTGTCAGTGTCTAGTATCTATGTAGCCATGTAGGTACCTACATAAATATTCATAAGTCATAACCGCAGTATAAAGCCCATAAAAATTTAAAAGCGTTCGACAGCATCCCGAGCTCTGTAAAATCAAAAACAATTGTTCAAACCCATACAAATATTACGCGTAGAGAATCATTGCCGTATTGGTTCGCGAAGTAGAAAAACCCGTATATTATATATTTATTATAATGCGACGCGCTAGACGGTTTTATCGTTTTGAGACCGTAAATAAAATAACGCATACCACGGCATTTACATTTTACAAAACGTGTATAGACGTATAGTGCGTGCGAAACAAATGTGAATTAAAATAACGAATGGACGTTGAAATTCCAGCCCGGCTGGCTAGACGAGTGTCCGGAATAAATTAAACGCGGTCCCCCGCCATTCCATTACTATGCAGAATGTGTCTTTAATCGTATTGTAGACGGCTGAACGGTTTTGCTCCCCACGACCCATTTCAAGTAGACCCATGTTAAAAATTACAACAATAAGTCAATATTATTGTTTATTATAATTACGTCGGTTTTAACGTTATTTGTTGAAGACACTGAAGGCAGTAGACCACAAAACAATCGAACCGGATCACGGTAGTTAAGAAAAACTATTGTAATAGTATTATATTATACATATACATTTATTCATTTGTTGAGGTCTCAAGGTATCTTTAACACTATAAACAGACGTTATTTTTATACGTTATTACGTTATGCCCGTGGTCTGTGGACATAAGATTAATATAGTTGACAGCATTATTGTGGATTATAATTTTAAAAATACTTAAACGATTACGAATAAAAATACGTAATTATCTGAATCGTTAGTATATAATAATGTTTATAAAAATAGTTCCAAATAAGACTAATTATTTCAGTAGGTGAGCATTTCGTTTGGACAACGATAATTATTGTATCACACAATAATTAAATTTATAATATTAATTTTGTAATATTACTATGTAGTTGTATGTTGTATTTTTCAAAACACTTACTTTTTAATTCTACGAACTTATTCACTCGTTCACTGCCATTATTATGTTCCAGTGTATACATTTGCCGTTCAGATAACGATTGAACAAATCCGCAATTTCTGAATGCTGTAACTGTTGTAGGAATATGGTTATATTTTATTAAAATAATATGCTGACATGTGTGAAATATTTGTTTTTCCCATGACGAGAAATAATCCTTGTTGTACATTATATATTTATATCAATTATAATATACATATTATTATAAACCTTTAAAATATTATGAATTTATTTTATTTATAAATAAAAAAGGCTGAAACTATTTACACACCTATATTCGACGTTTTCTATTATGGTAAACTGGTATAATAATAATTATAATCGTACTATAATGGAAGATGAAGAGTACTTAGTACGATTATTTTTCTTAAGTTAATTGTTTCGTTTATAGTTAGGTAAAGCGATAAAGGATTCTTCAAATTAAAAAGTAATTTGACCAATTTGACTAATTGTCTACTCTTAAATATATTATTTTATACACCGTACACCTAAAGAAATTTGTATTGACCATAACATAATTTTAAGAATATTTGATTTAATATAGATTTAATATTATTTACCTATTCATAATTTTAATTTAAAAAAATACCGGGAAACCTTCTCTTTCTGGGCTTAACGCCAAATGCCATCAAAATTATAAGTCTATAACTATACATTTATAAATTATTATTATAAAGATTATAGATTATTGTCTATATTCAATAACTTTATATTATCATTATTTTCACAAACAACTGTTTCAAGCATGTTCTGTGTAAAACCCAACCCAACCTAACCATCTATGCTACAATTCTGACAATCGGAACACGACGACGTTGGTAAATAGTTCGTCTGGTCGTATGGAAAAAATATTGATCATCAAAATCGTTCTAAAGGCGCTATAGAGGTTAAATGATTATAAACGCACAGCATGATGGGTGCACTGCCTATTCACTAGCGACTGTACCAATTGTCAGGTACATTTTATTTCCATACCTTTTTCCGAGAATTTTGACAATCGAAAAACAAATTATGTCGGGTGACCTATCTAGTATCTATAGTTACCAAGAATTTGTATTATAAGAACTAAGTTTCTCGGTTATCACTATATAATATATTATGTACATATATATACATTTATAATCGATAATACATTTTCACTTCTATCTTCCAACTAGGTACCTACTAACATTTAACAATTATGTACAAAATAATATATAAATTAGATATTTTTCAAACCGTATCAGTAAATGCTGTCAAGTTGGAGTAAATAATATATTGAAAATCATTTCAAAACAGAGTATAAAAGTGTAAATATGTAATATTATGTTAAATATAGACATTTTCCAGTTTCCATTATATGTTATATATATAAACCTAATTTCTACGAAATAAAAGCAAATCGAAAAAAAAAATGACAATTATGAATGTACAAACTACGATAATTGATTTAATATTTACGGATTTTATTTCGAGTCATTTCCATATAGAAAATAACTACAAATAATTTAAAACGGTTATAAATTTACCAGGTATATTTTTTCGAGACAGTGTATATCATATTTTCTTTTCAAATTTAAAACAACAAAGGTGTTTAGCCTGCATTAACTTAATATTAAAAAAATATTATAAATATAATGGAATATGTGGTGGTGTTCGTGGTTGAAAGGCAAAAGCGAACGCTGAAGTCGTCTTGTCGCCGAGTGAACGCATGACTGCTTGAGCATGACTAGTATAAGTATACAATAAGCATAGTGCTATTTAGTATTTATTACTTTTTTGGGTGTATATCTTGTCATCTTTTAAATTTCCGACTGGACTTCTCATCCCTTTCCCCAATTTCCCCATGGATATGAAATAATAAGAAATTTAAATTTGTTAGTGCTTTTCTGATTAAATCGGAATAATCGGAAAAAAAATCCCCGATATAAAAATACAGTAAAAAAGCCCCATACCGACTAAATACATAATACTTTTTTTATTTTATTGTACATTATATAATTTTAAATTTTTAAACAATAAACTTATATTTCAATAATTATGTAACACTTAACATTTAACATTTAATATATATATATATATATTTTAAGAAAGAATATTCACTGAGTAAAAAAAGATTAGGTTAACATTAAGATATGTATTACTATAAAATTATCTAATATAAATAAACAATATCGCAAACCAACTGATGTATGATTTGTTTCATAAAATTAATTTTTTTATTGCTTAACTTTGAATTTATTTATAAATATTTTTTTTTTTAGGGGGAAGGAGGAAAGGCGGAAAAATTATGTTGCATCGGGGTGCGTGCGTATATATTAAATGCGGCACTGACATACATAGGTATCATAGGAATCATAGGATACGTCATTTACAAAACACTTTGAAGTTTAACCATTATAACCTAACCAACATCCATCTCTGATCAAGCCTCAAAATTATATAAACGTTTTCACAAAAAACTACATTATCACCCAAACCCCCTAATCGCCAATCTATCCGCTATCGAATTACCCGATACAACCCGTAGATTAAAAAGAAAATGGTCCAGAGACCTCTTATCCTAAATAGTAATAATGGTCTATAACAGTAGTTTTCAACTTTTTTAACTATGTAGCACACCTAATCTCCTACAAAATTTTCGCGGCACACCAATCCATGAAATATGTTAAACATATTTTAAATATATATATATATATATACCAATATATACAAATAAATACATACTTATAAAACTTTTAATAGATTTTTTGCGGTACACTTCATTAGCGCTCACGGCACACCGGTTGAAAACCCCGGATCTATAAACTTGAACTCTATTACCTAGTTATTTTTTTTAGTGTATTTCTTTTTTTATTATTGTTTTCTTTCTTACCTATTCTTTACTAAAGAGTAATATCAATGAATATTTTCTCTTATCTCGTGAACTCACGTCAAAAATTCTATAATTAAATTTACTTATTATATTATATTAAATATAGATTGTAAATAAACAAATTTTAATAAAAAAAAAAAAGTTTAACCATTTTGCGTTTTCCAGTGGTTTCTTCCGGAAACATGAAATGTTTAATGGCCAATACTTGATAAATGATAATAATGAAAAGATATACTTCAATAAGAAAACGATTATAAAATATTAATATTAAATATATATTGTTTTACTTATTATTATTGATATTGTAATACAAATTTATTACGACTAAAAAAATGAATCTAGTAAAAAAAGCCCCGTACTAACGAAATACATTATTCGTTATTTTATTATAATTTATAGATTTTAAGATATTTATAAGTATAGTTGCAATCTGCATTTAACATTGCCAATAATTGTCATTTGTACCTACATGATTTAAAAAATATTTAAGGGTAAAAATTAAAAATAATTAAAAAGTATTAATTAATTGTCATTTGTATATAATTTAAATAATTTATTTAACATGTTTTTAATAATATAAAACAAATGATAAATTACAATTATTTAAAATTTTTACATTTATATATTTTTTTAAATTATGTATGTATAAATGATGACAAATGACAATTATTGTCTATTGACAATTGACAACAAGGCCGGACTTGGTCAAAAATTTCTACCGGGAAAATAAAAAAAATTGGCCCACTTATAAATACTTTTAAAAACAACCTTAAAAATAACGTCCCCACGAGTACAAGCGCTCCACCGGAAAACTCTCGGTATCCCGCCTGTCCAGTCTGGTCCAATGCAGATTGTAACTATACTTATAAATATGTTAAAAAAATGTTACATAGATAAATGTAATGATTATATTTTTATGTAAATCATAATATATTAACGAATAATGTATTTAGGTAGGTATATATCATTTTTAATAGTGTTATATTTTGGGGTTTTTTTTTTTTATTTTTAACTAAATTTCCGCGGTTATTTATAAGAGGAATCTCTGAATATACACAATAATAAAAAAATTACACGAAGGCAGCGCTACACTGAAGCCAAGTGGGGTGTAAACTAAAAATATTTCGTCTATATTTTGTATTTCTCTACCTATTTTATTTATTTATTTATTTAACGCCAAACGTGTCTTCGCTCAGAATCGTTCTTCTTGTACCTACAATAATTTATGATTTATTATTAAATTCAAATCAAATTTAACATAATTATTACACAATATACAGTGACAAGATACTTTCGAAACTTACTTTATGCAGAGCGACTCTTCGTATTTTTTACAAGTTGTAGACTATAGTGCATTGTTATTTAATATTATTGTTAATCGTTTACGTTTTAATCCTGATGTGTACTGGCGCATCGTGACTTGTGATCATTAATTGGGACAATATAACGTTAGTAAATATTATCTATGTACAGTGTACACTAATGTAATAAGTTAATATCCGGAATATTACGGAAATATACTATATAGCACACAGCTTTTGATAACCATGTCACTTCCAACAGAGATATCCTGACCCCTGATTATTGATTACTGATTAGTAATTACCTAAACTAATATTATGTGTTATTTATTATTATTATTATCAAAACAAAATATTTTATAGCATCTTAATTAAGTTTATAATATTAAAGCATAGACTATATGAAAAATAGTTTGTAGTTTAAGTTTATAAGTTTAATGAAAAAAAAACGTATAAGATTATGTTGTGATATAATGTTAAAGGCTTAAGCACATTGTATACAAATAAACCAAATAATGTAGTTACCTGTATATTATTTATTAGGTATGTGAATTAAAATGTAGAAGCAACAATAATAATATTAAATATTACGTGGTAAATATGAATATCTATAGTAATAATTATTGTTAAATGATTACTATACTATTATACTAATAAGATAATATTATATTAGTATCATTGATTGACAAATATAAACATAATTATTTTCTCAACATGTTTATAAATATAATAATATGTTATAGAAATAGTGTATTATATACCTACAACTAACAAGTTTTAATAATGAATAATAAAAGCAGTTTGAAAATAAAATAATAAAAAATATATTGCACGTACTAACTACTTACTATATTCAATACTTAATAATATTGAAAATATATATTTAACATACCATATTGTCTATATTATTTAATTTTAAGTCATAATATCATATTAGACTACGTAAGTATTATTATTATTTTATTTATATATATTATACCTTATTTCTAAATGGTAAAATATCATGTTATGTGATTAGTACTCAGTATAAAGTATAAACATTCCAATTTTTATACAATATTATTACCTATAACTACCTACCTCGTGAAAATAGATACCTACATATTTAATATTTAACTATACATATAGTATATAGGTACCGGTATGCCGCTTATATATAATAAATAAAATTGCTATACTATTATAACCTTTGTCCGTATTATTACCGTAATAATGATAGTATAAACACTATAAATCATAAAGTGCCTAAAATAAAATAATAAATGTTTATTAATTTATTTTAATATGTAGAATCAAATAATTAACACTGACTATAATATTCTATGTATATATATCGTTAAACTTAAACATATATATTATATTATTAATTAATAATCATGATAATACATAATCAGTAGACTATAATATTAAATTTTTTATACCGAATTTTCTTTTTGGTTGTATGAAATTTTTATGAGTTATGAAGAACCTTATACAGTCGAGTGGCGATAACTAAGACCTCCATAACTAGAATTTTTTTTTATTTCCCTAGAAAATAAAAGTATAAATTATATATAAATTAATATAAATTCGAGTTAGATATCTTGAAGTGAATTTGTATCTCCCTTCATCTTCGAGTTATCGCGACTCGATTATATTTTATTTTCAAGCATTATCTATAGGTACAAATTGAAAGCTATACATTTTTAACTAGAAAAAAAATTTTTTGGTTTTTTTATTTTAATGAATGATTAGAATTTAAAATGTTACCATTTATCTTTATTAAAAGCTTTATAAAATCAATGCTTTCATTACTTCGTTTAGAATCTAAAATAATTATTAGAGAATTAAGATTTTGTAGTATTTTTATTAGATTATGACTATTACATTTTAATTATAAATACTTAGATAGTAACAAAATCGTATTGAATGCATTTAAAAACACTAACATATAGGTAATAATGGTTCTATATTTTATTTAATATTAATGATAACCATACTAACATATAAAATAAATAATATTCACTTTGTTCAATTCGTTATTACTAAATACTAACTAATACTAAGTGTAATAATGTTCAATACTTAAAAAAAAGAAATGATTTAAATTTAACTTTATTTATAAATTTGAACATACTTTAGTACATTTTATCATACTTATTGCGTTTTTTTTAAAAAACAAAAGGCAAAATACGTGTACAAATACGGATTGATGAGTGGTTTTGATCAAATGTAAAATTCATCCGATAAATTATTATAGTAACTATTTTCTATAACTAATGGTAAATTTATTTAGACAAAAAAAATAATCAAAAATACATAAAAAAAAAAATCCCTATGAAAACTTCTTTCTAAAACATGAATTTTAAAAATTCTTTCTTAGTGTGCACTTAAATTATGAAACGAAAATATGTACAGTCAAAATTCCAAGTCTATCTATATTATAATAGTTTATAGGATTTACGATGTTTTTCTGTCACTCAGGAGTCAGGACAAAACCTTATTATAAATGTAAAGATAACCAAAAATGTATAACCTTACATGCTAAATTTGATAGTTGGAATATTTTGAGTTAATTGTTGACGTCATTCAGCGAGATTATATTCAGCATGTTATTACTTACCTATTATAGTCTATAATGTAATAAGTGTAAAATAGATAATTTATTATTATACGTTAATACGTTATTTTTCAAATTTGAGATAAGTATTTTATACGTTTTTAGTAAATTCAAATATTTAGACGCTATAAAAATAATCATTTGTCAATAATTTAAATATATTTTATCTAATCGTTATTTGTATTACACGTGCAATACATATAATTACTTAATTATTCATTTTCATACGTTTTTTTATTGTTGATCGTTTAATTGAAAACCTGACAAATTTAAGTACCTAATAAAAGATTTACTAATAGCAATAATATATAACCAGCGAACTGTAGACTATAAATTACCGAATTAGTTCTGAAAGCATTGTTTCTGTTTATCTCTGTACTTTTAAAATGTTACACTATAGACTATAGTTCCTATTATAATAGTTGGTATAGACATTCATATAGTATATCTTATGTATGTTGTTGATAATAAATAATAATTAACTCATGTATATTTTATATCAACATTTTAAAAATAAATAATTATTTTTTAAATTCTGTGTAGATATAGATCAGGGGTGGCAATTTTTTTAACATTACGTGCCAAAAATTATCTGTTTTTTTTTCGGTGTGTCATTAAATTACGATATATATAAACGAACAATTATTAACTTAATGCATTTATTATATTTATTTAGGAAACAAATAAGACATTTAATAAGAATAATAATATTACTTAACTATTTATTTATTTTCATGACGTGATTTTTTTTTTGTACACTCAATGCCAATTGGTTTATATTTTAAATTATGTTAATAATTTAAAACTGTTAACTGCGGCATTGTATTAATCTATTACATGTTAATGGATTTCTAAGATTAGATTAGATAAAATTAATTTCCAAAAAGAGCGGCTCTAGTAGTCTAGTACCTAATAATTAAATATATATATTTTAAAACCAATGCTAATACTTATAGGAACAGATAAAAAATAAATATAATATACTTCATTAAAGAATGTAAATATTGTAAATAAATAATTTAAAAAAGTTGGATTTTGTTATTTTAAATATAATTTAATAAAATAGGTGATCCTATGTAACTTCTTATTATTAGGATTATACCTATATCAGCGTGATGATCATGATCAGTAATCGCAGGAATTAAGAACTAAATATTGGTGTTGAAAAAAGTTGAAAAATTGAAATGGGGTGTGGTGGTGAAGAAATGTACGTTGTTATCCGGGAGACACCACGTCAGCACGTGGAGGTTCGATAGAAAATCTTCTAGAAATTACATTTTGTGTTTGGTAGTTTATTTATACATAAAGTTAGTTATTATAATATTTAACTTATTATTACATTTTTTTTTTGTAAAATTTACATTAAAACTCATTAGCTTATTAATTATTTTTTTTTTTTTTTCATAGATAGTTAATATAGACGAAATTTAAAAGACATATCTTTTACAAAACTTAACAGCAGTTATATTTTCCAGTGGAGCACGGCCACCGCAGTTGCAACAACTATCCGGTTATATTTCGTTATTTATAAGAATCATAAAATATTAACGTGAACCCAACTCGTGTTTAATTTAAATGATATAATATGTGGGACTTAACTCCAGATTTTTCACCGCATCTTCATCGGTGGCGATAACATTATATTGTTATGGTAGTTCAATAGTTAGTAGTGTCACTGTCAATACAGACTGCAGAAGTGGTAAATTGTGTCCGTTTGCATTTTAACTCAACCGCCGAAGCAATAATGTGTCCGGCTGGCCGTTCATATACTAATACGGCAACTAGTACGAGTTTATGACTAACTGAACTTATACTTTATCTACCTTTTAAATAATTAAATCTAAGTGGGAAGTATAAAACACACACTCTCATTCGACCATTGCGAACACCATGGCTTTCTTTTCCATGAATCCAACTCTAATTTGTCTTACTCTCGTACAAAAAATTTGAATTAATACTTAGATTAATAATTTCAAGGCTACAATATCTTCTGCCATTGATTTTTTAATAATATTGTACTATTATCAAGACCTAGCTACCAATATAAATTAAATTTTATGCTTAAATTAATATTTCTAATATTGCATAGTGCGTTAGTGTTTACCAGATAAATATTAAATAATAACTGTATAATTTTATTAAGTATATATTTTAAATCCTATCGTATTTCATGTATGAGTTATATTGAATAATATCCGTTAACCGTCTCTTATCAACCGATAGCAACGAAAACATTTAATATTAATGTCATTATTTGGAAAAAAATAATAAAGAAAAGAGATTCTCTGAATGTCGAATTGTGATTACATTTACACACTGTATAAAATAGTGTATATTGTAATACGCGAACAGATAAAACGCTCATTCGACGCGTCTCTATTTTCTGTTCATATAATATATATAGCTATCTATAAATATTGTAATTTTCGTTTTGTTTCAGACGTTTCAGTATTGTTATTCTATATTATCTTAGTGTCCACAATTAACCACAGAAAAAATGAACTTGTATCTTTTGGCCAGGCACGTAAAATAGGTGCATATTTTTTTGGAGGAGTGGGGGGGGGGTGATTAACCTTTTTCAGTCATGTGTCATTTTGATCTCTTAACCATGGCTATAAAACTAAAATTTTGACTAAATAACAAATTGACAACGAGTAAACGTTTTAATTTAAATCATTGAATTTTTGGACAATTCTCTATGATTTTACAAATTTCCTTGCGATTCTGCGTACTATAAAAATTCAGTCTATCAGAATTTGGTATTGAAAACACCTGCTGCTATTTAAAAAACTGCCAATTGCATTGCGCACACGTACACTGAAAGATTAAAAAATTTAAAAAAATCATCAAAAATGTGTTTTTAGGTATTCTTTATTTCCTCCTAAAAACCCCATATCAATCTGAGGTCACTGAACTGAAATATTTAGTGTTACTTTTAATAGGAAATACACTGTATATACAAGTAAATAATATCAATGTATAAAATAGAATCTAATAAGGATATCAGTTGAAAAGAAAGTTTATGACAAAAGAAATTGATTTCAATTTTAATATTAATTATCTCTACTATTCATCTCCGCTAAGAAAAAAATAAAACAAAACATTATGTATTTAAGTCATAGTACCTTAATCGTGTACTACACTTGGTCGACAAATCAGATAAAAATAGGTAATCTACCTGTTCCAAGTTCAATAACTTGAGAAAATCGATTAAGCGTTCAGATAAACCTCCAAGAAAAATATAAATAAGTGAATAATTTGATATAATTTTTATACAAACAACCTTATCGGTTAGCCGGAAAGTCGGCAAAATAAAATATTAATATTGTATATGGTAGCGCCATCTAGTTTAAATTAAATAAATATTAATAGACAAAAAATTCTGTGCATAATTTATTTTAAGTGATAAACTAACAAAAGTACAGGTACAGAATACAACTACATAGACCTTATGTAAATATAAATATACTACTTAGTACATAGTATAAGCTCTATGACAATTATATGTAGAACAACTTACTAAATAGTTAAATTTGATAATTTCTGTCTGTATAAAAATATTTGATATATATTGTAATATATTTATTATGACTTATGACTTATTTATTTCGAAGCCCATAAATATCAAAGTAGAGGGCCGAGGAGACTAGAAATACTTGGATCTTTAAATCTATGTATGTCGTGCTGATAATTATCTCCAATTCTTGTGTGTAATACTGCAATATTGCAATACGTCAAATGTCGATAGAACATACAAATGATACATTGACTGTAATGACAGACTATACAAAAATATAACTGTGAATTTTTTTTAGCAACCGTTAATGCATTCGAATTCAAATTTCCTAAGTATTAATAATATTTGAATCCCAGAAAAAAGACAAAGGTAAAAAATAACACTGAAAAAAAGAACAAAAGAAAAAAACAATTATTAAAAATATTAAATATTTATTATGAAAATTAAAAAATGATCACTTATACCTACTATATAGTTACATATATCCACACATACATAAAAATTGCCTATATTAAACTCCTTTAAAACGGTCGGAATTTAATCTCTAAAAATGTATAATATTCAATATAATTTTTAAAAAGTGGGAAAGTGTGTATCACTCTGCTGTATAGTAGAGATGGAGAGTAGGTAACTGGTCACTATAATGGATATGTTAAATTTGAATGTAATGATTAGGTATCATTGTATACGAGAAACGATTCTAAACGGAGATGATTTGTCAATCAATGATAATTAGTTGGATATATTATATTCTTACCTATATTTAAATTGTAATATATCGTTATTTTACGCGATTTCGTAAAAAATTAAATTTCATACGCTCATAATATGTTTTCTTTATTGACGCTGGAATTTTTTTTTACAGTTACTTGAAAGAAAACTTATGGTTAACCTTGTATTGGATTTTTGAACCTTAAGTATAAATCACAAACATTTTATTAATTCTCAACTTCAAAATTCCTTGTAAATTTTCGTGATTTTTATATATTTCGTAAACATTTGAACTTTAAATGCTTATAAACAAAAGTTGTGACTAACGATTTTTGATTTTTTTTTTTTAATACGATAAGTACAACTTATAATAAACCTTGTATTAAATTTTAAAGATTTTTTGGATAGCCAAATTTTTTTTATTGGCATTTTAAGAAAAAAAACTTAGAAAAGTCGAAAATTTCAATTGTCTATAAGTAGCTTAAAAAAGGTCAAAATATTTTTAAAATTTAATCGTAAATAGATAACCATAATATAAACATTTGGTAAAAATTTCAAGTATTTACAATGATTCGTTTTTGAGTTACAGCAAAATCAAAAAATCGATTTTGTCAAATAGTGGTTATGCGTAAAAATTCCCGTTTTTCCGTTATTTTTTCAGTGTTATTCCCGACGCTTTTGATAACTACTGTACATTTACTTTTGACCCCCCCCCCCCAAAGTACCAATTAGATAAATTTTCCAATTCAAAAAGGGGCTGAAGTCAAAAATCGAAGCATTATTACTACTCCAAAACGTGATGACAGACACAAAAAAAAAAACACATCATTGTAAAATCAATACATTCATCACTCCGTTCAGAATCTAAAATATTGAAATGTAAAAAATATATTTCTTTTAAAAAAAGTTGTTTTCTTATTGCATATAATTATGTGAAAAAATATCTTCCAGTCTTCATCTTTGTATAGGTACCTAGTATATTTTTATATATTAAGTACAATATACCTAACTTAGTATAAACATTGTTTTTAAAATATTTTAAAATAAATTGTATAATATAGAGTAAAATACTTTTTTTATTTCAACAATGTTCATTATAATATAATTATTTTATTGTTTTTTATGACAAATTGAATAAATGTCACTAGCAACATGCTAAATATGATATATTTGTTATGCAAATCAACAATTTTTTTTTTGTGGGGAGGGATAATAATTTTTTTACAATTTCTATGTGTGTACATGTGGGTCGTGTAAATGTGTGTAAGTAATTTTTTAATTTTCATAATAAATTATTGTGTTTAAAAATTAAAAATTTTTTTTTCTTTGGTCTTTTTTACCGATTACCATAATATTTATATTTCTCCACAATAAGTCGAATTATGATGTATTGATGTAGCTTAAAGTGTGAAGTACATATTATTAAAAACAAAAAATAGTTATTGGTAGGTTTTGGTTATAATGGTTATATATATTATACATGGACACTTATCGTTTATAATTAATAAGTGTCTTCTAATTACACATGGATTAAATGGATTGGCAACAAGGAGACAATAAAATATGTTCAGAAGATCAGTTATAGATTACTGCATCCTGATCTTAAATGTTAGATGTCTCAATTCTGAATCATAGTACATTAGTACTTACAATTTGTTTATATAGACTTCTATAGTTCTAAAATGTACAGCAGTTTATAGTATATTACAATTATGTCATAATAATTTAAAATAATATAATAAATTGCAATATATTGAACTTTACAAAACAATAAACTTACTATGTAACCTACTAACCTGTCTATAATTTATAGTATTTACAGATTAAATTTATATAGAAGTCTATGAATGTTTGCGATTAATGTCTTTTTATAGTTATGAGCAATGGAGCCTATTATTATTATTATTATTATTTTGTTATTATATTTTGTTTCGTGCTTTTAAAAGTTGCGAACAAAATTAATCAATTATTTACGGAGTAGCACTCGCGTTCTGGTTGGTCACACTGGTGTTTTTTGTATTTATATACGTATATAATAATATAATATTACACATATATTTATTATTTTATCTATTGTTGCCCCAGAAGAAAACACCGACGTCATTGATAAATGATAAGCCGACTAGAAAAATCGCTACACAGAACTAAAAAGTTGGACTTCGAACTATAAATTCATAAAGTGTAATATTTGTGCAAACGTCTGTTATAAAACTGTATAAAACTAATATCTACTTTAGTCTGTTGTATTCAATTATCCAAGAATGAGTACTCTCACAGTGGGTAAGTGCATTAACTATTTTATAAATTGCATTATGTTTATTCGGGTCAAAACACAAGTACTAATAATAATGGCTTATTAACAAACATTAATATCCATATATTTCACGTATAATAGATTGTTAAATTATTATTTATGCTGTTTTTATTAAATAACTAAAATTTTCAATTGTAATAGTTTCTAATGAATGAATGATATTTGACGAATATA
The DNA here is from genome assembly GCF_003676215.2 of Rhopalosiphum maidis. NCBI lineage: Eukaryota > Metazoa > Arthropoda > Insecta > Hemiptera > Aphididae > Rhopalosiphum > Rhopalosiphum maidis. The sequence continues at coordinate 89,592,503 of NC_040877.1, forward strand.
AATAACTATTAGACATCTGTTTGGAATGCTAAAAAAGAAGTACACATGTACTTGAATGTATTTTAATTTATTACTTTATTGATAATTTATTATTTTAAAAATAATTAATCCAAAAACAAATGTATTATATTATAAGTATTCAATTTTATAACAACATTTATTTATATTTGTAGGTTTTTTGTGATTAAGTAATACATTAATTGGTTAGCGCTAGATACTTGTAATTTTCTTCAATTTATTTTATATTATGTTGAGTATAAACAATTATGAATTGTATTTCACCTATTAAGGCTTAGATAATTTACTTTATTTTATAAAAATCATAGATATAAGTACTGTTTTCAACTTAAATTAAAACTATTTGAATAAATAAATAATAATAATACATTAATACCCATATAATTATACAATATTTTTAATTATTTAGCTATAAGATATTGAAATTATTTATTGCAATCTTAGTGAAAGTACTGTCCTTATAATTATTAAGTTCTGACAACAAGAAATCTGGAAAACTTTACAAGTAATAGTAAAAAAAGTCAAAGTATTATTCAACTAATCAGGGAATATATAAAATAATTTATTGAAAAGTTATACTTAGCCATAATGTTATTAACTTCATTATAAATTTATTTATTTAATTATTACCATAAATACACATATCCTTGTTATGTAGAAAACAATTATGATAACCGATAAGTCTCTAATATTTATATATGTGTTTTAATTATTTTAACTATAAACATATGGTAAGGTAATACTTGTTTTATACTTATTATTAGTAACTTATTTTAATTATAAATTAATTTATTATAACTTATAATTGTTTTAACTAATTTAACCTATGGAGTACTGGAGTAGTATAAAAAGAAATTTTTATTATGAACTGAGGAATTTAAAGATATTTTCTTCACTTAATATAAGGTATAGTTCTAGTAGCATCTAACTTAGTATTTGATAAAATATAAATTATTATAAAATGAAATACTTAAAAAAAAAAAAAAAAATTATGAGTGATTCATGATTTATTGTTAATGCATGTTAATCTTATGAATGAACTATTTTTACTATGATTAAACATATCAAAAATGCTGACAGGTTAATATTTTAAGTGAAAATCTATAACTATAGCAGGAGGTTTGGATAAGTGATGTCTGGTGTTGTTCACCTCAATTTATTTTTTAATTGCTTTTTAATAATAAAAATGGAAAAAAAAGTTAATATTTGATTACCACTCATTCGAACAATTAAACACTCGAGATTCAAAGTCACAAATTTATTATAGTTTTAACTTTTAATTTTCCGCCAATCTGTACGGGTGATATAATGTTATTGATTCTATTTTCATTGAAAATCGGAACGCGTAAAATTAATACTTTTAACTTGATTTATAACAGAAAAAAAATTAAAATCAAATAATAATACACAATCAAGTGCATACTTTTCAATGATTTAAAATAAGTTTAATTTTCTTTTATTCATTACGTTCTCTATTTTTAGCAAGTTCATTATAAAAAAAAAAAAAAAAAAAATGTTTACAGTAACACTTATAATTAAAATATTTTATTAGTATCAACATATTTACATATTTAGTAACTTCTTCCGAATTACACAATCGATTTTGAGGATTTGGATACTTTATTTATTGTAAATTTTTTGTCTTCAGGCTTCACAACCTACCTAAAAAACGCTAACACTTTAAGTATTTTTGTAAATGTTTACATATTTTCGTAGTTAGGAAATAACTACTTGTGTGTAATACCTACTTTCTCGTGGAAGTTTATTATGCTTTAATTAGATATTTAACTTTTTAATGGTTTGGAAAATTTAACTACTTATTAGTTACATTAATATGCCGATAGGTATAACGATTAATGTTCTTATATTATTGTAGAAATTCTCACAGTATATCATATTGATTTCAGTTTTGTATAAATTAAATTGTTACATTTTGAGTAGCGATTTGATATAATATGATATTATTTTTAATATATCTAAAAATTAAGCTGATTTATATTGAACAATCTTAATTAGATATTTAATTGCAATTTTTTAACTTTAATTACGGTATGTTTGTGTTTAATTATAGCTACATAATTATTCAATATTATTTACTGGTAATAAACTAAAAAAAATATGTTAATTATAAATAAATTTATATAGACATATAGTCATATTTTATCTGGTGTAATGGTGTGATGTTTGTAGTGATAAATTTCAATTGCTTGAACTATATTTTTTTAGTTATAACTTCTATAGGGATCACGATTATTGATAAGATTATAGATTTTATTATCGTTTATAGTTATAGGAATTTATAATTAATTTTTTATTTATATTCAATATATCTATTAATATATTATAATAAACATATAATTTAAAAAAATATAATAAAACGTATAACTTAAGTTATTTAAAAAAATATGTAAGACTTATACTTATTGTGATAGAGAAGCTATGGTATATAATAATTATTGTTCATAAATTTGATTTCATAGATATTAATTAGATTTATTATTCACTACATAGTCATAGACCATATTACTCAATTATTATTTCTCTCGAACATTCTCTTCAGCTTGATATAAGAGGTATTAAAATTTTATTTTTTTACATTCTTTAAGTATTAAAAAGTGTTACAAAAAATACTGAAAGGTTCCCTTCTAAATATTGATCTCTATAAATGTAATATTAGATTTTTCTACTCTAAAATCATTTTTTAATGCAGTTTCATTGTTTTTCTTCCTTGGGCGTGTTTTTACGATTGAAAATTACCGGTATCTTAAAATGACAATTAGAACAGCTAAATTCGTTTTGCACAAATTTTATATTTAAAAATGTATACTATTTTCTATGGTTCTTGGCTATAAATTGGTATTCTTCATTTGTAGTTTGTACTTTGATAATATTGTGCGAGTACCTATATGGTTATCTAAACTATCAAATTGTCAACAAAATGTACAAATTATTTCGCCAACCATAAATTTTGTTTTGGTTACGTACAGGTAAATATAATTTAGAAAAAAAATTTACGTTATTCATTATTTAGCCATTGCAGCGCGTTTTAGTGTAAACAATAAAACAGTTATAATATACTATCACATTTTTGGGTTCAACCGTATTGAACACATTAGACTAAATACTGTATGTAATAGCCAATAAAATTATTAATATTATTCGATTTGGAAACATTTAGTAGTTTAAATTTTTAGTGTCGTCAAACATCGGTACACATAATTTTATGTAGGTTTCACGGTCCCTACCTATGATACGCATTTACGAGAGACCAACAAGAAACATATGCGCACAGCAAAAATTATAAACCCACACAAATCCCAATTCCTAATGGAAAATTTGTTCACGTATCCGCACAGTATACGTCGCGGACGTACGGTATTTTATAAATTTCAGTTGGCAATAATGTCGTTGTTATTTTTTTCATCGCGCTGTAAAAAAATAACGCGTTTGATTGAGAGGGGATGATAGTGAGCTAGCGATCATGAGACACCGTGAGTGAATGGGAGTTACAGTGATATGGAGTGAGAAAGAGAGGAAATGAATAACAAAAATGTGAACAACGCTGCGCGGAGAAGACTGCCGCCGAACCGGTCTTCTCCGCGATACGGCCTACAGTGCACCGCCGGTGACGTGCCTACACCTAACCGTTTCGTGTCTTCGCGTTATCCGCGGTCTCCCTTCGCCGTCACCGTTTCGCCCGACCGGACTACTTATTTCTGAGCGCGCGATCCGACGGCCGTCGTGGCGCTCACTGTTCCATTTCGCGTTCGGAAAATGCGCGACACCGTTCACCGTCTCCACCGCTGTCGGACGTAATCCCGCCACCCACCGAGCCACGGGACACGGTTCCACTGTCCGTCCAACGGGATGGCCCGCGACGCTATCGTGCACGACGTCGACCTGCCGTCGCTGGAGTACGACGACGAAGAGACCGCTTACATGGCCACGGAGACGCCTAGTTTCGACGCGGACGACGCGACGCTGGGCAGCACGTTCGTCATCGTGGACGAGGACACCGTCTCCGACCCGGACGACGACGACGACGGGGTCGGCGAAGAGGACGACGTTTCTCCGCTGGTGATACGGCCGCCGGCCACCGATTCGCGGTCGTCGTCCGCGGCCGCCGGCAAGGTCAAGTTCTTGGACAAGATCAGAGAGCACAAGAGCTACCAGAAGCTGGCGAGGATCGTGAAGAAAAAAGGTCTGCGACCGGTGTTGCACATATTATTATTATTATTATTATAAGACGGTCGTTTCTCCGTTCGATGGCCCCGTCACGTACTCGCGTTCCATTTTTCCGCGCGTGCGAACGAATAATCGTTAATAATTATTATGTCGTTGCTATTCATTATTATAATATTATATTATGAGTCTTTTTTGTTGTTAAATTACACGTATAATTTATAAGTAAGTCTTGATTATCAACAATATCGCGTGTACAACGGACGAAACTGCGTTTATTATAGTATAGCCGTGGAGAACCGTTATTGGTGGGTGTCGGGATATTGAAGGTCTTGGACGTTTTTCATTCAATTAAATCGATTTGAAAATTTTGAATTTTATAAAATATTAGGTATGTAACAATTTATCCCCGCGCGTATTACTACGCAGCTCTCTTTGCGAAATTGATGGTTTAAACAAGCAGGTAGATGAGTAGTGAGTGAATAGTGGACGTTAGTTACATGTAATACGACTCAAGTACTTCGGATTCATATAATCACAACAAACATTGGTTAATATTATGCTAGAATCGTAAATATTAACGAAAATTGATAATACGTATGAGTATTTAGGTGTGTTTATAATTTACCTACGCGTTCGGCCACTTAGGCCAAATTTGCAAATTTAAGTTAATTCAAAACTAATTTTTAGATTATTTACGTAGTGGAAAAGAAAACTGATTTCATATAATCATATATTGAGCTTCCCAAAAAATAATTTGTCCATATCGGCGAAACTGTTCTAATCACGCCTATAAATTGAGTGTATTTGAATTTTGATAACTAGATGTGGGGTTAAATAATAGATTATTAAACATTATATCCGTAGTTCGGATTTCGGTATCAACTATTTTTTACGATTGGAAAGAGTATCGTCGAATAATTTACTAAATATATAACGAAGACGTTCATTTCTATATTAATTACTGTTTAGTAATAATGTAATAAATAATAATTATAATTGAAAATAATCAAAATCAATCATGCTTTAAGGTTTTCTTTATAGACTTCGGACAGTATTTTATACATATTTCATATTATTGTAAAATTGACACTGATTTAATAGTTTATATAGGTACTTAAAGTCTGAAATTACTATAATTTATTGTGGTTATTGATCGTAAAAATAATTTAATATATTAAGTTAAATCTTGTAATCATAAAATGTATTCTTTTTTATTATTGTTCCAACGTAGTTGTATATTTTTATTAAATATTCTATTATGCAAACTTATTTAATATTTAAGTCACAGAAGTTGATAAACCTGCTGGTTAAAAATATTATGTATTATTGTTATATGCTTAAATCTGAGGCATTCAATTTCTATATTGCAATATGCGTGTTATGACTTACTTACATATCTTATATCTACTGTATATAATGTTATTGATATAATATATGTTTTTAAATTTATAAACATTCCGTCCATGCATTATAAAATAAAAATAATATTTCTATTTAATGTTACAATTATAATAATAATTTATATTGAATCTAATATTCTAATCTATAGTATTAGTCACATTGTTAGTTCACATTTTTTAATGTGGATTTAAACTTTCAAAAACAATTGTTAGCGTTTTTTATCTTACATTGTGATATTGTAATGTATTTTTTTATCGAATTATGACGATCTTACATTACTAACTTACACGGTTTACTCCTTGTTTACTTATTCAGTTACATACTTGTTAGTTATTTACATATTACATAATATAAATCTAATGATTATCTCGGTAATTATTATTTCTAAAATTATAACACGTCGATCATTAACTCCTACTTAAATTGAATAATTTGTTGTTATTTTTGAAATTTTTTTTATTCAAGTTTATGTTCGTATCCTCACGTACTTCATATTCATATAATCACATAAAAATTAATTAATATTATCCTAGAATCGGAGAATATTAACAAAAAATGATAATAGGTATGAATATTATATAATAAATTTAACTATAGGCGTGTTTATAATTTATCTATGCGTTCGGCCACTTAGGCAAAATTTGCAAATTTAAGTTAATTCAAAACTAATTTTTAGATTATTTACGTAGTGGAAAAGAAAACTGATTTTATATAATCATATATTGAGCTTCCCAAAAACATGTGTTACACCCTTTCCATATATTGTGTTTGTTTGAAAGTAGCATCGGCTTTTAATTTTTATACGCGTACTTATAATAATCGTTACATGTATTTTTTAAACAAATTTAATTTTTTGAATTAATTCGAACTATTGAAAAGTCTGTAGAATGCAGAATATGTAGATATTAAGTATGAATATGTATTTTATATATTTAATGTACTCGATTTCCCAACACCGACAACAATATCTTCAATAGACATATTCGTGTTTCTTTTTTCTTTATCTTTGTATTATATAATTTTTTATTAGATCAATACATTTCGCTAGCTGCAGTAATGACATGTAGATAACTATTACTGTATGTGACAATATTACAAACTAGTGTCCGTTAAAAAATAGCGACTTTTTATCTATTACCTTTAACATTATGAATTGCGATGCATTATTCAAATAACTCAGACAAATCGAAAATTTGACACTCGTACAACAAATAACATACTCGGATATAGCAGTTATTTAATTGCCGTTATGTCTACAGTCCATTATTGTTTTGATTTATATTCACGAGTACTAATTTTTTATCAGTTTATACATTTTTTTGTGCAATGTCGTGTTTAGAAATCATTTAAACTGTTGTAAACAATTACGTGTTTGGTAACCTAACCAATAAGCAATAGTAATAATCATAATATATGCATTTTGGTAACAGCTATGTATACGCCTATAATTGTGGACTGATTATTTGTTTTATTCAGATACATCTAAAGTGCATCTTCATGCATGCATGCATTTAGTTGTACGCCTAAGTTTCAGACCCGTTGTAAGTTTCATAAAGGTTCTTCATCGTATTGATGTTTGTTATTCGACATTCGTAGATTTGTACTTTTTAGTAGCTTAAAAACTAAACAAAAATAATATCAATGTATAACTAAATATACACGTTTGGTGTAATGTCGTGTATCGTACTATCATGTATATTATATGGTTAAAATTAATTATGGTTAATTATAGTTATTGCATGTAACTACATAGACATCAGTTATCTGAATTATCAATATTTAAGTACTTGATCGTTTGATGCTGAAACGTGTAAATATCATTTACTTAGGGTCATTTAAAAATTAAAGTGATATGTTTATACATTATATACAATCAAATATTAGGTACCTACTTAGATTTTGATATGTTTTGTATTATTCTCATTCACTATAAATTATAATTTAATTAATATTATTAATAATATAATGTGTTTGTTGTACTTTATAACCAATTATTTTTCACTAATTATTTGGCCAGTTTGTGGTCAGACAATGTTTGTATGATAATGTTGTTTAAATTTTTTTTTTTATCTTTTAGGTGAAGAACCACCCGTAATTATGTCGCCAGATTCCGGAATTAATGAATTGCAAGGTCTTAGCCTTGAAGAACAGGAAAAGCAGAAAGAAGAATGGCAACAAGAGCTGAATAAGGTGGAAGAAGAAATCAAGACATTACGTGAAGTGTTGGGTTCAAAGGTAAAAGCATCTCAAGAGCTTCGACGTAAACTTGGTTATACTGTTTGGCAAGAGATTAGTGAAGATGTATCACAGAGCTTACGGAACGTTAAAGAGTCAAATGTGTAAGTTTAGTGATGAATATTTTCTATCACGTGTGGTGAAGTTTTTTTTTTATTTTGCTAGCTTTTAGTTTATTATTATTATGATTTTTATTCATCTTTCTATTGTTATAAATATTTATTTTTCTTTATTATTATTTTATATTTTTATATAGTTATCAAAATGTAGAAGACAAATTTACCCAAATTGGAAAAGCTGTTGTTGACGCACCAATGTAAGTCTTCTGTACAAAGACAAGCATTTCAATTTCCTAACGTTTATTTTATGTATCAGTGTTTTATTTACTGCCAAAGTGAAAGTCATCTTCAACACAGCTTCTAAATTAGTGCGATTAAAATTTGATTATCAATATAATTTAACTGTTAAGATAAAGTGTTAGTAAATTTTTAGTCCATTTACATCATAGAACCACAGAACTAGTTAGGTATTTAATGTTATTCTTACATTTACTTTTTGATAAAAACTATATTGTAAATTATAATGAATAATCTGTATTACATTTTTTTAATCAGTCAATATTTGTATATTTTTAAAATTGTTTAGACATTTCATATTATTTTAAATTTAATAAATAATTTGTAACTATTGGAATCATATTTCAATAGTTTCTGGTAATGACATTCTTACTTAAAAATAATATATGTATATTTATATATATATATATATTATTATTTTAAATATGTAGTCATATAACTATGTCTTTTAGATTTATATTTAAAAATAATATAACCAAACCTTTAAATCGCACTAATTAATTTTAGTTAGCAACATTAAACTAAATTTGTATATTGTAATAATACATGATTTAGCAATGACAATATTATTGTATTTTCTTTACTAGATTCAACTTTTCTTTACCAGACTCGGGCGACATGCGCACCCCAACCAGGAACATGGTTCTAAAACACTGGTATATAAAATCTACGTGTACATTCATGCATGTACTCTTGAGTTCTATGGAAGAAAATATGTTATGCTTTGTTTCAGTTTATTATTGAGTTGCTTGTAAATGTTTCTTATTTGCACTTTTGCTTTATCTTCTAATTAGTTATTTCTATTTTTATAAAAACACTTAGTTACCAAAATGTAGAAGGCAAGGTTAAGCAGTTTGGAACAGCAGTCGTCGAAACGCCTATGTAAGTCTTAGCCTTTTATTTGTAATGCATGAACACACAATATGACTTAGAATATTATTTGTTTGGGTTTTGTATTTTGTATTAAGTTTCTAAATCATTATGTTTTATATTTTTTTTTTTATAAATACATTAAATGAATTGTATTTATGTGATATTTAAAAATATTAAGCTTTAAATTTAAAAGTCATAAAATTAAAGATATGTCTATATTTTATGATTATTTGTTCAAGTCTTTTAAAATAAAATCAGATTGTTTTAAATTTATTATTTCAGTGTGTGGAATTGTCACCAAAAACTAATATTTCTATTTGAATGTTCCAAATTTTTTTTTTATTTAGATTTATTTATTTTGTATAATTGGTTCTAAATTTCCAAACATGATTGTGTGTGTCAGACTTCTTATCTAATGCTATGAATGTTCTTTTTTAACCATCAAGACTTCATTTAATATGCTAACTTTAATGACTTATTACAAGCTATTTCCAGTAATTAATAGTTACTAATAATGTGGTATGTAGTTTTTAAAATGTGTGTGGTGTGTCTATAGTCCTTAATAATATTTTAAAATTATTGTATTATTATTAGTTATCAAAAGACCGAATCTGTTGTAAAAACAACTGCTGAGAAAGCTACAACAATATTCGGAGGATTCGGTAGTGGTCTTACAACCAAACTTGGGCAAATTAAGAATTCTGAATCATTCCGTTCTTTTGAGGAAAAAGTGGGTTCAGCTTTGGAAAATGTTAAGGTAATAATTAAAAACAATATAAAGTAATATAAACTGAAATGTATTAAATTATTGTATTTATTTTATAGACAAAAGTGGCATCTAGATCCAACTCTATGCAGAACTTTGATGAAATATTGGAGGAAGAAACTCGTTTGGCAAATGAAGAAAAACGTTCACGAGAAGAACGTGAAGCAGCAACAAAATAAGTTTTTGCTAGCATAAATCATCTCTCTTGTACTTCGACATTTATCATAATCGTGCAATCTTGGTCACTTAAGTACAGAATTTACCTTAAATTAGGCACTAAAAATTCAATTTCTCACAAATATTTTTCTCCTGAATTTAGTGTTGAATGAAATGTTTTTTATTATCATATAAAACATTTTTTTCCATAATGTTAATCTTTGATTTGTGATTTTTAATAGTTATTAATCTTATTTATATAAATATAATATATATATATATTTTTTTTTGTAAAAATAAACTTATGAGCGCTTTAATTCTGAAATATTAATTATATTTGTGCCTATACAACGATATTGTACACCATACACTTATTTTAAAAATATTCCAATTATTGTAATTAAATTAGATATTTTTTTAGTTAAGTATTTATACAAATTAAACTATATTAATTATTATGTATACAAAAGAGCATTAATCTATTTAATAGTTAACAGCTACTAACTCGGAAAATGATAATAAAATCTCAGGTAAGTTAAAAAAAGATAATAATAATAAGTATTTTATATACCAAATACTAATGTTGGTTCAGGCAAGTGCTTAATATCAACATTAATTCTAATAGTTTAAACTTTAAATATTTTTCTACTTTAAACATAAAAATATTTTTAATTAGTGTTTTTCAAATATTTGGGGTCTAATACTCTAATATAGACTTATAGTCAGGGATGAGCAAGTTAATCGATGAAAATCAATATCTCGCTACATTAAAATAAATTAGGTCTCAGGTTCATAACTTATTATAATATATAAGTTTATATTTTAATAACCAATACAAATAACAATCTTTAGTTAATATCTTGAGGAAATATGATATTTTGTCTTTGTCTAACGCAACATAGGATTATAGACGTGTTATATTTTCAACGTGCCAATTGATATAACATATAACCAATCAATAAATATTTTTAAGATTTTGGAGAAATAAAATCAAAAATGTGGGAAAGTCGATATCAAGTAGACTTAACGACAAATTCAAATTTGTGTTTAGACATTTTTTTGCTTCATTATATCTATTGGTACGTTGGAAATAGAACACGTCTATAATCCTATGTTACGTGTGTGTTAGATAAATACAGAAAATCACCGCTTCAAATCCCCTTATAAGTAATTACAAATTACAATTACAGACTTTATTCTGTGACACAATTAATTATTATTTATATATATATATATACATTTATATCTAAAAAGTAGTAGTCAGTTTTAAACTATCAACTACAATCAATATCTTTATAATAATAAATAATAATCCATAAATTAACAAAAATAATAATCATGGTATATTATTAATTTATTATATTTAATTACCTACTTATCTAATAATTGTCTGGCCGATCATTGGTCGGGGTAAATAATTAATTTAATTTGTTTCCTAATAAAAATATTAACTTTTCAAAAGTAGTTTCAGATGTCTTGTTTCTGGTAAGATTATTTATAAATTATAAATAATGCTGCAGGTGAAAACATACATTATTAAATGTTGTTCTTAAAAATATAGTTCAGACTTAAAGAGTATCATCAATATCTAATTAAAACAGAGTATAATTATATTTTAAATAACAACCAACGATGTATACTTGTATAATAACCTTTTGATAATAGGCTATTGAAATATGAAATTTGTCAATTTATTGGGACGTCGAACGTACTCACTACTCAACTGTAGTTAAGTTTTCGATATTCAAAATATAAAAATATAATCTCTATATATGTACGCAGCCACGCAGGTAGTTTTTGGGATTCAACTCCCAACCAATATAAAAAATATATGTAATATATTCGTTTATTTTTTGTCATTGCAGAGAACGGATATAGCCTTGTAGTTATAATATTTTCACTATTCGTTTTGGGAAGTTGTTTATTTTAAATAGATTCCATCCAAAATTAATTTTCTATTGATATTATATTTGAATTATTTGATTCACCACTAACGCTAGCTAGTGGTAACTACATATTATTTACGTCGATACATGTACAGGTATTGAGATATGGTATAATGTAAATGCGACTATGCGAGATAAAAATATAGTAAAATACACTAAATACAGTAAATGAACGTTCGATGACTATGTAAATACAAGTGTTGAAAACTTGTAAAACATAACTATTGACTAATATTTTTCAAGTTTAAATGTTTAATACCTTATCAAGTAAACAGACTCGAAATATCATTATAGGGGCGGACTGAGAGAAAAATTTGATGCAGGAAAATCGCAGCTCAAGCTGCTCAGATTTAATTAATTATAATCAACGGTTATAGTCATTAACATTTTATTTTAATTTTAAATAAAAATAAATGTTTATTTATTATTGTATAATGTAAAATATGGTAATGTTTGGGCCTTAAAACAAAAAGCACTCAATATGCATTTATATACAAAATCAAATTTCAAAACTAGCTTTATGAAAGCATGAAACATATACCTATTTGTTTCGTACTCTGCTATTTTTATGACCGCAAAACAAGTATGCAAATACTTCAAATCCTATGCCCTACTAATATAAACAATGACAAAAGTTGTTAATCGTTAGAAATTAACAATATTTTAATTTTTCAGCGAGGTATAAGCGTTTTAAATCGTAAAATGTTCACTAATGAATTATAATGAGTTTAAAGACTATAATATATTTTAAAAATCCAGCATATAAACAGAGATCAAGTTTGATAAGTTTGATAAGAAGCTAATTCGCTTCAATATTAAAGCTATAACACAAACTTGGTTCTCCTGAACGGGCTGAACGCGAATTAGCTGCCAACGTTGTACGTTTGTAAAATAGAGACAAATGACAATAGTTGCTTATGTTGATTGTGTATTTATTAAGAAAATAATCTACAAATCAAAAATAAAGTAGAACAAATTGAAAACATGTAAGTAATATATAAATATAATATATATTTATTAAATTTATTTGTAAAAAACATTTTAAATAGGTATACGAGTAAAATAATGAGTATAATGAGTATAGTGTACAATGAAGGTATATAAAATATAAAGGTACATATATATTATATCATGGGCTATAACTGGATATATCAGTATATTATGATAACATAATATGTATAAAAAGGTATATATTTATATTATAAAATAAATAAGATTTGTGAACAATATACATGAGAGAAAATTACATTAATTCTTTAAAATACAGTCTTCGGTTCTAAAACGGTCTCTTTATCATCGTATTATTTTTCAAAAATAACTTATTCTAATTTTAAATATAATCTGATGTTAGTTATGAAAATAGATAAAAATGTAATAAGTATTGAAAAACTCATCTGTTTTACAAAGATACCACACACACAAGAACGGCTACTGCGCCTTGTGACTATAGATATTTACCTACGACATTTTATACTTCAATATTCGCCCCCCCCCCCTCCAGCCATAACGGCAAGACTTATTTCACACGTACTTGGTTAACATATTTTAATTTCAAAAGTGTCGACCGAAATCTGTAGCTAATATGTATCACCCCAAGTAATCCCGCCGGATCGGGCCATATACCCGCGTGAAATGGATCCTAACCGTAATACAAGTTGCTGTCTACAGACATAACAGGGGCGACAACGGGTTGGTTGAAGTGCTCGTTCATGACGGTAACGGGCTGGCCAAACGACGATTGGCACACGGCACACTCGCACGGCCTGTCGCCTGCGTACTGAGGTATCCTGTGGAGGTGGACGTCCGGAGCCGCGGCGTACTGAGGTCCGCTACTGCTGGTGCCGGGCGCGTACGCGTGTCCGAACGACTTGTCCGCCGCGTGGTGTGCGGCCTTATGGGCCACGAGGCCCGACGATTGCGTGAACGATTTGCTGCACTCGTCGCAATGGTATGGTTTCTCGCCCGTGTGCGTTCGGTTGTGCGTGTTCAACGTCGACTGGCTGGCGAACGATTTGTGGCAGGCGCCGCACTTGAACGGTTTGTCTCGGGGTGGCGCGGCCGGGCGCTTGTTCACCGCAGCCCCGTCGCCCGAATGATGGTTTCTTTTGTGTAGCACCAGCACGTACGATTGAGTGAACGATTGACAGCAAATGTCGCATACGAACGGCCGTTCGCCCGTGTGTGTCCTCCGGTGACGGACCATGTCGTTGCGCTTGACGAACGCCTTTTGGCAGAAATCACACTTATGTGGCTTCTCGCCGGTGTGTGCCCGCCGCTTGTGCGTCTTCATACTACTGAGCAACGCGAAAGTCATGTGGCACACGTCACAGGTGTATGGCTTTTCGCCAGTGTGCGTGCGTCGGTGCGTTGTCAACGTGCCCAGCTGCAAAAACGTCTTCTGACAAATGTCGCACTCGAACAGCTTCTCGCCGGTGTGCACCTTCTGGTGTTCCTTGAGGTTGCACGAGTCGATGAATGACTTGTCACACGTGTCACATTTAAACGGCTTCTCCCGAGTGTGTGTTCTCCGGTGCACTTTCAGTTTGTACGAGTCGTTGAACGGTCGTTGGCAAATATCGCACTCCAATCGTTGACGTTCGCCACGTTTCTTTTTCTGCTTGACCACGTCGTTGCTTTTAAACGCGAACGTCTTTTTCACTTTGACTGTGCTAGACCTGTGCACTTCTCTAATGTGTTTCAATAACATAAAGCTCTCGTCATAAGCTTCTTTGCACTTGGCGCACTTGAATTTTTGCGGCAACATGTTTATGTCTATTTTCTCATTTTGGTTGTTGGGTACAGTTTGAGTGGGAAAGTGAGTTACTGTGTTTTGTATAGACGGCTCTTCAGTGGCTAGTTCATTTGTGACAAGAGATATATCAGGCTCGCTAGGATACCAGCCCGACCAATTGTCAGTGTAGTCATCGGCCTCTGATGTATTTGGTAATTCGTATTGATTTGTTGTCCCTGGTTGAGCAAGTGGTTCAGACGTTGGATGGTCGATTGAGTTAATTGGCTGATGATTGTTCCAATGTGTTCGCTTATGAACTATTAAACTAGAGGATTGAGTATACGCTTTGGGACAAAGATCACACTGGTAAGGTTTTTCTCCAGTATGAGTGCGTCGGTGAGATACTAGTATCGATGAATAAGCGAAAGCCTTAGGACAATAGTCACACTGAAATGGTTTTTCACCTGTGTGTATTCGTTTGTGTCTGGCTAGTACTGACAAACCCGTGAAAGTCTTGTTACAAATTTCACATCGAAATTGATCTTGTCCATTATGTTTGGCTGTATGTCTAGTCATTCCATTTACACTGGCAAACGACTTAAAACAAATATGACATTTAAAAGGCTTATCAATGTTATTCATTCGCTTTTCTTTAAGGCTGTTTGTAAATGGTTTTGTCCATTGCGGTACACCATCATGTGTACCCTTATGGCGATCTAAACTAGCTTTTTGGCAAATGCTTTTTGACAGACTTCACATACATATGGTTTGTAACCGGAGTGTAATATTTTATGTTTCCGTAAGCTGTTAGCCAACGTGAATAACTTGTGGCAAATATCGCATTTATATGGTCTTTCTTGGGTGTGGGTTTTCTTATGGTCTGACAAATTTGAAGAATGGGCAAATGTTTTTTGACATAAATTACAATGAAATGGTTTTACACCAGTGTGAATTCTTTTATGTATATTTAGCTTTGATTTTTGGGCAAATGCTTTTGGGCATAAATCACATTTGAATGGCCTTTCTCCCGTATGCATTCTTTTGTGCACGATCAAGGTACTAGATAAAGAAAATGATTTTTGACATATATAGCATTTAAATGGTTTTTCACGGGTATGTGTCCGTTGGTGTTCAATCAATTTATGTCTGGATGAATAAGGAAAAGTCTTATGGCATACATCACAATCTAACCACCGGCCTTCGGGTCTTTTGATGGGTACAACATTATTCTCCAATGAAATACTTACACTGTTTATTGTATTCATACTACTAATGTTTTCTCTCCCATTAAACACAGGCTGCATAAATGGTACCGAAAGTTCATTGGTACTTTGAATTGGATCTTTAGTGTTATTAGGATCCGTTTCACTTTGAAACCAATTTGACCAACTGTAACTAAAATCTCCAACTGATGGTGTTGGAACACTAGTGTCCCATAAACCTGTTGTAACTGTTGTAGGTATTTCTGAAAAAATATTTTTCTGCATAGTGTTTTGAGTATTAGAAATCTGTTGAACATTTAGGACATGTAGAGGCATATGAGGTATTTCTCCTGTATGAGTTCGCTTATGTGCTATTAAACTAGCTGAATTCGTAAACGACCGGTCGCATGTATCGCATGCAAATGGTCTTTCGCCAGTGTGGTTTCTTTTATGAATGATCAAGCCAGACGACTGTGTAAAAGATTTATCACACAAATCGCAATGAAACGGTTTTACACCTGTATGAGTTCGCAAATGCCGCTCTAAGTCACCACTCTTTACAAATGCTTTTGAACAAAAAATACATTTGTGAGGTTTGTCACCTGTATGTGTTCTTTTGTGAGCATTTAAACTGCTTGATAAGGAGAACATTTTTTGACATATATCACATTTATATGGCTGTTCACCAGTATGTGTACGTGTATGTGCCACTAACGTTCCAGATGTAGCAAAACATTTTGACAAAATTCACATTTAAATGGTTTCTCTCCGGAGTGAGTTCTTTTATGGTTTATTAAAATATGTGAATGAGAAAAGGCTTTTTGACAAATATCACATCTATAAGGTTTTATACCAGTATGAGTTTTTTCATGACTTTTCAAACTGTAAGAATTAGAAAAACCTCTATAGCAAGTTTCACAACGAAATGGTTTTACCCCACTATGTGTCTGAATATGTTGAATTAATTTTGTCTTGTTTGTAAAAGATTTTGAACAAAGTTCACATTGGTGATGTTTATATTGAAAATGAGATTCATTTTTTGATAAACCTGGTAATTTTTTGATTATAGGAACTTTATCAGTATCTAAACATTTCCCCTCACAAAAGATAATTTTAAATGTTTCTCTATGTGTATTCGTTTATAGAATACAGTATTACATTTATAACATATATATTCTACTGGAAAATTAGTTTCTACTTCAGTTTTATCCATTTCAATATGTCTAGACTTAATTGAATTTTGATAAGATTCATTTCAACCACTAATGTTTTTGCTAGGTGTTCTGTCATTTTGTTGTAAGTAGTATTGATTTTGACCACCGAATTGATCCTCTTTATTCAAAAACCTAAAATAATAAAACTATTATAAAATAATGATATTTAATTTATATATCAAGTTTGATAAAATTATATTACCATCGGATTTAAAAACCTATGCTTATAGAACACCACATTAGGTAACTACATAAATAGCATTTAAACATAGACGTGCGTATGAGGGTATCAGGGTTTGCTCCAGCTGTCTCTGTCCGATACGGTTACATTTGAAAGGATCAGTCAAGCTCAATCTAGGCCACTGTACAATGCCTGATAACACTGTAGTGATGAGGCTAATCTTTTAATGTTATAATAATTATAACACAGAATAAGTAATAATAATACAGTAGTCTTCAGGTTAGGTTAAGTTACTCGCCACTTCTTAGACTCAAGGTTAATGGACTTATTCGCCTATTGACTCAAATAGGCTATCCCAATTTATATATATACATTATACTTGATAATTAATACTATTTCATTGACTTGTTACATTATATTATACAAACATAACATCAATAATTTGTATATAGTAATAACCTAGATGAAAAATTCAAATATAAAATTAAGTATGTTATAAAAAGATAATATTTGGCTATCTTTAACACATTAAATTATAAAGTATTTTGTATTTCTAGATTTTTTTAATAGATACAAAAAAAATAAATATATTTTGTAATCAATATGTAAATGGCATAACAACTATCAATTATATTTAATTTATTTAATTTGAATTTAGAACCTCCAATTCATCAAAGAAGTATGTCTTGGTGATGAATTGGACCAATTAATCTTATATTGTATTTTATTTTTTAGTTATTAATATTCCTATTAATATTGTACAAATCATGATGTTACCAATATTTTATAATTATTGTTTATTTTGCCAATAATTTATCTTATCTATTAAAACAATATTTATATAATAATAATATACATATAGGTATTCAAAATTACTTTACCCATATAATATGAACCAGGGTTCACCAATAAATATCTTAGAAGAGCCATTATAGGAATTCAGAAAGATTTCAAATCTAAAACATCAAATTTAATATACATTTTTATCCTAAGAAAGTTCTAATCACTATCAAAAGTAATAATATAAATAATAACATTTTTGTTTGCAGGCCATACCAAGTTTATCCACAGGTAACTTCTGACATAAAATAAATATATACAATAATAAATTCTATCAATAACAATAAAATATTATATTATTATTATTTATTACCCATTCATTATTGATTTTAATGGGTATGAACTTCTCATTTCATATTGTAATATGGTATCATATTTTGGAATGTGTTGCCTAAGTATTGGTATCTTGCTATATTGTTACAGAATATCAGAGCATGTAGCAATAATATGAAACTTAAATACTTTTTTGGGTCATTAGCAAGAAAAAGGTGTTAGAAATAAAATTGTTATTGCACACACCTGAAACCCCAGGCACGTCTATGTATTTTAATTTTCAACTAACTTGGTAATGGATTTATAAGTACTATTAATAAATTGTATTTAATGAAAGTAATTATAAAAAAAACTAATAATGTTAACCTAAGCTACCTAAAAATATTTACTAAGTATCTATTCTAAATTAATAATAAATATTATATTACAATCAGTGAAGAAGAAAAAATGTAAAATTAATAATAAAAGATGGTTTGATTGATCTGTTCAACAATCTTTGATATAAAATAACAACCGATAAAACAAATATAATACAGGAAAATTAAATTTAAATGTTGGTACATAAAAAATTGTATCAAAATTTAAAATTGAAATTTATATGAGTAATATGTTAATGTAATATAATTATAGGTATACTTGCATAGATGAAGGTGAAATCATGTTAATTCATATGATAATTAACTAAAATTATACAATTTTTAACTTTTATAAATATTCTTTTTCAACACTAAGCTATTTAATGGTATCATAAAGATGAATAAAAAATAATTTGTATAATTGACTATCTAGTGAATAAATAAATTCTATAATATAAATAGATTTGTAATGAAAATAAACAAATATCTATCTGTAACTAGTTTTTATTTTTCTACATTAACAAATAAAAATACATGAGTTTGGATTGCCAATTTTAGATCAATATACAATTAAAATTAATAATTAGTATGTTTATGAAAATAAAGTGTTTTTTTTTTAACATCAAGTAATAGAAATTTCATTAATTCAACTTAATTCTAGGTTTAATTCCAGAAGTACAAGAGAGATTACAATTTAATATAAATCAATATAAATTAAATATAACAACAGATTAGAATTGTCGTTGTGTATAATTGAAATATTATCATAATTAAAATAAGAAATTATTAAAAATATTTACTTGAATCTGATAGCTGATTGATTTCAGTAGGAAAACAATTCAATACTACGGAGGACAATATTGGTGGCCAAAAATAAGTAATATTGAGCATTTTATAATTATTTTTGTTTAAAAAAAAGAAAAAAACAAAATACTAGCATTATTTTGTCAAAAATTAATCAATAAGTACTTTTGTAAAATATTAAAACAAATACAACTTTTTTTATATACAATTATTATACCTTATCAACAGTTTATTATCATTAGTGTATAAACTGATAGTAGCCACAATTGAACGGTTATTGACAAATACGGTGTATGGTATCACTTGGTATACAAGCAAATTTTTAAAGTGACCGGGAATAAACAGTTAAAATAATTGACAATGGTTAGGGTAAGCGGCTGTTTCGTCCCCAACAAAACATTAAGTCGATTAACGTTTCACGCCGTCAATCATTAAAAATTTGGTCCCGGGAAGTTATTAATGTTGGACATAAACAGTGGCGTAAATTGGGCTAAATTGTTAGGGTTGCAATCAGTTTTTAGGTTGGGCAGGCTTCAAATCAGCTGCCATTTATATTTTTTGTATAACACAATACCTAATACAATATAATATATATATATTATATTATAAGTATAGATTTAAAATATTAAACTACTTAACTATTAACTTACTAAATTTATTTTTTAGTTAACGAATTTATCTTTCATTTTAAGAAATAAGTTAATTTATTTTTTTTACATTCACTATTTCAGTCGTTTTTTTGTCAAAAAAATATTTCATTGTGATTTATATAATGATATAAACAACTGAACTGTTTTTAATATGTATATTAAATACCTTGTTATCAATTTAATAAAATATTTTGTGGTTCTTTATTAAAAAATACACTAATACTCTATTACAAACACACAAATAATATCTGTATGAAAGATTTTATTTAATAATGTAAATTAATTATTTTCAGCTTTTAGGCACCTTAACTATTATTTAGATGACTATTGTTAGATAAAACACAATTAAACACTATTAATTAAAACACATACTATATAGAAATACTGTATGTTGTTTGAAATATAAACATTATAGTCTATAATTTAGTTGTGTGTTGATAAGAAATAAAGTACGGTAACGAATAAAAAAAAATATTTAACTGAGTTAACCAAAAATTGTATTAAACTTTTAACTTTTACTTTTTTTATTGACGCATATCAACTTAACTGAGTTAAAAAAACCATTAACTTGCCGAGCCTTGGTTTTTTACTGAAGGAATAATATCATTTACTGCAGTAGTAATCGGCGGCCTCTGTAATTATTATCAGCTACCGAGACTCGAGTCGGTCCGATCACAATAAATATACATATTGGTATAATAATAGAAAATGATTAATAACAAAACTATAAATAATTGTGGAAAGGATATACAAAATAATAATCCAGTGCTTCAAAACAAAGTTAAACATTGGTTCTCAAAATATTAAATTAGTTATTTATTATTATATTGAT